>NW_024350926.1:6178376-6377999 GCF_902729225.1 Pteropus medius | reverse complement strand
CCGTGTGCTTCTCCAGAGCCCGTGTGTACCTTTTGGCTTGAGATTTACTTTTTACCCAACTCCGATGTGTTTCTTCCCTACTCAAAACCTTCTGGTGGATTTGCAGTGCATTTAGAATACAATCCAGACTCTTTATTATGGTTTACAAAGCCCGCAGTTATCTGATGCCTGCTACCTTTCAGCCTGATCTCTTCCCCTCTCCTCATTGCAAGCCACATATCGAATTTTAAAAGATGTGTATTAAAGTATAGCTAACATACAGTATTATATGTTTCAGGTGTGCACCATAGTTACTCAACACTTATATACATAAAGCCACGTATATGATTTAAAAATTTCTAGAAGCCACATTAAAAAGCTAAAAAGATGCAGGGGGATTAATTTAGATAATCTATTTGATTTAGTTCAAGATATCAAAATATTTCAACATAAAATCAATATAGAAATTATTAATGGGATAATTATTAATTCCTTCCATTCTTTTCTTCCCACACGAAGTTTTTGAAAGCTGGTATATGAGTTGCCCTCACAGCACACCTCAGTTCCGACTGGCCACACTTCAGGTGCTCAACGGCCACAGATGGCTAGTGGCTACTCCGCTGGGCAGCATGGTGTTGACACACAGGTCTTTTTCCACTTTAGAGCATGTCACCCTCATTCTGGCTTCGGGGCCTTTGCACTCACTGTTCTCTCGGCCAAGTGAGCCTCCCCTTCCCCGCCTCTCTCTGTCTCTGGCCACTTCTGGTTCTTTCAGATCTCAGCTCAA
Organism: Pteropus medius; assembly: GCF_902729225.1. Lineage (NCBI taxonomy): Eukaryota > Metazoa > Chordata > Mammalia > Chiroptera > Pteropodidae > Pteropus > Pteropus medius. The sequence continues at coordinate 6,377,233 of NW_024350926.1, read as the reverse complement.
GGTCACCTCATCCACGAGGCCTCTTTATCCACCCGATCTGAAATTCTTCCTGCCCCCGGGCACATTGCCACGGCGAATTGCAATCTATTCTCATTATTTGTGGATTCCGTATTTGCTAACTCACCTCTTCATTAAAATGTATTTGCTACTCGGAAATTCGTAGCTGCGGTGCGTTCCAGGTCATGCAGACGTGGGTAGCGCGGTGGGCAGTTCGGGTTGCCCGCCCCAGGCCCCCGCGGAGGTCAGACAGGGCGATGTTCTGCCTTCCTGTTCCGGCTCTCGTACTGCAAGCGGGCGTCCTTTCCCCGTCGATTCAGCGCCGTGGGTTCCCGATTTTTGCTCTTCTGGCTGGGGATTTGGCTGTAAGCGTCATGCTCGCATCCTGTCTAGTGTTCTCGGAGCAAGAAGATTGAGCCGAGCCCTGCGGAGAAAACGCGTGTGTGGGATGTGCGTGGGGGCCGCGGCGCCGATGGCTGCGCGTTCACCGTTAATGCAGCAACCGTGTGCGTTCAGTAAGACGCCTTTAAACAGAAGCGCACCCCAAACAAGGTTAGGTGCTGATCAGTTGACGAAAACGTTGTGACCAGAGGCTCGCAGGAACCTAATTTCGTATGGCCCCTGGGAGCGATAGTTCAGTATTCGCTAACTCGGTGTTAATGATGACTTCATAGAACATAACTCTCGCGAATGATGAGAATCAGCTTCACTTTCATTATATTTTATCTGAAAAAAACTTCGTTCATTTATCTGCTTACTCAGTGCCTGTCCCCCCGCCTAAGCTTCAGGAGAACAAGGACCCTTCTGGCTTGGTTCACGCTTACATCCTTAGTGCCTGACATAGGATTGTCATTCAGTACATTCTTGTTAAATGAATAAATGAACGGATGGATAAATAATGAATAGTGAACATATATTTAATTAGCATTTTTTTCTAGTTCTAAACTAGGAGACAAAAAGATAATATTAATTTGAAAATAGTTAGAATTGTATTTTAAATGCAAAAATGCTTACATATACCCATATTTTGGGATGCCTTTGAAAATATAGTAATTATTTTACAGCTCTTAGTTTTAAACAATTAGTTTATCTCAGTCCCTAGTCTCTTCACTGTTCATTTGAGAAAGCATTTGTTTTGCATGAGTTCTTTATGGCCTGCCCAGAACATATGTAATTTGTTCTTTTTATTATCTTTTTCTACATGTGTTTTTTTAACAGTCTTTTTTCTTTAGTCCTATAAAATAGCCTGACTTTTTCTCTTTCTACTAGAATTAGGTGGTGACCATGTTTTCAAGAAATATCAGATCAAAAACATTTGTTTTTTTAAATTATTTCGGCATATCCCTTAAGTAGTACATTCTTGCAGCTCTGGGCTCCCCCCTCCCCCCAAAAAAACTTTTTATTATGGAAAATTTTAAACATATATAAAAATGTAGAGATAACAGTATAATGAACCCTTGTGTATTTATCATGTAAACTTTTTCAAAATATTCAGTTTTAAGAAACTTATCTCTTGACCTGGCTTGATAAAATGCCCCAAGAGGCATTTATTGTTAGTCTGCGATTGTGTGCTCCATCATGGTGGAGACAGGAGGGTCTTGGAGCTGCCAGAAAGCTGCCAGGTCATGTTCACCTCCACAGGTAATAGGGAAAGGAAGTCCCTAGAATGGAGTCTGGACTCTGATTCTAAGAGTCTTTTAAGACTGAGAATTTACTCCATAGTTCAGTTAAGATTTATTTTCATTTTCTTTATTGCTCTTGCCCTGTGGTTGTCTTGTTTTCTCAAGTCTCTAGCAATAAACCCTGTGAAATCAAGAGAGTTCGAGAGCATCAAAGAAACGAGTCACTCTTTCACTGTTGTTCAGAAGCAGGATGAATCCCACGTAGAGAGGGCAGAGGCAGCATCGCAGCGTAACGGGAAGCAGTGTGAGCCCCTAAGCCCTGCTGCAGGGAAGGAAGGTGGCTCCAAGCCAGAGGACTTGGCAGGTCTGCTGGAGATGCCCACGTGGGCCGTTGGCGCGGCGCTGAGGCTGTGACCCCTCGCTTTGCCGTCGTGGACTGCAGTGCTCCTCACCGCCATCTGTAGCCCATAACCATCTGGCGTCCGCCCTCGCCTGTAACTCCCAGCACGGCCATCGCAGCAGACCCGAGATCTCATCACCAAATCTGGACTTCCCGCCCTTTATTCTTACCCCGTTTTCTATGTTAAATAAATAACCTCTCCAGGATTTGACACAGCTGGCTCCTCAGGAAGGGCCTTCGGGGGAGACGCCAACCACTGAGCGCTCCTCCGCCTCTGAGGCTACTTTTCCTCCCCGCCTTTCCTCTTCCCTCTCCTTCCCCCCTTCCTCCCACATTCTCTTTTTCCCCACTCCTTCCTGGTGATGCGCACATGCCATGATGTCTCTCATTTCATAGCCTTTTAAAAAAAATGTATTTATTTTTTAATTTAAGTATAGTTGGTCTATAACCTTATATTGGTTATATTAGTTTCAGGTGCATAATGTAGTGATTTCACATTTTTATACCTTACAGTGCGATCATCTTACTAATTCTAGTAATCATCTGTCACCACGCAAGCTTATCACAATATTATTGATGCTCTTCCTTCTGATAACCATCCCTTCGGTCTGTCTATATGAGTCTGTTTCTGTTTAGTTTATTTCAGTCTTTTAACATGCTTTCCCTCTACCAGGACCCTGTATTGTTTTCCTTTTAAAGCACTTACTACACTGTATTGTCTGTCTTGTCTGCGTTTCCTTTACCAGACTCCAAGCTCAAAGGCAGGGACTGTTTTGTTTATCATGTTTCTTCATAGTCCTATGCAATTCTTGACGTACAATCAACTCTTAGTAAATAATATTTTGTATGAATAAGTGAGCACGGCTGATTCTAAATATCTAGAATCCTTTTGTTGTGAAGATTAGAGAAAAGGAACATAAAATGCCCAGCAAGGGGCATGGAATAATAAGCATCGAATTAATTGTAACCATAGTGGACATTGTCATTGTCCTGAGTAGCGGCCCCATCTTGCTCGTGTCTGCTCTCTTCAGAGTTTAGTAATGCCTTGCACGCGATAGACACTTAATATATATATGATCGAGTTGAATATACAGCTCATAAGCTGGATATGTAATTAATTGTTCTTCTGAGTCCATGCTTAGAGTAAAAGTAATGACTATCTCGAGAACATGTTTATTTTTCATGGAGCATAGAAATTATCTTCTTTTCAGGCACAAATGCATTTTGGTAATAACTGAAAAAATTTTAAATTTTGTCATAGTTAGAAGACTTGAGATTTACCGCCTTAAGATGTTTTAGCGTACAACACAGAGTTGCCATCTATGCGCGCAGTGCTACAGAGCAGACCTCTAGAACTTTCTTATCTTGCTATGCTGAAACTTTACACCTGGGGATTAGCAACTCCCCATTCCCTCGGCCCCCAGCCTCCGCCACCACCACTCTCTGCTTTTAGGAGTTCGTGGAGTCATGTGGTGTTTGTCCCGCGACTGGCTTACTTCACTTAGCATAATGTCCTTGAGGTTCTTCCATGTTTTTGCATGTTTCAGAATTTCCTTCTTTTTTTATGGCCGAATAATATTGCATTGTAAATGGAGGCTACATTTTCTTTAACCACATCTGTTGAGATAATGCCTCAATGACTGTGGGAGCGCTGGTATGCCTTTGAGATCCTGATTCCGATTCTTTTGGGTAAATATCCAGGTAGGATTACTGGATCACATGGCGGTTGTACTTTTAATTTTTTGAGGCACCTCCATACTATTTTCCATAGTGGCTGTACCGGTTTGCATTTCCACCAATAGTGAACAAGGGTTTCAATTTCTCTACATCCTCACCAACACTTGTCTTTAAAAAAAAAAAATTTCATTATAGCTATCCTAACAAGTATGAGGCGATATCATTGTGGTTTCAATTCGTGTTACCTTGATGGTTAGTGACGTTGCATATATTTTCATATACCTGTTAGCCACTCGTATGTCTTCTCTGGAAAATGGCTATTCAAGTCCTTTGCCCATTTTTTAATAAGGTTATTAGTTTTGTTTGTTTGTTTGTTTTTGCTAGGGAATTGTAGGAGTTACTTACATATTTTGGATCGCAAACCCGTATCAGATGTATGCTTTGCAAATATTTTCTCCCATTCTGTAGGTTGGCTTTTCACTCTTTTATTGTTTCCTTTTACCTTTGATGTAGTCCCACTTGTCTATTTCTGCTTTCATTTCTGTGTTTTTGGTGTCCTAGCCGTAAAATTAGTGCCAAAAGCAGTGTCTTGAAGCTTTTCCCCTATGTTTATTTCTAGGAATTTTACAGTTTCATGTCTTAGGCTTACGTCTTTAATCCACTTTGAGTTTATTTTTGTGAACGGTTTAAGATAAGGGTTCAGTTTCATTCTTTTGCATGTGCATATCCTATTTTCCTAACACTATTTGTTGAGGAGACTATTCTTGTCCTATTGTGTATTCTTGGCACCCCTGTCAAAAACCAACTGACCGTATGTGTGTGGATTTATATCTGGACTCTTCATTCTGTTCCATTGGCTTATATATCTGTCTTTATGCCAGTATCTTATTGTTTAATTACTTAAGCTTTGTAATGAATATATTTTGAAATCAGGAAGTTTGATGCCTCCAGCTTTATCTTCTTCCTCAAGATAGTTTTGGCCATCTGGAGTCATTTGTGGCTTCATATGAACTTTTGAATTATTTTTATTATTTTTGGAAAAAATTCCATTGGGATTTTGATAAGGATTAAATTGAATCTGTAGATCATTTTGGGTAGTATGGACATGTTGACAATGTTAAGTTTTCTAATCTATGAACCTGAAATATCTTTCCATTTGTACAAGTCTCTCACTTCCTTAGTTACATTTATTCCTAAGTAGTTTATTCTTTTTAATGCTATTGTAAGTTGGATTTTTTTTTTCTTTTCAGATAGTTTGTTATTAGTGTATAGAAATGCAAGTGGTTTTTGTTTGTTGGTTTTGTATCCTGCAACTTTTCTGAATTCCTTTATTAGTTCTAACATTTTGGGGGTAGATGGAGTCTTAGGGTATTCTGTATCCATGAGCTCATGCCATCTGTAAATAGGGACGGTTTTGCTTCTTCCTGTGTAATCTGGATGACTTTAATTCCCTTTTCTTTCCTAACTGCTTTGGCTAGGACTTCCAGCACTATGGTGAACAGCAGGGGTGAGAGTGGGCATCTTCACCTTGCTCCTGATTTTAGAGGAAGAGCTTTCAATTTTTTGCCATTGAGTAGGATGTTAGTTGTAGATTTTTCATAGATAGTCTTTATTATGTTAAGATAATTTCTCTCTGTTCCTAGTTTTTTAAAAGTTTTTTATATATATCATGAAAGGGGGTTGGATTTTATCATTCTTTTTCTGCATCTATTGAGATACTCGTGTGATTCTTCTTTACTCTTCCTCTTGTTAATGTGGTATATCACACTGATTGATTTTCGTTTATTGAACCATCCTGGCATCCCAGAGACAAATCCCACCCGGTCATGTGTATCATGGTAATATTTTTGAGAGAATCCTAAGCATTCTCTTGTCTTGTACATGATAATTTGCTATTGGACTTAATTTTTTTATATTGCCAAGTATCTATAACCTGAAATTCAAAAGAATTTGTTAAAATATGTATAAAAGATTCTTACTATGTATTTTAGCTATATTCTTTAAGGCCTCTGCCTTAAAATCCCAAGAATATGTATTTACATATTATAAACTTTCAGTTTAAATCTATGTTAGTATTTAATCTGAATGATGGAAAACAAATTAGAAAAAATGTTGATCTAAAATACTTTCTTTCTTTTTTTTTTTTTTGTATTTTGTGTTCTCAATCTGGATCAGCATGTCACCTTCATCAACACTGTTGAAAGAAAGAAAAATGCCCGTGCTATCTCCCGAAATCAAATTTGAGACTTCTAATGTCACCAGAAATTCCCTGAAGAGTTGTTTCCTTTTTGAGAGTTGCTGGAGGAAAGCAGTTTTAGAAACGCAAAAGATAAGGAAAGGTAACTTCAATTTTACTCCTATTTTACTTAAGAAAATATAGGAATGGTGAATTTGAATTTACATGTTTATTTTTTAAGCAATAAGAGACATTTTATAATTTCTGTAACAGTTAAGTAAGGATAGTATCTTAAGCTTATGGAAAAGAAAAATAGAAGCAAATTAAAGTTAACTTATTTACTTTAATTCTGTAACTCATGATAGAAACATTTTAAAGAATTACTTCCGATATCAGTGCAGTGCTGTCTCTCCTGGGTCATGCTACTTTTCATAAATAGTGTTTGTTTTTAAATACCTCAAGTTGGTTTTAACATCTTAAAAAGTCTAAATCTTTAACAGCACCTTTTCGTATTTTGTATTCTAACCAAAATGTTACTTTTTGAGTGAGTTATGTGGCAAGTATCTTATATCCTATAGTTGCTCAATAAAGATTAGTTTGGGAACTTTTGACATGTAAATGAGTGTATTAATTAATAGCTTTTCTCCTATAATTTCAAATTATAATCGCACTGTTTATTTATCCTGAATTCTGCTGTTAGCTTTATTAACAGAGATATAATTCTTGAAAATAGCAGAATTCGAACTCCTTAACATTTCAGCACTTCTGTTTTTGAGTATGTTGCTATAGTTTTTCAACTTTTTCACTAGATTCCATTAAAGGTCCTCAGAAGACATCAGTCATCTAGACTTCTATCCCCGAATCTAGATGCTGAAAAGAGAATCTGTATGTTTCTTGATCAAGGAAACTATTTTTCTGCAAAAGAGAAAAAAATTGAAGGTTGCAAAAGCATTTTGAGTATTTAACATAATTCCAGTCCCATTAAAAACCATTTTCTATCGCAGCACTATACTCACTTAGCAGAGCAAGCTTAAAAACCAGTTCTATATATTTAGCTTAACGATCACCCAAGCCTTTAACCTCTTAGTCTGCTTTTTCCATTTATGGCCTTTGTTTAAAAAAAAAAACTTTTTTTTACATAATTTGATAATCTCTTTGTCCAATGGTATGTGAGGTCAGTAAAATAAGCGATCTTGATGTTTCAGTGTTATTGTTTATGATATGGTATAGAATTTTTTTATTTATTGTTTATTGTTTATGATATGGTATAGAATTTTGCAGAAAGGCAATTAAAATCAATGCCTGAAGTAGCATCCTTTTATCTCTCATCGCTAGCTCAGATGATCATATATTTACACATCTTGACATAAAAGCAGGAAGGTGGAAAGATTTAAAGTAGTAGATAACAGAGGACTCTTAAAAGTGCTTTTAGACCCTTTTCGATGTGAATGTATCTATAAAAATAATCAAGGCAGAGGATGGTGAGGGCTGTGGGAGATCTGCGAAGCAGTACTTCTCCTTATTCTAATCCCTAATTAGCCCCCTAATCGTTTTCCCCTACAGTCCCTAAGCTAGGAATTCTAAGGTAGTCTCTTGGGAAAGATGCTAGATAAATCACGGTAACTTAAAATTTCCTTTACTGCACGACCGATTTGGTGTATTTTATTATATGTTTTAGTATGTAGTAAAAGGAGTTATATACATTTAATTAAGAAATAACGAAGGCGATTATGATGCTATTTTTAATTAGAATACACCACGGCATTTGGTCTAGAAGAGCTCAAAGAATGTGTCAAAATGCCATATTTACCAGGATTGCAGAGTTGCCAAAAAAGCGTGAGTTCCTCTCCACCAGCGGCTCCCCCCAGACTGCTGTGTGTGGGCACGGAGATACCCCCAGTCAGGTAGGTCGCACCTATTTGATCCCCTTTTGTTGAATATTTATTTATAGTAACATTGCTGAATGTAGAGGTCTTTCTGGCCGGTGATTCTAATCCCTTCTTGCCTACCAACATATTTTTTTTCATAAAGGATTTAATTTTTTAAATCCAAGTTAGCGATTTTTTTTTCATTTTGACAAGTGGACGCTTTTCTCAGTTTTCAAGTGACATTGCCAGAAAGGATATAAGCACTTTCTTTGCAAAATGTTTATTGCTCTAGTGCAGGTTGCTCCTGAGACTATTGGAATTTCTTGCAATAAAAATAAATGAACTCTCTGCAACATCAACAGGTTTCATTACCTTGTATACAGAACCTTATGTTTCCTTTCTCGTTCGACCGAAGGGGTGTGAGGGAAGATTCTGAATGAGATGTCAGCCTAGCGAAGAGCCCGCAGTAGCTGTCAGACATGACTTTGTCTGCCAGACAAGTTCCAGTGACTTTGAAATACTAGCACTTAAAAGCATTACTATAAATGCCTTTTTTATTGGACATCGGACCGACTTACCAGTAAAAGAAAACCCCTTTCCTTCTTCAAGGGATTTATAAATTAGTAAGACAGTCTCCTATTCTCTTTGGTTTCTACTTTGGTTTATTTACTTTTTCATCAGGTATTTATTGAATATGCCAGCTTTAAAAAAAAAAAATAGATAAAGAAACATTTATAGCAGTCTGAGTTGCAGCTCTCTTTAAGGCAGATTTATATTTTCATATTGTCTCCTGCTGCAATGAGCTTTAAGTCATCCAGTTATACACAGTACACAAGTAGTAGAATTTCAGAGTCTATTTCTTGATTTTTCCACTAGTATTATTGTTCTTGTTAATTACCCTTGAAATAAATACTGGTAACATAAATAGAAAACTCGAACATACTAAAAATGATAAGTCGTGGTTAGTTTCTATCTAAATTATGAAAATAACTAAGAGATTTGCAGAAGATTTGGGGAGACAAAGAAAAACAATTATTTGATAATTTACCCATGCTAACGTATCCATTTCTATTTTGGGGTGTTTTCTTCTAATCTTCACGTTTGTGGATTTTAATTTTAGTTGTAATTTCAGCATACTTACACGTTTTTATTCTGCCTTGTAATCTTAATAGGCATGTATTTTTTCATGTCACTGGATAATTTTCAAACAGCCTTTACCGTCTACACCATATTTCATTGATGGGTCATAGTTTATTTAACTGTGTTTAATGACATAGTTCACTTAAAAAATCCCTACCGTTGCACTTTTAAGTGGCTTTGGCTTTTTCAGTTTTGTAAATAACACCTCAGTGAACAATAGCGCACGTAAAGTCTTTCCCATCACTTTTCATATTATAATATTATCTGAGGACAGATTGCCAAGCTCTGAAAATACAAAAAGCAAAATTGCTCTTTCTGAGATGAGGTCGCAGTAACGAGGCCGAATCGGAGGTGGCAGAGGGGAGCAGGCGGTAGGAGTTGAGCAGGAGGAGGACGGGGTGCAGAGCGAAGAGGACCATGGGAAGCACAGCATGAACGCTGCTTAAGGCCCGTGCGCTTCTATCATAACCAAGACCCCTGTTTCCCTGACACCCAGCTCGCTCTGGCCCTTTCACTGGGAGTCACGGGCCTTCGGGGGAGGAGGGGAGAGGGTGGAGGGTTGCCTAAGGCAATGGCCTTGTCTCAGTCCAGACCAGTCTCACAACCCTTCCTTCACGCAGTCGTGATCGTTAAAGAAACCAGAAACCTGGAGAGCACCCCTCAATTAACCCATTCTGCCTCTAAGTTTTGCTTCCTACCGTTTTCACTCTATTTTAGTTTTTTGGTTTTTTTTTTCATTTGCAATTTGGCTGTTTGTGAGATGATCCCCCTGCATTTTACATGACGCGAGTGTGAATTTACCGGTCGATGCAGCATGATCCGAGTATCTTACATCCGTGTTGTGATAAGCGTTCTTTAAATCCAAAGCGGAAGAGAGGTGGCCAAGTACCGCGGCGGTTATGAAGTGCCCGGTGAGCGTAAATGTTCATTTTTTTCTGTCTGACACACGCGTCTTTTTTTCAGCCATTCTGGCGAGAACGTGTCGAGCTCCCTGCAGGTCCTTTTCTCCCCTCCACACGCTGCCCAGCGCCCAGCGAAGGAGCAGCCTTGGCAAAGCAGGGGAGTACTCTGTTCCGTGCTGTGTGCGACCCCTAACCCTCTTCCCCACCCGCTATGTGTAAATATTTGATTTTAAAATGCTGGTGAGGGTCTAATGTTTTTTCAGGTCTCTTTAATGATAATTAAAAATTTTCAGTGAATCTCAAGGCACGTTCTGGTAACATAACTGATAACGGCAATCCTAGAGGTGAAGAGTATTTAAAAGTTTTGGCTCACTTCTAAACTTTAATATCGTTACAAGGAATTTGGGATTCTAATGAACTACCTCATCCACAGCAGATTCAGTCATGATGTATTTCCTCTAATAATCTACTTATTATCTAGGTTGATTTCAGAAGGAACAAAAGTTATGTATGACAAATTGCAGATTGTGGTGATGACTCGGGAAAAAGTACACAAATAAGTGAGTTGGTAGCTGGCACATCCAGGTACCCTGTGAATCTAATCTTGATTTCCTTCCTCTTAGCCCTCCCTGGATGATGAGTAGTGAGAGTTAAGATAAATCGAGATAAAGATGGGAAAAGTCAGACATAACACTCACCCACTGGTAGAATTCATTAGCGAAAACCGAGATATTCGGTTGGTTCATATCTGCTTCCGATTAGATCGGTTATCATGGAAGGAGTTTCATTTCTTTAATGTTCATTTAATTTCCATGTGTGTCCTTCAACGAGTGAGTTTCACTGAGAGCCGCTCTGGTCTCCTACTGCATTTCGGAGAACGAACGTACCCTGGGCTTACGGAGAGGTGATTTTATGATAACATGTGATTTCAGGGTAAAGAGGACAAAGGAGACGTGCCCTGTGGCGCCCCTTCAGGAGAAATCGAAAGGTAAGCTGGCTCACCTTCCCCTTCCACCACATGTCCTATTTGGAGGTCGAGAACTTATTCCTTTTTTTAAACTTTATTTCCGCTGACTTAATTGTCTTCGTTTTGTTAATGCTTCTTTTTAAGCTTTGTTTATTTTATAAACTTAGTGGATTTTGTGTTCAATATGTATATGCCGTTATTGTCTCTGGACGCTGGGATAGGCCCTCATCATCTCCCATGGGGGCCATTGCAGGAGCCCGCAAACTAGTCTGGCTTTGAATTTCTGAATTTCTGGCTTTAAAAATCCTTCAACACTGCAACAGGAGCCTGAAGTCTTAGCCTCTAGCCACATCACTCCCTCTTCAAAAGCAGTAACTCTTATTACCCACAGACTACATATGGACTCCTTAGCTTGGCCTCGAACCCTTTACCATCTTCCCCTAACTTTCCTTCCTGGCCTTATCTGCTAATTAATGTTTGTCATGAATCCTGTGTATCTATAACATCCAACTACAGACACTTATCCATATGCCAACAGTTTTGGGTTCAAAAAAATACTCTTACATTGATTTATTCCTAAGTCCATGGTGGCCGAGAGGGTTTATAGCTCCAAGGTGTATTTCTACCTTTTGGGGTACGGGTTTGTTCTTTGAATCTGTAAAATCAGGCATTCTCACCTTTATATTTCTGATATGTTTAATCGGAGTTTTGTTTTTCAAAAACACACGTTGAAAATCTCTCTTGAGCCAAATGATTAAACTTTTCACGATGTCTACAAGGTTATGGAGAATCCTTTGGCAGCTCGGTATTTGGACTTTCTGTCTCATCCCTCACTCTCGTGTGTTATGGATTCCTGGGGGCTTCATACCAAGCGAACCACATAAGGCGTGCGGCATAATATATGTGTGAAGGGCTTAAGTTCTCCACTAAATTCTTAACCCTTTCTGAAATACTTTTACCCAAAGTTAATGGTAAAGATTCTTGAGCCACACAGTCAAAACTTTTCCATTTTGTCATTATATTTCCTTGTCTTTCATAGATTATTATCTAAGCCAGGGTTTTCAACAGTGACAGTGTTAATATTTTGGCCCTGATAATTCTTTGTGTTGAGGGTCCGGCCCATGCATTGAAGATACTTAGCAGCATCCATGCCCTTTACCCACCAGATGCCCTCCACAAGCATGGTAATCAAAAATGTCTCCAGACGTTGCTAAATGCCCTTGCGGTGGCAAAATCACTCCCAGTCGGGAACCACTGGACTAAGCGTAACATCTTTAATATTGTATGTTATTTACTACTTATCCTTCAGACTGTCAAATGTCTCCTCCTTTGCCTAGGGGTAGTAATTCTTTCCTTACCAGATTAAGACTTTTTAAAACTTTATTTTTGTCATAATCATAGTTATCTCCTTCTAGTGCATTCATCACTTCCATGAGTTCACACTCGTGGAATAACAGAGTTAATAGAGCACCTCTAACAGACCACAAAAACTAACGCGCTAAGTAAGACATCGTGGGCAGCAGTCAGAATTGACTCGTGAGCAGCTTCGCAAGTTCAGCCTCTAGACGCTTATAAGGTTAAATGTCTATGAACTTCTCCTTGGCTGTTTCTTCTCCGTGAATTCCCATATACTATAAACAATTTCTGTGATCGACAGACAGCGTAAAATAAAAATATGTGTTAAGTTAAACAGAAGGCATTTCTTTTGCATCTTGGCCCAAAAGATGCCTGCCTGTTTTCCAATAGTCCAATTTTATGGGTACTATGAGCTGGGTGCCACTATGCCTTACCTCTGTATCCTGCGGTGCCTACACCAGTTTCTGCAACCTACTGAGTGTTCAGTAAATACTCGTTGGTTTTCCTTCAGAGTCATGCAAGATGGCACTTCATTTACTCATTTACCGAATGGGAATTGACCACCTACTCTGTGCCAGGCATTGTTCTAGGTGCTTGGGCTTAGGCTACATCCTTCCACAAAGCAAAGAGCCCTGCCCTTGTGGAGTTTACATTCTAGCGAGAGAATACAGCCAACGGGCATTAAATATACTAACGAGGCCCATTATCTAGTGTGTTAGAAGGAGGAAGGGCAGTAGAAGCAACAAATAGAACAAGATAACATGGATCGGTCCATCGGGGCGAGAAGGACGATTCGCAGTTTTAAACAGGGCGATGAGAACAGCTTTAATGGAGAGGGTAATATTTGAGCAAAGACTCGAGAGTGGCGAGGGAGTTAAACTCTGGGCAAACAGTTCTCTTGGCGCCAGCAGAGGTCCCAAGGCAGGCTGGCCCCCGACCCGTTGGAAGAGCATCAGGAGCCCAGGGCGGAAGACGAGGGAAGAAAGGCGATGGAGGATGACGACGCGGGGCCTTGGAAGGGTCAGTGTAGTTAACTGATCCAAACGAGAAGCCACCGAATGCTTTTAATAAAGGAATGATTTTAATGTGATCTGACCAGTTTTTAAAGGGTTATTGTGGCAACTGCCATTACACTTTTTTAAAAAATGGTCCATGGGACTTCTACCTCTGGCGGTGTTGGAATAGCTCTCATCAGACCAAGTTTACCGCCCAAAATTAACATTAGCATAAGAGCTAATTATAAAGATATCGTGCAGATATATTTTATAATAAATTAGAATAAAATATAGAAAGTAATATATTATGATAAAAGTAATAAAAATTTTAAAAAGCAACTATTTGAAGGTGTCGAGAGCTATCATGTTCAACAGGCCTCGAGAGGCTGAGACACTAGAGAAATAACAGCAGAGAAGTGAGCCCAGAATTCTGCGGACGGTTCTCCCAGCAGGTGTTGGCCCATCTCTGAGGGGCCCGTCTGCTGGGAATACTTCAGGACCTAAAGCAGAAAAGATCTTAGAGGCTAAAGAACTGAGCAGAGGTTTCAGTAACTTTATATTTGCTGAAGAGACAGAGGTGGAAGTTTAAGGCCTGCCAAGGGGAGCCCTGTGTAAACCCAGCTTTCGGCGGGAACTCCTGGAGGACTACACACTATTAGACATTCCAAGACTAGACTAGCTTTAGCACAGCCCGAAACCCAGTCCTGACTAGGTTAAAGTATTGAGCCTGCCCGAAGATGATTAAATCTCAGATGACCCAGAGCTTTGCAGGTAAGTAATTCATTTGAGTTTTGTGAATCACTTGTTTTCTTTGGAGTAATCTTTTAAGGTTGATTCAGTCAATTTAATTTTAGGACTCTTGAGGCATTCGAATTCTTCAGTCAATTTTGGTAAGTTATATTTTCTAGCCTTTTTTTTTTTCTTTTTTTTGCATTTTGTCTGAGTTTTCAAATGTATTGGCATAGTTTAGTCTTTGCTCTATGCTACGTCTTTCCCTCTTCTCCTAACATTATTTATTTGTTCCTTTTGCCTTTTTTCCTTGATTGATCTCACCAGAAGCTTTCTTTTTTTTGTTAGTCTTTTCAGTGAAGTACTGTCCCTTTAAAAATCTTTTTTATCGTAAATTTGTTTTCTCCTTCATCAACTTCTCTTCTGTATCTCCTTTTTCCTTCCATATTCTTTGGGTTCATTCTTTTCCTAACGTATATCTTATACCTAGCTTATTAATTTTCAGTCTTCTTTTCTACATTGGAATTTTAGCGTATAAACCTCTCTGTGTATAACTTGCTACACCACAGAAGTTTTGTAATATTTTCTTTATCATCTAGTTAAATGTTTAGTATTTCTTTTATTTTTTATTTTTTATGGTGACATTGGTTAACGAAATCCAGTAAGTTTCAGCTGTACACTGGAACAATAAGGCATATATATATATATTTACACTGTGTGTTCAAGTATTTGTTTTTTGACCGATGAATCATTTAGAATGTCTGTATAAATTTCTAAATATTCGAGAATTTAAATTGATCTCATTGTTAACAACTTCCAACTTAATTGCATCGGTCAGTATGATAACAGTTCTTTGAAGTTTTTCGAGTATTGCTTAATGCCTAGAATCTAGTTAATTTGTAGCCAGAGGGTCTTTCTAAGTGTCAAGTCCATTGTACTGCTAACAACAAGAATCCCTATCCATCGTATTCTTAGCCTCTACTCTCTCTCTGAACTTCTCACTCATGTGACACACTCATACAAAACAAAGCCAAAAAACCCAACCGCACTGGAGAATCGAAGACAGCTTCTTCGACGCTTGAAACTGTTTGAAGTTAAATCATAGTATTTTAAAGCAACATAGATTCGCATGTTGTTTTCAAAGACTTGTACGTTTCTAAATAGAAGTATTTATACATATTTACATATTTAGGTCAATATGTAGTGATTACATGAGAACTTTGAATTTGATGGATCTAGGTTCAAGTTCTGTCCCTAACGGTTACTAGGTGTTTGTCCTCAGGCAAGTGTTTTAGCCTTACTGAATCTTTTGAAAATCGTAAGCCAAGACAGTACTAGTCGCCTACTTCATGGTGCTGTGTGCATGAAATAGGTGGAAAGAGTACTTGACTAGAGAGATCACCCAGAAACGTTATCTATCGTTGTTATTACGATTCCCACTTTGTAACAGAGGCTCGATTGATGCTGTTTCAGTTACTGAATGGCTTATTTTACGTTACAATTTTATTTTACTTCACTTAGCATTTACGAGAAATGGTTTCCTTTGGAGAAAACAACTTGATAAGCATATACATTGTTAAATGAGCTAAATATTCATGGAGATTGTGCCTTTTATCTTGGAATAAAGTCCACAGCTATCCCATGTTTTAAGAAGCACTTTATAGATACAGATCTAGTTTTATATAAGTAAATGAAAGCATCACAGGTGTTTTTAGTTAAATATTTTTCGCGATAACTTGCTATCACGTCACTTTAGAAAGCAAGCAGTGGCCTTTCTACTTCAAAGAATGTGTTATGAGAGGAACTGGCAGTGTTTGATGGTCATTGGAGGAACAGATGTTTCGCTTCCACTGTATTGTAGAGGAAGCATTAATGTGTGCTTAATTTTAATAACTGACTTTTTTTTTTTTTTTTTTTTTTGGTCACAGGTTCTGGCTTCAGCAACCCTCTCCCTGGAGCACCGTCCCAGTACTTACAGAGACTTTCCAAAATGGCCATACTGGAGTATGAGACCATTCGCCAAGAAACGACCAGAAAATCGAAGAAGGGGAGGAAACACGATTTGCGAGACTGCTGATGAGTCTCACGTGGCGCGAGGCCTTCTCCACCCACTTTCGAGGTTTATACTTTTTTCCTTTCTTTTGATACGTGATATGATGTGCAATGATTTACATACAAATGGAAA
This sequence comes from Pteropus medius, assembly GCF_902729225.1. NCBI lineage: Eukaryota > Metazoa > Chordata > Mammalia > Chiroptera > Pteropodidae > Pteropus > Pteropus medius. The sequence goes on along the minus strand of NW_024350926.1, from coordinate 6,361,219 downwards.
TGTAAATAGGAAATAAATATTTTACATTATATACAGAATAATTTGTATTTTGTTAACATTATAAGACATTTATGGTTTATGGGGGTGTACGCATAAGAAAAAGTATATTACGTGAATTTCATGCACATTGATTATATTTTTTGACTCCCTCTGAGAAATGTTTCTTGAGTGTCTGTCTGTACAAGGACCTTTGTTAGGAGCTGCAGAAGATTCAAGAAAAAGCAAGTTCTTGTTGTTGGGGTCGGAAGGCTTCCAGCTAAACACCGCCTCCCCGTCCCCCCATTTCTCTGCTCGAGTTCGAAATGGCTGTGAGATAAGTAGCCAAGCAGATGGAGGTGAAAATATTAGCTTTGTTCACTGATGAAACCTGGAAGGGAAACCCTGGATTAGATGTGCGGCAACCTCTTAACAATGACCTTGAGAACTGGGCCAAGGCACACACCCGGTGGTGCTGGCGACCTCAGGCTCTCATGCCGAGTCAGGGCCCAGCAGAGCAAGGTGTCCCCGCCGTGTGGACTGGCAGATCTCTGAGGGGAGGAGTGGGGAGACTCACCCCTTCTCTGTGGGGAGGAGGAAAGCCGCTCCCCGAGGAGTGGGGGGAAGTGTTTGTCACTGCACCTCCCCGAGAACCCGGGAGAAATCCTGGCCCCCGTGACTGAGGTCCGGTGCAGACGGGGACACGGGCTATAGCAGAACCACGAGGTTCAAAGACCGGGCAGTAGCATCCAGCAGGAAGGCCTCACGGCAGATGCAGTGTTTGAAGTGGGCCTCAAAGACAGGAAAGATGAAGGGAGAGGGCATTTCTAGAAAGACGGAAGAACGCGGAAGAACGTAAGCAAACACACTGCCGTCGGGCCGGGGCCTCGGGTGGTACAGGGCAGGCGGCACAATTCGCATGCCTCCCGGTACCAAGCCAGTGCCTCGGCCAAGTGACGCTGATCAGACGAAGGCTGTGGCGGGCCGGGCACTCACTGCCTAGCCTCGGCTCTTTGTGTCACACGGGGATGTCGGCACAGAGCTGACAGGTATTGCAACCCTTCGTGAGAAGCCAGACTCTGGATTTTTGCGTGAAACCTTTCGATGTGTACATGTTAGCAACCAATGAAATAAGTAACTAATTCAGAACTTACAAGGCCATTGTGTGGGCCAAAGTTACATATGCAAGCTAGACTTGGCTTCGAGGGACTATTCATTTATGCGACCTCTGGGTCAGATGAGGAGAGCGTGCTAGGGCCTGAGGTGACTGGGCGACATCTGGTAGAGAGCGTCGGATGCTAAGCGTGAGCGTTTATTTCCTCTGTTTCACAGTGGGAGATTTTTTTTTTTTCCTTAGTTAAAAATGAACTCGATTTGTTTAATAAAGCTTGGTATTACAAGCATCGAGTCACACCCCAAAATGGGAGATTTTGAGCATGACAGTAAATTATCGCTTTTGTGATTTAGGAAGATCCATCCAGGTATAATTGGCAGGCCAGACTGTGATGGGAGGAGATTGGACATAGGGAAACCAGCGAGGAAGTGTTTATAAAAATGGAGGTAAGAATGTCTCACTAGAAAGGCAGAAGCAGGAATAGGAAGGAAACACTAGATAATTAGGACATCAAGGCAAGGACGTAAGATCAACGTAAGGGCATCAAGAGAGGAAGAATCAAAAGCCGCTCATTTCCAATTTTAGACATACGATTCTCGGGAGGAGGCGCTGCTTTGGGGAATAACAGCATGAAGGCAACTTCGGGCATATTCAGTTCGAGGTGCCACCGGAACATCCACACAGAGGTGCCAAACAGGTGGTCGACAGCAGGGGTGTCATTCCGGAAACGAGGCTGACCGGAACGAGAGCTTGGAGAAACACGTGCCTGGCAAAGGCCGAATTCTCCGTCTGAAAAAGCAGGGTGGAGAGAGTTCGGATTCATAAGAGAAGGGAGGAAATAGGAGGAAGGCAAAAATAAAAGTGAAGAAGACAGCGTCACAGATGTAGGAGAACGAACATAATTTATGTCCTCGCATGCTTTATATTAATGCGTAAAATGCACTTAACATGTATATGCTTGTGTGCATGTTCACGATGCATTCGTTCCCATGGGGATAACTAAATAAACTTAAATGGATGTGTTTGTGCCTACGTCTGAATTTCGATTGAGAATGACTCGGACATGAGCTCTACCTTTTCCGTCGTCTGAGAACCCATTCCAAGTGTGGTCAATAATTTAAGAAATGGGAAACAGGAGAAAACGTACCGTCTAACAAAAATTTGACGAACTCTTTTTTGGATGAGCACTTCTAAACACTTCCGATCATCAAATGGATTTCATCTATTGAGCACCTACTGTGTACACTAAATGTTTAATATTATTTGAAAACCTTATGAAAACCTGTTTTATAAATGAGGTAAATAAAGGGTCTTTGTTTTACACTGCATCTCTAGCTAGAAACTAGGAATAAATTCTAACCTATTAGGTTCCAAAGCCCATGTACATAATCTTAATGGAATAATAATTTTTAAAAAACTTAAACTTGGTTGCTACAGCATTGTTTAGCTACTTAAAATTTAGGGAAGGGAAAATAATACTTCCACAGAGAAAAATATCTCATAATATTGAGTTGAGTTCCTGACCTGTGATGCCAACACGTCTCGGAGGATTTTTACCAGTAGAGTAGAAAGACCCCTCTCCTCTACCCCCATCTCTCCTGTGGAAGAGTTCAACTCAAGTCAATTCAAGAAAGGAATGCTGCGTTTATTCCTTTTTAATAAATGAGATATACTGACCATAATTAATTACCTTTTTTAGCCTCGGGTTGAATTTAATTTAACTTATGTTTTTCGTTAAATTAAAAAAAAAAAAACACAGCCTCTACTTTTTTACACGCATTTACTCTTATTGTTCCTCGTGAACTTTTAAGAAAAACCAGCAGGTGTTTAGGGCACAGGAGGCTCAAGTCACCCCCAAGTAAAATAAACCCACGATTCAGAGATAAGGATGAGATGCCGACTTCTGACACTGCAGTTACCGCGGATGTTAATTTATGTTTGGGGCTGAGGCAATCTTGCCAGAAATGATCTTTCGCATCTGTGGTTTGGAACTTCCTCCAGTATAAGTCAAATTATCGAAATCTTGGGAATCGGGACCTTAAGATAAATATTCAGGATGGGGAGACCGAGTCCTGATTTTAGGGTGAGAAAACAGTTCTTTACAAAGAATAATTACTTCGGTGAAGGACAAATCATTCGTCAGTGAGTGTTGCAAAGAAATAACCTGAGACTCACTGTATTTTCTCTAATTCTAAGCTCATCAAGCAAGCCTCTAATATGTAATTTAGATTCTCGAGGAAAGAGAGTCACTGAAACGCAGATGCCTTCTCTGGGGGACAGTAATAACGAATTTTCTTTACAGGTTCACTGTGTACAGGGCGTTGTGCTAACGCTTTGCATCTGCCTCATCGAATCGTCCCAGCACCCCGGTTTTCCAGCCCCGGTCAGCTCGTTCTCACTCCATTCCTTCTCTCCGCCTCACGGGTGCCCTTCCCCAGCCTCTCACGCTCAGCGCGCGACGCGACCCGTCTCCTTATTTCACTGAGAGCTGGGAGCAGTCGGGAGGGCGCTCCCGTTCACTCCCCTGTGAGCACCCTTGCCTCTGTGCGCCGACATTTCCTGCCCGAGCCCGGAGAGCAGCCCCTGGCTTGGGCTCCAATGCACCCCTCCCCTCCCACTCCCAAAGTTGGGCCCCAAGTCACCAGCATCCCCACCCCTGACACGGTCACGCCACCAGAGTAAACACTCGCTGCGAAACCTCCCGTCTTAAACACGCACACATCCGCCTCTCATGGGCTGCCCTCCGTGTGTTTCTTTTTACACCCTCACCAGCCACCTCTCAGTCTCCTATACGAAGTCACACAGCTAGCGAAGTGGCAGAAACTTCTTCTTATCCATTTCTGCATCCCTGGTACCTGACACTGAGCCCTACACGCTGTGTGAACTGAGAAGCCTTTTATTATGTCATGAGAAAGAATGCAGAGCTGGAGGTCAGTTGGCGATGAGACAGTTCAGACCAGAGACACTGGACTTCCCAGTGACCACGAGGGAGACAGGACCCACCGGTGGAACCTCCCAGGAGACCCGCACAGGTCCGTGGTTAGGACCTGGCACCAGGAAGCTGGGTCTGGCTGGCAGCACTGAGTCGAGAGACCCCTTCCTGGTCTGTCGTCGGGAGCCCATCATCTCAGGACAAATTCCTGCAAAATGGATGCTGAGATGGAGCCGTGTGCCCAGGAGGTTTGCTGGGGACGCCGTCAGGTACAGCAGGTGGGGAGAGGGTCGAACAGCCGTGCGGCCTCCGTGAAAGCCACAGATGAGGCCACGCAGAGCCGGGTGGCTGGAGAAGGCCTGCAGGGCTGTCAGACCCCCAAGCCAGGAGACCTCACCCCCTCGTCCCACTGACCAGTCCCTGGATGCGAACTGTGGTTGGGGAAGGCCATGACCAGGGCGAGGTGGCTCCCTGCTGCTCAGGGAAGCTCCTGAAGAAGGACTCAGGTAACAGCACTGTCAGCCACCAACACCCCGTGGCCAAGGAAAGAGCACGGTGGCCCCACTGGGGAGACCCGGCTGGCGTGCTGCAGCACCCGCTGCCCACACCCCGAGGACCCCACGGCGTCGGGGCGCGGGCAGTGAAGCCGAGCCCAGGGCTGGAGGGAGGAGGGCGCTTGGCGTGCGCTGGAAAGGCTCCTGCGAGGGAGCAGGGGAAGCGAAGACCCCATGGCAGGGTCTGGGAAGCAGACGAGGTCATGAGGTCCCGGAAGCCAGCGGTGGCCGTTAGCACCCTTGGGGCTGAAGGGCCGGGGGCGGAGAACGTGTCGCCCGAGCTCAGCGGGGGCAAGAGCTGCAGAACAGCCTGGTAGGACACCCGAAGGCGCAGCGCGGAGGCCGTAAGTCCCCAGCCTCTTTTTACAGTCACTCTCCACCTCCAGCCCAGGGCCTCTCACCGGCTGGTTGCAAGTCAGGTGGGCACAGAGCCTGGGCGAGGTGGTGTCAGGTTCTCGGCTCAGAGCAGGGGGAACAGAGAGTGGGTTGGGGTAAGCAGGTGGGGAGCGGCCCAGGGATTAGAACTCGGGGCCAAGGGCGACGAGCTGCTCTGCCCCGACCCCAGACTTCTCTGCCGACCAGGACTGAGGCCGACCTAGAGTCTGGGATGGAACCGAGTTCTGGGCAGGTCACCGATGCGAGGCTTGGACCCAAAGTACAAGGGCAAAGTTGGACAAGAGGTGGGGCCAAATGGTCCCAGATGGAAGGGCTGGAGCGACTAAGCCAGAGGTGGGCGTGGAGGGCGGTGGGACACCCCAGAAGGAGGAAGCCCACCGAGCCTCACTGAATTCAGGGGCCGGCGACCTTGCCTCCCTCCCAGCAACCCTGCCTTTTTTGTTTGGTTCCCGCCGAGGTCCCCAGGGCAGGTCTGACGAAGGACCGGATCCGCCTTCCAGTGACAGCTGAACGAGCCAACGTGAGGGCAGCTTGCACGTGCCATGCAGCCTGAAGACCTGTGCGAGTTAAGTAAGGGGAGAGGGAACATCTACAGGGAGGGCGTCGAAGTGGGCGGGGATGATGCCGAGGTGCGCAGGTGCAGCCCATCACCTGAACGTCGCCAGCGTCTGACGACGAGCACACACGGAGTCCAGACGATGCTGGCAAACGTTTGCTCCTTTTCCCACACAGTCGGCTTGAATGGGACATCCGGGAATGCTCGTCTGCACCCTTGGTGGTCTCTCTCTCTCCGTTTTTGATCCCCGTAGCTGTCCTCCGCCCCATCCCTGTCTTGGCTCACTCCCGGTAGTGGGGGGTTAAGGCTCTGGAGAGTATTTTTCCTGAGAAGATGAGAAGGTGGCATCTTGTAAACAGTCCTCCCCTTTGGAGGTAGACTGGGTCTTTTAGATTTTCACAGAGGAGCACCTGCAAGCTCCCATAAGGCTGCTCCCATAAGGCTGCTCCCATAACGCTGTTCCACCAGGAGCGAGGCCAGGGAGGAAGGAAGGGAGGAAGGAAGGGGCAGGGGAGACGAAGGGCCCTGTCCTTCCATGCCGAAAATAGTAATAACTATTATTCTGGTGGCTAATTACCGATCAGTGACTCATCAACTGGGTGGTTGCTCTATGCCAGGTAGACATTAGATGCCGTAGGGGGTTGAATGGTGGCCGCCCCCGGACCCAAAGCCATGACCTGATCTTTGGAACCTGCCAATGTGACCTTGTTTGGGAAAAGGGTCATCGTAGATGCCATTAAGTTAAGGATCTCAAGATGAGATTGTCCTGGATCATCCAGATGGGCCTTAAGTCCAATGACAAGTGTCATAAAGACACACGGAGTGACACAGGGGAGGAGCTTGGAGTTATGCAGGCACAGCCCAGGATGGCCTGGAGCCGCCAGAAGCTGGGGGAGGCAAGCAGTGAGTGTCTCCGAGAGCCTGGGGCGGGTGGCCCGGCGGACACCTCGCTTTCAGACTTCCAGCCTCTGGCACTGCAAGAGAATAACTTCCTGTTGTTTTAAACAACCCCCTTTCCGGTCATTCTTCCTGCGGCCCTCGGAACCTAAGCCAGTTCAGGTCCTCACCACGATCAGCAAGGCGAAAGTATTATTTCCCCATTTTACAGACAAAGAAATTGCAATTCGAGGGTGGACTTGCCTGAATCCCGAGTGCCTGTGCTCTCTATCATATGCCCAATGTCACCTCTAATGTCTTCCAGCTCACAAAGTGCCCTCCTGTGCTCCTGGCCGTGCTCAGACTCCGCCATCAGCAACACGCAGTGATGGGCCGTTGTGTTCACCACGGACGGGGGCCGTGGACACCAAGTCGACGATCGTTCGTTTCTCCTCCTCCACCCCATTTAGGGCCAGAAGCTTCAGGGGAGGACACGTCTAGCTTCCCCACCGCAGAAAATAAATACAAGTATGATGGAACCGTAAGTAATAGTTTAAATTTTTCATAATAACTGACATCTATATAGAGATTTAAGGATTACCAAGCCTTTTCAGTCACGTGGTTTCATCTGAGCCTTGGAAGATGAGGTTACACCGGGATCGTACATATGGGTGATTTACTTCATGGATGAGGACAACCCAAGTCAAGTGGGTCCCCGGGTGCCACTTGGTTATGGGGAGGCAGCTCCCCACAGCACCCCGTCATCAGAAACATGTTATAAACCTCCCTGAGGTCTATCGTAGACTCCTATAATCTGTCGTATATTTTCAAGGGCTTAGCATTTATTTGGTTTTCCTATTTGGATTTTTCTCCTTTGAAAATAAGGAAGGACAAGCTGGGACCTATCTGAACGGGTTTGGGGTGTCGAATAAATGACTGATGTCAGCGGACGGCACCAAGTCAGAAGAAAGCTGAAGTGAGACCATCATTAGGATAAATATTTGTGATTCCTGGAGCTGTTCTTGCCTCTTAATGTATGGTTTTTGCAAAATGCTGACAGTCGATAGCCCGATTGATGCTGATGTTTAAAGAGGTGTAGAAATTGCTACCAGTGCCTGGTGATTCTACCAAAGTCCTCAGCCAAACACAGAAAATGTCGAGTGTATAGATATGGGTACAGTTGACTTTCCTTGGAACGCAAGCAGCTACCTACGCCAAGCGGATCTGAGAGGAGAGGATGCTTTCACTTCATCGAGAGCATTTTTGCTTGTGCTCTCTAAAGAGACATCAGTCTGTAATCTTTCTGCAATGCTACGAAGCTGAGTATAATCTGAGATAATGTGAACATGAAGAGAGACCAAAACCGTATCTCCCGAAAACTGGATCTGGTGAAATAATGCCATCGGGACCTTATCCTAAAACCGACGATTTCTGAAGGAGCTGACGGACTTCAAGTCTTCGCTCGCACAGAGTCATTTTGGCAACGAGAACAAAAAGACAGTACACGAGATGCAATTATGAGGAAATCAGTAAGAGGAATTACTAATCAGTCAATTTACTTCCATATCTATCAGTCCCGCGTGTACCAGGCACTCGCTTAGTCACTGGAAATTGAGAAGAGTGAGCGCGGTCCCTGTCCTTGAACGCCGGACACACAGGGCAGGGAAGCCGACAGCCGCTGGCCACAGAGTGTGAGAGAGGCACCCGGGCCCCTCCGTCTCTGCACCCCTTTCCCGAATGGAGCGTCTCAGGGTCCCTTGGACATTGGAACACCCCGACCGATCGCCGAAGTCACTGAAGGAGCCACAGACGCAGTCCTGCCGTGCTTAGGTGGACAGGGGAAGGGAGGGGGAGGGAAGGGGAGGGGAGGGAAGGGCAGTGCAGAGAAGGACAGAGGAAGGAAGATGACCGGCAAGGGTCTGTCACGGCCGGCCCTGCCATGGCCCAGCCTGTAGCGACCTGTCTGGGACGGAAGAGTTAAAGCCACGGCATCTAAGTTGCCTGAGGACACGTCCCAGCCCTGCCCCGTCCTGTTTCTTGGCAAGTTTCCCACAGTCTAGCTCAACCCTGCCCTGGGAAGACCAAGGAGGTGTGGCTACGGCCTGAAGAGCTTTCTAGTCCCGCCCCCCCCACCCGAGTTCCAACCCAGGGGTCAGGAGGGGACTTGGGGGCTGGAGGGGAGCCCCACGTGGCGCTGCCGAGTGCCGCACCTGTTGCTGTCAGAGCAGATGCGGATGAGAAGGGCGTGGACCTCCCATCGACACGGTGCTGTGGGTACCTCAGCCCTGCCCGGAGGAGATTCGAGATTCATATTAGAATAAGGGCTCACCGCGTGGGGTCAGACCCCCCACTCTGAAACTTGACGGCTGCTTAACTGTGGGCGGATTTCCTTGCCTCTCCAAGTGTCCTCTGGGGAATGGAGATGTCAAAATCCCAAAATAAGAGCAACACCTACTTCTTGGGGGTGGTGGAGAGGGAGGCAAAATAATGTTTGCAAAACTCTTAACACAAGGTCTGCCATGCGGTGTTTTACGCCGTCCTTTTAATCCTTTGGGGTGGTTCCCACCTCTCAGGGACTGCGTGGAGCCCTCGGGGTATCGGGGTGTCGGGGTGTCGGGGTGGTGTGGGAAACGGCTGTGGGAACAGAACTGTAACCCGAGAAGGGCTGCTCGGCCACTGTCCTCTAATTCGGAAGAGGCCAGGTGGGATGCAATGACCAATTCTCGGTTTCCTTTTCAATCTTATCAGAAAGCGTATAATTTCCATAAGATGAAAGGCGGCCCTCCAGCCCCGGACAAAATCACAGGCCCGGCCGCATGTGGCCCTTCGCGATGACCCGAGGGAATGGACGAGAGCCCCGTGGAGGGGGGCGGTGCTGGTGCACCCCGCCGAGACCCGGCTTCCCCTCTGGGGCACAGGGCCCGAAAGGACCCAGCTCGGGTCCTCCTCCGACGATTGCTGAAGTTACGACAGGGCGGCGGTGCAGCCGTGTTTGAAAGACTCTTCTGAGCTTTCCTGAGCTCCGTTCCGCCAGCACGGCGGCTCCGACGTCTTAAATTACCTGGTGACCATTTACAATTTTGACTTAGGGGAAAAAGAGCACGTCCCTAGCTCCATTTTCAAAAGATAAGTAAACGCTCCTATCAGAGTTTAAATGTTGATATATGTTCTCTTAAATAAACTCTTATACTGGCCCCTTCCTTTCCCCTCAAGTAAGGGACGTCAATATCCAACTCTCATATTTATTATTTTGGTTCGAGAAAACAGCACAAAATCTAGGATTCCATCCCTTACACCCTGCTTCTGCCAGCCTGAGAGTGATTTTCTTCTTCCTTACAGTATTTTTTTTCTTTATTCAGAGCCCCAGGGACCAATGCTTTACGCTGACTCGGGGAAGACACACATGAACGTGCACTCGACAGCATCAGCCAATGATGCGCACTCTGCCTCAGTCTTGAAAACAGCAGCTTTCACCGTCCGCCCCGCACACCGCCCCTTCCTCCAGCTGACCAGGGAGCCGTGCTAGAATTCTGAGACCAGTAAACCAAAGAGCTGTCAGAGGGAGTGCGACATCTCCATGGAGACCGAGGAGATGAGGCTAGGTCGCAAACAGGTGACATTTAGAGGACACACAGATTAGTAGCTACCGCTGTTGTCTGCCCATCTACGTTGGGTAGTAAGTGTTTAACAAACGTTATTTCTCATAATGGCCCAATGAGCCAGGTATTATCATTATCCTCATTTTTCAAATAGGCTTGGAGAGTGTAGGTACCTTTCTTGAGGTCTCATAGCTTGAACCCATGTCTGTCTTAACGCCAAAGCCGGTGACCTTAACCGCTACAGTGGACTCCAAGTGTGGGACCCTCTGTGGGGTTATAGAGAAGACAGACTGCTCTCCTCAAGCAGCTTCTCGTTTAGAACTGGAATGTGCGTCATTGTCTCTCAATGCTGTACCTTAACGTAGCTTCACTATTTGTTTACCAAATAGGACATAGGTAGCATCTGATTTTCTCATGCGAGGGAAGGGGCACACCGGTAGATTCACATCCCAACGTGTGGTTTAGACTCACTTTGCCCAAAGGCAGTTATATGGAGATGCGACTATCTACTCCTTAAGCACGAAGGGCAAACTCAGTGCAGTCCCCCCAGGTGACGAGGAGGCCTGGGGCAGGGTGGGCCGGGCCCGAGGGAGTGGTTGGGCTTGAGAGATGTTGCAGACGAATCTCAATATCGTTATTGAATGAAGAGTGCAGTTTTCTCCAGGGGTGGCAAAGTCGTGGGCCCAGAGTGTGACAGGGTGGGTTCCCCAGTCATTGCTGACTTACTCCCATCAGGGAGCGATTTGCCACTAGCTGAGTCACGGAATGCAACAGGATAGACGTTGGGATAGAAATTAGGAACGCAGAGATCATTCGTCCCTTTGGCTCTTCATTGAGGGAAAGACAGACCCCAGACCACCAGTTCTGATACTGAGGTTCAGGTGTAGAAGTGGAAGTGGGCGGAAGGCTCTGGGCGGGCGAGCAGCGAGCGGTCAGAGGGGCCGACGCCGCTTGTGAGGCTCACAGGAAGGCTCTGCATCGGGAGGACGGCTCGCTAAGTGGAGAAGAGAGAAAAAGGTCCTTTCGAGCCAAGGAAACGGTGCATTCGTCGGTGTGGAGGTGTGAACATGTAGCCATTATTGCGGAGTAGTGAGAAATTTGTGGCTGGAGCAAGAGCTATACGTGGGGAGACAGGAAGGTGGGGATCTCCGTACACAGGCTTTATGACAAAGCTGTGCACCCAGTCTCTTCCTGTTTTCAGACAATAAAAGTGGGAAAGAAATCACTGCAGTATAATGTTCATGATGATTCTTTTTGGAGAAAGGTTCGTATTTCCAAATATTCAAGAGCAAAATAACTCCTTTGGGTCATGGTCAATTTTGGGCCACTGAGTCTCCATTAAAGTAGAACTCTAGAGGGACAATTAGAGGGGACAAGGTTGTCGATAACTAATTGTGGCTTAAGAAGTATCTCTGGCAGATTGAGGTGGGACTTTTGAATATTTTCTTGATCTTACAAGGGAAGAACCTTTTTAAAAATCAAGATAAAATAGATAAGACAAAGAATAAATCCATAGAAGTTTTTGTTTCTTTACTCTTATCATCCAAGTAACTTCCATGGATAAGTGCGTGCTGTGAAAAGGATCCACCGGAGAAACATTTGTAGCTATTTACAAGGCTGCTTTATTTCATAATTGTAAGCTTTCAAATGGACATTCATCATGAACTTCAAATGTCCCCAAGAACTGAACACATTTCATATTCCATAGGGCTGCCAGGCTATTCCAGTCTTTACATCCGCTGCCCAATTAATGATAACTTCGGTGAGTTAGAAACCACAGTGAAAAGGGAGATTTACTTCGAGAATGCTCGGCGGGATGGCACCACGGCAGTTGAAAACTCCTGGGTAGAAGAAACAGTGGAGGTCCTGGAACCCCCCAAGACGCCTCCTCACAGAGTTTGAGCGACTTGGTGCTTTAATTTCAGTGTTTTTTGTTTCTCTGAGCCTCTCCCTGAGAATGAGTTCTGTCCAGTCCTGGCTCCTGACCCACTTAGAGAAAGAAGAAATGTCTGGAATAAGAGAAAGTCAGTTGCAATTCAACCTTTCTTCTCGGGTGATCACGAAGAGAGGCAGAACAAGGTGCTCATCACCGACTGGCTGGATTTTAAATTATAAAGAGAGACCGAGAAATAAATATAAAAAGGTATTTCAAATTCCAGGGAGAGAAGAAAATTAGCAGCGAGTCCCCTCTCCAATCTCGTGTGTGTTAGTGGAGTTTACTGCTCAAGGAACCGCAGGGTTGTGTGTTATTTTGTGAAAGGAATTCGTTATCAGCATAGCAATGCGTCTTCTCAAGTATTTCGTGGATTTTATTTTTCAATGCCCCTCTTTCACGTTCTCGAGTTTTTCTGGGACAAGATCTCTCCATCGTGCATGATACACATGGCCGGATTCGTCTTACATTGGATGACAAATTACACTTGAATTTCTAGGGTCGAAAGGTCAAGGCTGTTCTCTGTTAGTCAGCCAGGCTCTCTCAAAGTGTCCCAGTCATGAAAATGTGTTGAAATCTGTGAGCGCTCTATGCCCCTGCCCACTCAGTCCTGATGGATGTGGAGTTCCACCCTGACCTGGGTCCCTAATTCCTGACTTCATCCGAAAGAGGCATCATGCCAGCAGACCGCTTCATTCCTGGCACGGCATTATCCATCCTGGGGCGGTCTGTAGTCGATGATAACCCGGAATTCTGAAAGATCCATCTCTTGAGCCTTAAATAAGAGACACATCTCCAGGGCTCTTCTCCTACCTGCCAACCAGTGACCGGTATGTGAGACTCAGCCCCTTTGCCAGACACATATCCAGAATTGACAGGAGGATAAAAAACAAACAAACAAACAAACAAACAAAAAACATGGTTCTATACTTCTGGAACACTGAGTAACAGAATTTAGAAGCTGCCAGTTGTGAAATGGATAAAGGATGTTTGTAATCTAAGGAGCAACCGGCCCACCAGGCTTTAGCACATGCCTCTACCCAGTGGAGAAGGTTCATTGTGATAAGTTTATATTAATTTGATTAAAAATGACTGATCCCGAGATGCGTGGGTCTCCTATGACTGTTCTGTTCATGCCGTGTGCTCTATATAAAGTCATGCTACACACATACAGACACGTTAACTCTGCTAATTCAGACTCTGCTAATTCAGACTCTGCTAATTTCACATTATTGCCATTCACACAGACACCGGTTAGAATTTTGTACAATCTGTAATGAAATAAATTTTCATAGACCTTCGGTAACATAAAGGAGATGACTAAGTAAAATGCTCAGGAAACTATTTTTTCCAAGTATTTACAAGCGCTAGCTAACATACAAACAACTGAAATTCATGTCATTTTTACATAGTCATTTAAGTAGTTCCTTTCAAGACCTTTACTAGGTTCTACTGAGACTTATTTTTTCAACAAAGTCATTATTTATTCCTTCTACTCTTTAGCCTCTGGCACTGAGTGCTCTAAATCGGATAGGTTTTCAAAAATATTTGTTGATAGTTACATGGAAAATTATGATAGTCATCATGTGTCTTTAGTTATTAAATCTGTATTAAAGTAACAAATCTATAATAAAAAAGTCCACAAATCAAAATTTTCCCTTCATTAAATACTTAATGATATCTATCATTTGTTAAACCCTTATTTTATTAGGATGCTAAATGCTTTATATTCATCATCTGACTTAATTTTTCACCAGCCCTATGAGGTAAGTATAAATATGATCTTGATATTACAATGAGATTCAGAGAGGTTAAGTAACTTGCCCCAGGTCACGCAGCAGGTGAGTGGCGGAGCTGCAATTGGAACTCAAATCCTCCTGATTCCAGACCCAGGGTTTTTAGCCATTGTGATGTACTGCCTTCACGACGGGGTTAAACCCATCATTCATGTGTCTGAGTTGATGTGATTTTTACTGCCCATATCTATATTCTTCCGGGCCTTGCCTCCACGCAACCATTCAGCAAACAGTTACTCGGGCCTTCTGAACACTTTATTTTATTTTATTTTTTTAATTAATTAATTTTTTTTATGGTGACATTGGTTAACGAAATCCGGTAAGTTTCAGCTAAACGTTCCACAGTAAGACATATATATTTACACAGTGCGTTCACCTCCCAGGCCTTCTGGGTACTTTAGAAAGAAGAGTCAAGGTTAAAGACCAAACCGAAAGTAACATACAACAAGGAAGACTTGCTAGCAAATTTATGAATCCAGTTTTGATGTTCTTGCATTAAGAAAAAAACCCAGATCCTGCTTGTTTTAGTTGGAATGTGAAAATGTTGACTGAAAGACTTAGCCGCTGTTATTCATACTTTTGTAGAAGGCAGAAAACTTTGAAATGATAATTAATGTTGAAAATAGAAGTACAAACATCTTATTTATTCATTTTTTTAAAAACACATAGTTTAGTTCTTTTTAAAAAGGTTTCAGATGAGCAATCCTAATTAAATGAATTTTAGTTGATTTTAATCTGCTCTTTCGTGTTTAGATAGCTACCACACATGAAGATATTGGGCACTCGGTTCTATTCTCCACAGGTTTATCGATGGCCTACATATGCCATTCTCTGAGGTGGACATTGGAGACTTGGGTTTGGCTCCTGACTTTGCCACTTGGAACTATATATTATGGGCTGAATTATGTCCCATTCACATGTTGAAGGTGTAATCCCCATACCTCAGAATGTGCCTTTCTTTAGAAATAGAGTCACTGCAGATATAATTATTTAAGAAGAGGTCAGACTTGAATAGGTGGGGCCCTAATCCAATACAGCTGTTTTCCTTATAAAAAGGAGAATTTGGACACGGATGTGCACACAGAGAGAACACTGTGTGAAGATGAAGGCAGAGCTTGGGGTCATGCTTCTACAAGCCAAGGACCACAAAGATGGTCGGCGAACCAGAAGCTCAGAGAGATGTGGAACAGAGTCTCCCTCGGAAGGAACCAACCCTGCCAACACCTGGACCTTGGACTTCTAGCCTCCAGAACTGTGAGACAAGTATCTCTCGTCTTTGCCACCCAGTTTGTGGGATTTTGTTACAGCAGCCTTAGCAAACTAATACACCATATAATTCTGAGCTAGTTTCCTAATGTCAATAAATTTTGGTTCAGTCACCTATAGAAGAATGATAACTCAACTAGGCCGCTGGCTTACAGTGAGTTTAATAGTGCTCATCACATTAGATGTTAGAACGACTTGTTATTTTTCCTCCCCTTACTTCTTCCCTGTAAGTTCCGTGAGGACAGGAGCCATGGCTGTTGTCTTTTGTTCTGTTCCCCGACTGCACAGTAGATGTTGGATCAATATTTGTTGAATGACAAAGCAAGCTATTTAATTAAATGGGGCACACAATATCTGGCACACAATAATAATAGCGATTGTTTATTCTGTACCAGGTATGCAACTTCATCTTAATCCACACGTTTTCAATTTAATCCTCCCAACAACTCTGTGGGTTAGGTGCTATTTGATCATTTTCATTTTATTGAGGAAGAAACTGAGACAAAAGGAGGTTAGGTAACTTATTGGCAAGCTGGGTTTGGAATTCAGGCAATCTGGTCTCAAATGCTGGTATCTTAACAACTACACTATGCTGCCTACTGGTGCTTGCGACGTATCTATAAGTATTAGTTCACTGTCTTCTTTCTCTCAGTTTTTTCTTAGCCATTATGATGGCTCTGAGTGTGTGAGATTGGCGAGGCTAACTTTCAATTGTATCCAGAATTCCTTTTCTAGTATGTTTCTAGATAGAGTGGGCTATAAGAGATATTTTCTCATGAGCGTTGAATAGGAAAGAAGCAGCAGCCTTGGTAACAATAATACACACACACACACACACACACACACACACACACACACACACACTTTCGGTTATTCAATCAAGCCTAATCTAAATATTACTATTAAGGCATTTTTCCTAATATTGGTAGTTTGTATCTTTCTCTTTTCTTTATCAGACTGGGTCAAGGTTTATCAATTTTATCGATCTTCTCAAAAAGCCACCTTCTGGTTTCACTGATGATCTCTGTTGATTTTCGATTTACTTGCTCCAATTCTTGCTTCTTCCCTTCTGCTCGCTTGAGTTTGCTTGGTTCTTTCTTGAGGTTGCAGCTTATATTATTGATTCGAGATCCTTTTTATTTTCCAATATAAGCATTTAATGTTATAAATTTCCTCTGTGAACTGCACCCCTCACATTTTGATATGTTTTCTTTCTCATCTTATTACATTTTTTTTCTCATACCTCTTGTGAATTCTTTTAACCAAGATTATTTAGAAGAATGTTGTTTAAATATTAAAGTATTTAGTGATTTTTTTCGAGACATGTTTTTGTTATTGACTTTTAGTTTTAATCTATTATCCTCAGAGAACAGACTTTTATATGATATTAATTTTTAAAAAATTGTTGAGGCTTTTTTATGACTCAGAATATGGCTTATCTTGGCGAATGTTTCATAAGCATGTCAAGTGAATATGTGTTCAGCTGTTGCTGGTTAAAGTGTTCTCCAAATGTCACGTAGGTCAGCTTGCTTCATCGTGTTGGTCACTCTAGTCTCATTGATTTTCTATTTGTTCTATCCATTATTGAAAGAGGAGTGCCAAAATCTTCCGTTATAGCTGTATGTTTATCTCTCGTTTTGGCCCAGGCATTTTCTGCTCCATGTATTTTGAAGCTTCGTTAGGTGAGCACACAGGCAGAATTGTCGTCTTTTTGATGAACTGACCACTTTGTTATGCAGAGTCCTCCTGTCTCCCCAGTAATATTCCTTTTTTCTTGAAATCCGATTCGTCGGATACTAATGTAACAACTTCTGCTTTATTTTGAGTAGTAATTTCATGGTATATATATATTTTTTCATTCTTTCGCTTTTAACCAATTTGCGTTTCCCTATTTTTAAAGTGGGTTTCTTACAGACGGCACGTAGTTGGGTCTTGTTTTTTAATCCAGTCCAACGACCTTAGCCTTTCAGTTGGGCTTCGGCTCTACCTGCACCACTAAGAGGGTCTCTGTTGCCTTGCCCCTTCCCCAGCCTTTCTCATGAGCGCCGGCTAGAGGCCAGCGGTAAAGAGCTTGTAAGCGAGTGCGACCCCGCCCCCTTGTGTCTGGTGACCCTACCCGTTCCAAACCAACGTCCCCCACCGGCTTTTAAGAATATATCTGAATTTTTGGTAATTGCTTTCTACCTAGTTGTCCGGCAGCCACCTCTTCCTTCCTTGCTCTGTCAAAGGTGAAACAATATTTATGTCCCATCCCTCTTCACAGGGCTTGTCACTCTTTGTAATTCAGTTTACTTGGTTGCCACATGACCTCAACTCCTTGACGGGTTTAAGAAAAGCGGTGATTTTGTACATTTTCTGCCATTTTCTCACAGCTGGGGAGCTACGTTCTCTCACGGCTTTCTACATCCTAAGTGGAAGCAGATGGTTCCTGGAGGGTTTTGAGTAACTGAGCGGTAGGATCTGATTTACATTTTTAAAAGCTCCCTCTGGCCACATCGAGGAGAATACATTTTAGGGGGCTGAGAGTGGAAGTGGGGTGACCATGGAGGATGCTGGCAAGGCACTCGAGTCATGAGAGAATGGGCAGCCTGGATTGGGCTGGTGCCAGAGGAGAAGGGAGGATTTGGGTCGAATTTTAAATGTAAATTGGGAGGATTTTCCGGAGGACTGAATGGAAGGATGAGGGGTGGGGAGGAATGAGGGAATTTGAGCAACGGAATGAATGTCAGTGCAACTCACTGATGGGAAAACAGACCTCCAGGGAAGTCCAGAGTTCTAGGTTGGACGTGTGAAGTTCTAGATCAAGTGGGAGCATCACGCCAGACGTTGGATACTCAAGCCCGGGGCTCAGAGAAAAGTCCTGGTTTGATCATTTGCCTGTGAGAGTTAACAGTGTAGAAATGATGTGTAAAGTCCTGAGGCTGGTTGGGGTGACCTAGCGAAAGGGTGTAGATAGAAAAGGTCACCCATTTGGAGGAGAAGGAGGGAGCTGCAGGGGAGAGAGAGAAGCAGTGGCCAAGAACACAGAGGAAAGACTTTACTGATCCCTCGAAGGAAGATTTTAACCTAGATTTAGTAGGAATCCATGTCACAAAAACATCATATTTCATTCAAGGGAAACTTGAGATAACAACACTCTATTAACTCTTTTGATTATTAGATAAATAAGACTGTCAACTGCCTCAAGAATCTTGGGTCCAGGACCTTTCACTGATACGTCTGCCCCTGCTTGGCAGTGGTGGCAACGGGTAGGCAAGAACCTCTCGCTTTCCAAGACCAACTACAGAAAAAGTCTAATAGGTTCTTGAAAGAAACTCTGCTCCAAATCCCCCAAGACCAGAATGAGCCCTTCTCCTGGAGCTCAGTACCGAGGTTTCCTGCACTGTACGTGGGGGCATTTTACTGAAGACGTAGGAAGCTGTGCAGATACGTGCACATGTCAGAGGCTTGATGATCCTTTTTTGATATTTGCCTCCTTCTCCTCCCTCTGAGGCACATGCTCCCTGGCCCAGTGGGTCCTGGCTGCATCACAGAGATTCTTTCTTTGGTCTTTGCATGTGTTATTGTGAAATCTACTGGTTCTCCAGAGGAGACATGCTCTGTTGGGTAAGAGAAATGTGGCTAAAGGCACATACTAATGAGGCTGATTAGATGCTTTTATTGGTTGTGACCTTTCTACTTAATCCTGAGAATGTGCTGTTTTGGGGTTTAAAAATAAATCATAAATCTCACATTTCTTTCATTTGGCCTCTGAATCACATACAGACACCCTGTAACAGGGTTTAGAAAGAAATAAAATATTAGTGTGAGTCTGGATTTTTTTCAGGCACTTACGAACAATATTATGCCCTCTCAAACTGTCTGAGCGAAAGGACGATGAGACAAGCTGTATGGCGGAGGGTGAGCTTTTGTCTGGGAGCACTGAATGCCATCGATTCTACTTCCGCTTCCTGGCAATTCTAAAAGGCCACCGTTTCCACACGCACCTGGCATACCTCTACCTGACCCAGGCACCTGTCAAGAAGCGTTTTAGACATGAGTTCTGTTGCACTACAGGGCTCTGCTCGGTTCCCAGTGATCATTCGTCTTCCTCCCTAAGACACATAAATTTGAAATTCATCTCGATCTTTGTCCCTCCCCTTGGCACCGAGGACGTCGCTTTTTCAGATAATTCTTTTTAGTTAGTCTGGGCATCTCTGTCATCTTGTGCCATCTTAATGGCCTGGGTTCTCTCTGCTAACCCCGGGGAATGGGCCACCATACCTGCTCGGTGGCGGATGGCCCCCACGCCAGCAATATCCCAAGATGGCCTTGCTTCTGCCTGCTCTATTCTTCCATCCCTGCTCAGGAAGGGGGGACACTGACGTGCCCCAGGAATGCAGCCTGTGCAGTGCAGCACCTGTGACCTCAGTGGGAGGCATTTTCTACTTTTCCTCGTCTACGGAATCAAAATGCTCGCTCGTTCTTTTCATGCATTGCCTCTCTTAGTATTTTATTTGTTTTTGTTTGATTGGTGTTTTTTTTTCTTCCTTTATCTCCAAGAGGAATATGAATAATAAAAATATGATCACTAGTGAAGTTTTCTTACCTGGCTCTGCTTCTGCGTGTGTTAGCTGAACACGATCACTACAAAGGGGTCTGAATTTAAAAGAAAAAAAAAGCTTTGGTTTTAAAGGAGCTCAGATGTCTCTCCACTCCTGGGCGTGGAGAGAGATGGGGAGGGGTAATGTCCGGGCCCCATCTTTGAAGAGCTCCTTTAGTTTGGCTTGAACAGGGTAAAAACCTATTGTCCCTTCGGAGGTGCGCGAATGCCTAGGGAGGCAGGAGAAAAGCTCTTTCTCATGGAATCTTCTGGTTCCACTTCCTGCTTCTCCTGAACTGGTTCAGGCTGAAGGTCATCTTGCTATCTGTCAGTTTTTCTTTTTGTTCTGTGTTATGACCACCTGGACATGGGACTTACTAGGATGAATGTGTGTGTGTGTGTGTGTGTGTGTGTGTGTGTGTGTGTGTCTGAGAGAGAGAGAGACAGAGAAAAAGAGAGAGAGACAGAGACAGAGAGAGATTTTAAGGAATTGGCTCATGTGAGTATGGAGGCTGGCAAGTCCAAAATCTGCAGTCCAAGTCTGAAGGCCATCAGGCTGGAGACCTGGGAAGGAGCAGATGTTGCAGTACAAGTCCAAAGGCTACCTGCTAGTGGAATTCTCTCTTGCCAGGTTTTGGGACAGATGAGGAGTCGGTCTTTTATTCTAGTCAGATCTACTGATTGGATGAGGCCCACCTACATTATGGGGGGCAATCTGCTTTACTCAAAATCCACTGATTCAAATGTTTATTTATCCAAAAACACCCTCACAGAAACATCCACGTAGGTAGGCGCCCCGCGGCCCAACTAGTTGACACAGAAAATGAGCCATCGCCCCAGTTTTCACAAGTCTTGTCCTGCTGCACTTGCTGTGCACGGCCTCCCTGCTCCCCCCGCCCCCACCCCCCACGCCTGCCCAACACTGTGAAGTCAGGCCGCTCCTCTCATCTGGTTGAATCCTCAGGGTCGCCTCTTCCATCCCCAAATGGCTCATCGATGTGTCTTCCTGAACAAACAGTGTCCTCTCTGAGAGTCCCAGGGCCGGCTGACCATTTCTCTACTCCGCTACATCTGTGAAAGTGCTCTCAATGTCATGGCGATTTGGAAATACTTCGGGATGTCCCGTTTTAAAGAAACTGAACAATCACTTGCGGTTCATCCAATGATAATAATTTATAGTATAAAAGGACCAATCAAAAAGAGCCTTTCAAAAAGGAAAATTCCCTGGTGCATTTAAAATATGGTTGCGTATAAAGTTTGGTTTCTGCGCAGTCTCTCGGGATACGCCGATGATGAAAGGTTTGCCCTTTATCAAGTAACACTTCATCCCAGAAAGCTGGACGTGGTGCTTTTCCCCGCTGCACTTTGCTTCCGCCCTGGGTCAGCTCTGCCTCATGCCCACAGCTAAAAATAGTTCGCTCCCGGCCAAGAGTGACAGAGAACACTAACTACTTAGCAGCAGAGAGCTTCTCCTTCTCCTCCTTCTCCTTCTCCTCCTCCTCCCTCCTCCTCCTCCTCCTCCTCCTCCTTCTTCTTCTTTCTTCTTCCCTGAAAAACACTGGGCTAGGGGCGTCGACCCCTGTGCAGTCGGAAATGTGCATATAACTTTGACTCCCCCAAAACTTAGGTGTCCCTTGATATCCATAGTGGGTTGGTTCCAGGACCGCCAGTGGATAACAAAATCCGTGGATGCTCAAGTCTCCTACAAAAAAATGGCTCAGATCAACACATACAGTCCGCCCTCTGCATCCGTGGACTCTCAGCCTTAGGTGGAAAGCAGTTCAGGTATTTACTGAAAAAACATCTTCACATACGTGGACCATACAGCTCAAACCACACAGTTCAAGGGTCAACTGTATTCCTTAAGATGGTAGCGACTCACGTGGCTGAGGGACGGCTACGTGTTAAGCACAACACACACTTTCTCTCACTCGATCTCTACAAATTGCTCTTATCAGGTACAGTTATCGGCTTCCTTTTTACAGATGAGGAAATGGAGGTTTGACCGCTGTCCACGAGACCACAGAGCTGTTTGATACTGAGACTGGGATTTGCGTGCAGCTACCAGCTCTTAGCCAAAGCGCCAGGTCCCGTGGGATCACGTGCTGAATGTTCTGACCGGCGCCCACTCTAGCAAATCTGTTCGTTTTGTAAAATCTTTGCAGTTCAAGACCTTCCCTCTTAGCCGCTGGGTAGCATTTTATAATAGGATTAAGAACTCTTTTTTTTTCCCACTTCCTTTTTGCAAATCAATCTTTAATGTGTGTGAGGGACGCCCTGGGAAGGGGCGGGGGCTCAGCTTCTTAAGGCTCTGGCCCGCAGAGGCCCCTGGAGGAAATCCCGGCCCATCGTTCGGTGCTACAGCTTGGGGCAATGTTGGTGTCCACATGGCGCTGTCACATGGCAAAGGCCAAGGTGTCGTTCCCCAAGACTCTGATGTCTCACGGGGTGTCGCCTGTCTTGTTCTGAGCGACTGTTAAAAAAGAGGTTTCCTGGACATTTCCCTGAGAAGTTTCCCCAGAACCACAGAACTGTCAAGGTTGGGAAGGATGGAAACGGGCGAGATGGAACAAGAACCTCCCGCGTTTCTCACGAGGTCGCGCTGGCGATAAGACCTGTCATATCTGTGGAGAGGAGCAGAACGGGAATTGTCACCTGCCATCTGTCCTGCCGGAGTGCCACGGAGCTCTCCTGAGCTCTCGGGAGACCAGAGGGGGTGTCTGCTGCGTGAGCTGCACGGACAGTATCTAGTCTGGGAGTGGACGACCCACTGGAAGGGGTGGAGAGCGCACGCCACTGCCCTGGCGATAGAACACGGGCCACCACGGGGCTGGGGACCTGGACGCTGGGGACCCGGGAGTGCAGCAGCAGCTGCAGCAGGACACTGTCCCCGACCGAGGAGCACGTGTAGCCAGAGGCAGGCAGGACGCCTTGAAGGGCAAGACCGCGTTGACTCAGCACTCAGGAGACCGCGACCACCGGCGGTCAGGGCCTGAGAATGCTGTGGCCGTCACATCATCTCCAGGCCGCTGTGAAAATTGCTCTTAACCATTCCTTTTCCTTTGTCGAAGGAGAGGAGGAAGGGGGTTGGGGAGAGGAAGAAAAAAGGGAAGGAAAGAAAAGAAAGACAAGCAAAAAGAACGGGCGGCCGGCACGTGGGGCGCACGTCGCTGCGCCATTCCGGCCACTTCCCCCGAATCTGTCGTTTCCAAATAAACGTAAGGGAGGAAATCCCATCGTTTCACTCCACGGAAGCCGCCGGCCTTCACGTTGCCGCAGCGTCTTCGCGTGTGCGTCCGAATGGTCCGTGGGAATTAAGGAAAGCACGGAAAATCGAGTGAGAGCTCGTGGCAGAGTGAGAGCGAGTCCTTCCCGCCCGGGGTCCGCGTGTTTACGAAGCTCCCACGGTTCCTCCGTGGAACGCTCTGGATTGAGAAGACCCCTCTGACACCAGCGTAAGGACCGTTGCTTCCAATGGGCAAATCCCCTGTGAGCAGCCCCCTTACAGAATTCCGCCCTAAAAATGCTTCTTGCCATCTGGGTTTTCTACCCGTCTCAGTGTCCCCCAGAAAACACCCCCGCACTGAGGGCTGGACACGTAGGGAGGAAACAGTCCTTATGTGGGAGCGACAAGACTAGCCAATGAAGAACGATACAACAAAAAATAATAAGGTTTAGAGATGTAAGAGAAATCCGTATCCCGACCATCCCCCAAACCCTAGAGTGGGACCCCGTCCTTCACCAATGGGGTGAGCAGGAGGCAATTAAAACAGGCGGATGCCTGTGTGTCCTGGGGTGAGGTGCTCCATGCAGAGCCTGCATCTTTATGTCCTCCAAGTCATGTACTCAGAGCTGTGAGAGCTGCTGAGTCACTTCTGTTTGCTCCATTTACTTAAATTTCCTTTGTTTGTAGAGTAAATGTCAACAAACCCAGGGGCTGCCTTTGAGAGGTTGCTCTGCCAGCGTGGGAAGAACTGCCCCAAAGGGTGGGGGGCGGGTGGGAAGGCTGGTTGCAGGGGTGGCACCTTCCAGGGGCTGTGGGATGGCAGATGCAGAAGTGGGAGTGACCCGCAAGTACACCGAGACCGCCGGAGGAAGGAAGCTGGTCATCTCGGAGCAGTTCTGCTCTCTGGTTAGTGAGGATTTTCCACATTAAATGTGTAAAGTCATGCTCGCAAGCATGCTTTTGAGTTCGAGGCATGTTTCGGTAATTCAGAGCAGGCGTTTTATATCTAACGGGGCAAATAAAAGGACAGACTGGGAAAACAAGCCGCTGAGATTATCTTTCCTTCAAGAACCAAAGGAATGAGAGGAAATAACTTCATTAAAGAAGAAAGTGTCCTCAGCCATGTTTTGGGATCACGATTCCTATCTGTCCTCTCAAAGACCTTTGTTTTTATTGTAAGTACTTCATACTTTTGGGCGGGGTACTCTCTTTGATTGGTCACAATAATCCCATGAGGTGTCGCAGCAACTGAATATCGATTGCAGAGAGGAGGCGATGCTGTGGCATCCTTCTCAGCCACCAGGTGAGTTACGGTGTAACCAGAGAGGGATGCGCCTCCTGTCCCTTGTCACCATCGTGTTACAAAGGATGCGCGTGGCATGAAATTCCTCTTAGCGAACCTGTCATCTCTGTTTAGACAGTGCTGGTCCCCGCCACCCTTGGGGACAGCATACAGAGATGCCAGCGGGAGAAAAAGCCACTGGTACTCGGGCAGGGTCTCACAGACTGCCAGCGACTTGGAAGGGGTCACGTGGTCCTAGAGACGGCCCAGATGTACCATTCCAGCAACCGTTCAGGTCAAGGGAAGTGACCGCTGTTCACAAGCCTGCAGAGACTGATGTCGAAACCAGGTTCCAGCTTGTTAGTCCACGACGAGGCCCGTCACCGCCAACTGGCATGCACAGGTGTCAACCGTCCTATCTGAAGACGCGTCCCGTCTCACGTCTGAACACCCCCAACACAGGGGTCCGTTTTACAGCCACCGTCCACCAGTCGGCAGCTCAGACATATTTGCCGTTGCCATCAAACGGACGAATTTGGTTGTGTTTCTTGTAACACGTCTGGAAAGCTACTACCATGGATGATTCAGTCAACAAACCAGTGAGGACCACTTGGGGGAGGAAATAGGAATTATGATTCTTGTCTGAAAACCTCTGTTGACATGCCTCTGGTTAGTTCAAGAAAGCACTGGAACCGAGCTCCTCAGAATTGGTGCTGGCAGCCTGAGAAAAACTTGGAAGAAAATCTGAGTGAATTTCTTAGTAGAGTAGTCTTTTTTTTTTCCCCCCCTCATTACTTAAAAATAAAATTCTTTTTTAACTTACAAAAAGTTTAAAAAGTTCAGTGGATACCTAGATACTCTTCACCTAGATTTTCTGTTCATATTATTTTGTAACATTTGTCTTACTTCCCTGTCTCTGTTTTTTGGAGATGTTGTCATTTGTTTTCTTATTTGTTAGCTAGATCATTTTGAAAATGAAGGGCAAATAACATGACAGTTCACTCCTAAATACTTCAGCATGTATCTCTTAAGAACTAAGACATTCTTCTAAATAACTACGTACCGTTATCACACCCAAAAATTAACATTGATGTCCTAATATTATCTGATACATATATAGTCCATATTCAAATATTCAGTGGCATGAACACATATAGGTACATATCGGTTTAATTGTCTTTTAAGAAATGCTGCATCGCTGTCATTGTTGGTGGTAAGGGATCATACTGTGAAGGAAAAAAACACAGACGTCAAAGACTCGAAGTGTAAAAAGTGATTAGCAGAAGCAGACGCCAAATACGAAGATGTTTTAGGAATTCCTTTAGCTGCTTTATTTCCCTTACATTTTTCTTTTCGTGTACGCCCAGACTTGATGTATGAAAAAATCTGTATCTACATAAGTCTAAAATCATCTAAGTGATTGAAAGTCGAATTGGTAAGAAAGCCTTGTGTCGCAGTGTAATTGGCATAACTGTTTTTTCTTTGCAGCACATAAAATAATGGTGCGCCTCGCAGATGACAGAACACCTCAGGCAGGTAGAGGTTCAGAGTCAAGAACACTTGCGGTACCTGCAGTGAACTCACTGTTTGTTTGCGCCCCTGAGGCCCAGGAGTGTTGGGACCACGCCCTCCCTGGGCCCCGTGGGCTGGAAGCAGCTGACCAGGCTCTCGCTCTCAGGACACAGGCCAGCACCCCCAGCCCGTCTGTGGTCATTTTCTTTCTTCCAACTGGTGACAATACAATTAACTTAAGTTCTGTTTCACTCCAGCTGGACCGGGTGTCCCTCAGTCACCTCTGTCTGAGCCCTTGGCACATCCCTCAGCTGGCTCATCGCCGCCACCCCCCGTCTGTCCCTCCTGTTATGCTCTTGCAGGATAGTCAGAGTCCTGCTTTCCAGGCTCACCTTCGCTGTGACCGTCCAACTGCTGGCTGCAGGCTCATCTCTGCCCCGGTGTCCTGGCTTCCACTCTAAAGAACAAAACAAACGAACGGATGAAGCAGAAACGGAACAGAAATGCTCCGGTCTTGAGGGAGAGCTGACTAGTTGCTGGCCAGTGGGCCAGACGTCATTCCTGTCCAATGGGTGCATTTGGAGATGGGTCATGCACACGAGTGACCACCTGAGCCGCGTCTTCAGCAGAGGCTCTCGGTGGGGGAGGGGAGGGCTGGGCTGGGGCAGACAGGTAAACCCCCCTGTCACAGCGGCGGGGCCCCTCCGGACGTTCCCGAGGGGTTCGCTGCCTCTGTGTATTTTCTTTACCATTTTTCAGTCTGATGGACGATACGGGGCTTTTCCTCGGGCATCAGCTTGTGGATCTACCGCCCGTTGCTAGTGAGCTCTGTTCTAGGCTTAGGCTGGGTCAGCTCTTACCGGGCCTTTTCTCCGGCTCCTGGGTGATCGCACATCCCCCCTTCCAAACCTTCTCTCCCTCTCATCCCCGCGGCCGTCCTGCCTCACAGTCTGCGTAGATTGATGTAAAATGTGCATTGCTTGTACCTCGGGACAACCCTGAGTGCCGTCCCCTGTCCATCGCCCCGAAGCGCCCTTGCTATTATGTCTCTCTTCTCCTAGGAACCTGCTCTGGTTCCCCGTTGCTTTCTGTTTCTGGAAAAATCAATTCACCTCTCTGAATCTTGTGCTTTATTGTGAAATGGTGCAGTAGGGTCAGCCGGGGTCGGGCCTAGGGATGATGCCCACGAGACGTCCGGAGCGGGGCCTGGCGAAGCGTGGGTGCCGTGCCCGGTGGCAGGCGCCTGCGTCAATCATGTCCACAGAGAGCCCCCACGCTCCCTTAGGACGGTCCCCTGCTTTCTCCGCGTCAGCTACACCCAGAACACGCTCGGTGAGGCTTGGGGAGCAAAACTGAAATTTGGGGAGACTGCGCCTGGGTTGCAGGGCCTGGCCCTATGCCCACGACACAGCCTGGCTCTTCAGGTCCCCAGGAGCAGGGGGGTGGGGGGAGCCTATTGTTTAGGGCACCTACAGGTTGCTCCATGGCTCCAGGTTTTCCTAACCCTGCTCAGGGTGCTTCTGTGACCCCTCCATAGACTTGTCACCCAGGATGAGGACTCATGGACCCTATAACGCTTTTCCCCAAGACAAGACTAGGAAATTGCACAGCGGGAGATTAAATGACTGAGTAAATGCTGACTAGTCTGCGTTTGCATCCACGGGTCTCGACCTTGCTCTGGCTCCCCAGATACCAGTGCTTGTCACCGTTCCCTACGACCGGGAGCAGAAGCTCGCTCACTGGACTTTGCTGGCAGTGTGGAGTCAGGGTCCACAGAGACAAGAACAAAGAGGGGGATCCCCGCCACCAGGCCAGGCCTGTGAGCCCCTGAGAGGAGCTGGGGCTCACCCACTGGATGTGCCTTGGGAACGGAGTGACCCAGTGGCGAGGTTATTCTGGGGTCCCCCTAGCAGCCCGAGCACCCTAGTACCATGCCCAAGTATTTCTGTCTTTGTTTTAACAAATCTTTCTCAACTTCTGCTCCTTCAGCCACTGCTCAGCCCTCTTCTGTGTCTCCTGTTCAAACTCCTCAGACGGGGCTTTGATCGATCCACAGTGTCACTCCTGATTGACAGTTTCACTGCAAACCCTCCCCCGGTGACACCGTAGGGCCTGGATAGGTGGCCTCAGCTAAGGTGCCCGCCCTGGTGAGGGTGACAGGCGTCAGCAGGCCATGACGTTTTGAAATGTTTTTACATCTTTTCCCCCTGAATCCTCTTCTTGATTTGACAGTTTTCTTTTCATCAGAAATTAAGTGTTCCGGGACAAATAGTGTCCCCCAAACTTTATTCTTTCTCATAATAGTATGACATTTTCGAAGAACCGTGAAATCAGTGGTCACCCAAGGAGCCCGCGTTTGAGACGAGGTGCAGCTAAGCTCACGGCCATCTTACTGGTGAGTGTGTCTGTTGCCGGAATGTGCTGAACTGAGGCCCAAGCAAGGGATTTGTTAGTCGTTGGTTCCAAACCCGTTGTCTTTCAAGTTCAATGTTGGTCCGCCTGGTCACCGTGGCCAGGAACTTTGAATAGACAATAAAGACAAGGTGGATTATTGGCCTCCACGCGCCCCTTGCCTTTGAGTGGGTTTTATGTGGATACTCCCTCCCCGTTACGGCATTCAGTACCCCTTGCCCTGCGTGCCAGAGCTGAGTTATAAGTGGGGGAGTGTTTACTTGCCTCTGGGGATAAGCTTTTAATCACCTACAAAGAGCAATCAGCCTCCCCTGAAAGCACTTCAATAAAGTAGGATCCAACCCTTGTCGGCTCAGCCCTCATCAGCCCCCAGCTTCCTTGTGCCAAGATTCACTGAAGCCAGAGATGGAGGTCGAAAATTACTAGGCGTTGGCATGGCTTGCTGGCTGGCTCGTTCGGTATGTTCTCATTACGACATAGGTGAACGTTGGCTAGCTTCTCTCTTTTATAAATACCGTCGTGTACATGTTCATTCTTGTTTCTGCTTTTGCAAAGATGGCCGTGATGGAGGATGGTCGAGCTGCATTCACTGGTAGCGCTGTCAGCTTTTAAGAGGGATTCACGGTACCCCGAATGATTAGTGCTGATGATGCAGGTCAAGGGGCGGTGTAAGGGGTCACCTGTGGGAGCTGGCCAGACAGACCAGAGTGGTCATCAGTCCCCTGGAATCCAGCTCCTCTGAGAGGGCTTCAAACCGTGGCTGAGCTCTGTGTCCACTAGATGGCGTGGTGACACTGTCACGCACACAGCACAGGCCGCCTCGGGTCTCCCGCCCTCACCCTGCCTAGCCGGATCATCCCTGAACAAAAGCTGGGGGATAGTTAAGGCGGGGGAGCTGGGGATAACCTCCGAAAGCTCTCTCTCTTGGATCTACTTCTCTAAATCTTCATTATCCACCTCTTGAAAATCGTGTGGCTTTTGTAAAACTCGACGATAATTAATGACAAGGAAACAGAAATACATAAATGCTTGGCTATGTTGGTTATGCCATTTAAAGTGGATCTAACCACCTCTGAGACTTAGAAAATGTATCCTAATGTTTGGGGAAAAATGTAGGGCTTAACTGGTACTTATGTGATGGCAGGTATTGTCTTAAATGCTTTATCCGCATTCATTCATTTAATCCTTCTAATAACTTATAGTTGCTATGAACATACTCATTTCGCAGACAGGAAAATTGAGGCAGAAAAGAGGTTTAAGTTACTTGCCTGTGATCACAGAGCTGATAAGCATTGGAACCGAGACTTAAAACTTGAGTTTTAGCTCCACATTTTATGCCCTTTGTGACTATGCTATATACACAAAGAGAAGTCAGAGTAGCTCTGACTTCAAAATAAGCTTTTATACCTTCTCATTACAAAGGCAAAAGCTTAGGTTCCAAACATCCCCTCTTTAGCATTGCTGTGTGGGGACGCGGTGCTATACGTCAGTGTATCAGCATTCACGTTTGAGTTCTACAGAATGCCATCGTCCTTACAGAAATCATGCTGGGAGAGCAGAATTTTTTTTTGTCCTTCTATTTAGAAGAACATTGCTTTAAAAAAAATCTTCCTGTTGATTCTCATTCTGATATTCATTTACAGATAGGAGAATTAATATGCTAGGTCATTTATCCACCAACGGATGTTTAGGCTACAGCTAGAGAATTTATTCCGATAGTCATTCTTCCATTTATTCAGTGTTGTCGACAGAGCATAGGTGATGTGTCTGGTCCCGAGGTAAGAGAACCCTGGCAGGCTTGCCACCTTCACGTCACTCACAATTTGGTAGAGGAGACAAACACATAAACACTCCATAGAAATCGATTCTGTTTGGGTGGTAACAGAGCTTTGGACAATGAGTTGTGGGGACACCTGGACAGCCTTCACGGAGGACAGGACCCTCGGGCAGAGTCGTGAAGGATGAGCGGGGTCCGCTAGGCAAACACCGTGTCCCCAGGGAAAAGGATGCAGCACTTTCAAAATGCTCAGAGTTTGGACACTGTGGGAGATGAGCCTGGGAAGTTCCCAGAGGCCAGTCGCAAAGCTGTCATGAGCCAGTCAAAGTCGGAGCTTTAGTCTGTGGCCGATGGAAAGCCACGGTGGGCTTTCCGGGCAGAGAATGATGTCAGTGGATTTGCGGTTTAGGAGTAGAACCTTTATATATGTAGGTATGAATTGTTTACATTCAGCTTTCTTCCACCAAGGATTTGAGGTGCCATTAGCACCGCGGGACGTGCTAATCAGATGAATACAGGGGGTGAAGGACAGGAGGGCATCCAGCAAGGCCCCCACACTCGGGCTTGGACCGGAAAGGAGCTCGTGCACTGGCGGGAAGTCCCCAACGCTTAGTTTCAAACAGGTGGCGTTTGAAGCGTTGCGGACATTAAGAGGCTGTGAGGATCTGCCCGGCGTGAGCAAAGTCGCGTCTGGAAATGTACACTG
Source organism: Pteropus medius (assembly GCF_902729225.1). Classification (NCBI taxonomy): domain Eukaryota; kingdom Metazoa; phylum Chordata; class Mammalia; order Chiroptera; family Pteropodidae; genus Pteropus; species Pteropus medius. Next base: position 6,330,724 of record NW_024350926.1, on the reverse strand, counting down.
TGGAACGAGACCAGGAGAGTGGGTGTCGTTACACGCTGAGAAAACCATGAACCATTTAGTTGTTTCCAAAGGTTTGGCTCTTTAGTATCTCATAGATCTGTCTGGCCTTTTTTCACCTTTCATCAAAAGTCAACGTGGCGTGCGGACCGCTGTCGGGAGTAATGGCAGCACTGAGCGAAGAACGGGCTGTCTGGGTTTTATTCGGTCTGCCTTCGCTTGTGCCCGAGGCCTCATGCATATTTCATACTCAGAGTTTTCCCCAGGATCAGCGGAACGCTGGAGCGGAGGGAGAGACCCTCCGATTCCAATCGGATCATTCGCGGATGCTCGTCGACCCTGCACATCCAGCGTTTGAGCAACACTCTGGGTTTTTGAAGAACTGGAGAGAACACGCTTCACTGGCAGGTGAAGTAAGGGAGCGGGCTGGAGCCAGCTTTGGGCTTGTATTTATTTTAAAACAGTGTAAATGTTTAAAATATGATATGTAAACTTGCTTTCGGGCCACTTTTCACTCTAAGCAGCCTTGACAGTGAACCATTAGGTTTCTCTGGGATGGCGGAAGCTCTGAGCGTCCCCTCGGAGGGGAGAGCAGAAAGGCCACTTGCTAGGTGGCGCACGGGGCAAAAGGCAAATGGGTTTGGCAGATGGGGAGCGAAAGGCAGCTGCACCACCACGCGGGCGAAAGTCCGTGGGAGATGCGTCAGTCCTCCAGCCTTGGGGCTTGTGCCATGATAACGAACAACCCCCAACCCAAGTGGCTTACACCAGCAAACATTTGTTTCTCTATCATGTTACCCGACGGGGGTGGATTGGCCACAGCCCTGCTCGAGGCTGTGGGCCGATGCTCAGTCAGCTTCTCGGATCTTCCTGTCCTGGGACTCAGGCCTCAGGAGCTTCCCCGCCTGCAACATGCAGCCTTGTGGCGGAGAGCGGGAAGCATGAGAGGCTGAGCCACCACTCACTCTCATGTCCGTGCTGCTCAGAAATGGCTATGGCGCGCCTACTTGTATTCCATTGGCCAAAGCAGGTCACCTTCCCAAAGGAATGTGTTATAGGGAAGGAGGAAGCGAATACTTGAGCATAGTCACGCTTTCTGCCACAGTTATTCATTCATTCATCACGTATGGAGTGCTAGCATCGTGTTGAAAATGGACCTATAGAAATTGATCTGTTCCTTGCCCTCGCGGAGCTTACGATCTAGTGTGGGACACAAACGATGAAACCAGCAGTTATAACAGAGACCGAGGCCGGTTCTACATTTCACACCCCACACCCAGGGAGGAGAGGCTGCGGAGCACAGGATGGCTGCTATGGACTTTTAGGGGTGAGTTACTGCTGAATGTTATCATATCAAGACATAAATAAAAGTTTCCCATGGATGGGGCGGGGGGTGGTAGATTCTGTTCTTGAAAATCCTACTCAGGTCACCAGCCTCTCCGGACTCTTCAAGGCCTTCTTTGCTGAGATAGTGTCAGGCCTAGCACGTTACCTCCCTTGACAACCTTTGTCTCACCTGCCACCTGCAAACCCAGCCCCACCTGGCTTCCTAGTCTGGTCACGCCCTGAATCCTCAATTAAAACTTAAACCCGGTTCTGCATTTCGGGGCTGAGGACCCAGTTACCCTTGGTTATTCGTCTCTCCATGACCAGCTGCCCCAATTTTTAAAAGGGGGTTCCCGCCACATCCCTTAGCTTTCTCTCTAACCTTCCAAACTCCTCCGTACTGCTCTGACCCAGCGTCCCACGGCCCCCCACCAGCGACTACCAGTCCTGGTTCATCAACGCCTCCACTTCCTCAGCATCCCTGCAGAAGGCTATGTCTCAGAAGGCACTTCTCCATCCCTCTTGAACGCGGGGCCAGGAAACGGAGGAATGTTCTTTCTACTCCCCAGTGTGGCTTCCTATACTCTGGTGTGAGACCTCTACCCCTTTAAAAGGGGAAATTCTTGCTTACACATATGCGGACAGCTCTCCTGGGGTTCAGGGAAGGCCCTGGCAGAGGATGACTGCCGCTCTTCTCCATACTCACCGCTCGGTGCAACCAAAATATTGCACAAGCATCAAGGAGTGGGCCATGCACGCAGCATGCAGGCAACGCTCGGGGAGGGGACGGCTTTGAAATGTGGCAGACTGAGAGTTTTCATCAATGACTCGTTCGAGTTGACCTTTTATACGAGTTCTTGGCGTCAAGAACAGTGACCTTGGGCATTGGGGTCCAAGGTCACAGGTGAATATAAATACACGCCGAGGTTCTAGAGACATTTACGCCAGGCGAGTTAAGTCTGAAAGCCAGCCAGCCAAGTGGGGAAACAGCTCGAGTCCCTGTCTGCAAAGCTTTACTGAGATTTATTTGGAAAGTTACGGTCTCTCCCAAAACGAATCCACAGATCGCCTTGCTCTGATTACAAGAGGAACGTTGAAGTCTTTATTAACCGTCATCATTGGATTCCTTCCCTCCTTGAGGAGATTAATTAGGTAAATTTCATTACAGTAACACCAACTTTCTTGGAAAGAAACCATCCAACTTCAGAATGACTTCGAGTTTATATCTGGAAACTAAGCAATGTTAATGTTTACAGTTGAGAATGTGAAACATTAGGTTTTAATAGATGTTGATGTCATTCTTGGCATCCTGCAATGATGTAAACTTCTCCGTGAAGAGGTAACACGTTGTTAAATGGAACCAAAATGCAAAGAGAGAAGTCGAAATGTACACACGCTCACTGTTCCACCCTGCGGTCGCCACCGGAGCTGAACCAGAAGGTGGCAGCTGGCGTGCCGCCGTCCATCACAAAGGTCCAGATGGGGAGATGAAGGAATGTCTCCCGTCCTATGCAGTGGTTTCATGCGCTATTATTTTCAGAGAGGGTCGAGATGGCCAAGGGAAGGGAAGGCAGTTTTCGTCCTGGTTCTGCTCCCACTTGCTGCCTAACTTTGGGCCAGTCACCTCTCTGGGCCTCGGTTTCCCCCTGCACAAAGCGAGACGTCCAGCCTCACTGGCTTCCGGCAATCAGCACGAAACTCTGTCTAGAGAATGAATTTCCCGCCATTTGGGTAGATCGTCCACGATGCAGCCATTTGACGACCCCCCCACTTCAACCCCAAGGGAATCGGGGAGCTTTGGTGCTGGGTTCTTAAGCCTGGGACAGTTATGAGGCCACCTCGAACACAGACCCTCTACTCCCCACCTTCCTCTGTTCTCTTTCTGCTTTTCCAGTTTTCGGGATGTCACCCTCTGTCACTGCATCCTCACACTACCACAAGATGGGCAGAGCAAGGGTCGGACACAGAATCGCTAAACGAAGCTCAAATGCGTTAGGGAAAGTGACATTTCTGGGCACCGTGAATTTCCCTCACGGTATTACGGAGAGAGGCATCTCTCTGTGGTTTTTCAGTGTTGCTAAAATCATTCCGCACGGCAGACTCAGATAAGTAGGGTGCACTTTGGCAGGAGGCCGACAGGTCCCAGAATGACCTGTATGCCTGGTTTCCCCTAAGAGTTAATTTGGTTCCCTGGTGGTGAGCTTGAGAGCCTGGTCAACCTTTTAGAAGTCCTCTGGACCACCAAGTGACATGGTACTAAACTAGCCTTTCCACTTAGCGTCATAGGGTACTCCTCTGCAGTGATAGGGTACACCTCTTCCTAAAATGTTGCGTGGAAGGAGCTTCACCAGCTAAAGGCGTGTCCACGACACCAATGGCCCCAGAGTAGATTTGCTCAGGCCTGGAGTGACCACGGGGTCCTGGCAGCCCTAGAAAGTTTGAGTGTCTCAAGGAAGCAGGAATGTTGGGCCTCTTTGCACTGGCTACACGCACCCTCAAAATGCCGTACTCTGTTCTGGAGTCGACTTTAGAGTGACAGGAAAAAGCTCAGAGGGGGGTCATGAAGGCGATGACGGGTTGGAAATGCTATTTTGTTCACTGGGTGAGCTCGCTTTGTGGACAGACGGTCAGGGGAGCTGGGCAATCATCTTCGAACACAGAGAGGTTATTTCACAAAGACTGGAAGTCCAGGGAGGAGGAACGAGGAGATGCAGGCACACATCCGTGCTCAGGTGGGTTCAGGTAATGGGAGGGACGCTGTCCTGCCGGTCAGGGTGGCAGAGCCCGAACAGGTCTGACGGGGCTGTCACCTGCCCTCCTCCGGAACCTTGTAAGTGGAGAAATTTCTGTTACTACTGAGGTTGAACCCCTGCCTGCGAGGAGGGACTAGATCAGAAGTACACGTTACTGCTCTCCGTGGCAACTGCAACTGCTCACTGAAGGCCAAATAAAATCCATCTGCAGATTATGGAAAACAGCAGCCGATGCAAATAAGAGCATGAAAGAAAACGGGAAATCTTTTAACGGTCAGCTCCAGGTGTTTTAAGGGTGAGGGCTGGGATGCAGGGCCGGTGCCTGACAGATGAGGGCCAGCTCTGCTCCCCTCAGTGGTTCTGAAGCTATTGACAAGATTGAGCTGGCTGTTCTTTCAAGCTTCCGGGATTCTAGGATCAACACATCAGTGCTTTTAAAAGAGAATATTTTGAGTTTGTCCATAAACTATATAGGAACAGTACGTTCTGCTCCATCGGCCGCTGAGGAATGAGAAGAAACGAGACTGTTTCAGTGTCAAAAGTGCTGCTTTCGCTACATTGCCTGATTTGCAAAATGGGCAGCTGGTCTGCGTGTGTGAGAGGAGTAGACGATGCCACTCTGAGCTGTGTTTCTTATTGTCGGGCTGGCTCTCGCCACTGCTGAGGCCAGAGTCACCCCGCAGTGGGCTGCGGCGGAATGCGATGTGAGGGCTCCCTCGTCGGCCTTCCTGCCCTGTCTCATCGCTGGGGGTGGCAAGCCACCCAGCGTTCAGAGTTCCAGTTTGCTTTCTGTCAAATGAGGCCATTAGAATCGACCAGCGTTTCCTAAATGTCAGGAATTTGTGATTAAATGTCACATCTTTACCCTATTTATACTTTTCTATTAACATTTTTTTTTTTTTACATTATCTTCTTCTTAATTATACAAATGTATTTAAAAGGTGATTTTATATCTTACCATGCAGGGAAAGCTACCCCACTTGCCATAAATAGAAAGTCAATGCAAAAGTAAGCACAATGAAAACAAAACCACGTTATTAAATTCTAGCGAGTAACTGCTGCTTGCCAAAGTCTGTGCCTGAGGCTTGCTCTCTCTTTGTTAAACAGGGAGATTAGCAAGTGTTAGAAAAGTGTTAAAGATATATTAACCCCAAACCGATACTTTCTTCTTGACATAATCATGAGGGTTGAAAGACTGGCATACTCTTTTGTAAAAAAAACTTTTTACTTGGAAATAATTTCAAACTTACTGAAAGGATTTAAGAACAGTACAAAAGAACTCCAGTAGATCTTTTATCCAGATTTAGCATTTTTGCACATTGGCCACCTCTGCTTTGTCATTTTCTCTCTTTCTATAACTTTTGTTTCTGAATCATTGGGTAGGTTGCATACACCATGCCCTTAACACCCCAGAATATCTTTCCTAAAAATTAGGAGATTCTCTTTGATAAGCACAGAATAACGATCAGAGTTAGGAAATTTAACATGGATGCAATACCGCTATCTCATTACAGGCTATCGCTCAGTTTGGTCAGTTGACCCCATAATGTCATTTAGAGCATTTTCTCCCCAGTTCGGGACTCGGTTCAGATCGCGTATTGCACTCAGTGGCTACGTTTCTTTAGTTTTATTTAATCTGGAACAGTTCTCCAGCTTTTCTTCGTGTCTCATGACTTTGGCAGTTTGAAGAATGCAGGCCAGTGACTTCACAGACCCACCCTCGGTGTCTGGTACGTAGAGGAGATGCAGGAAAGACTGGCTGGCTTCTGATTCAGTGCCGCTTAACGCCATGTCCGTGTTCCGATGAAGTCGTCTCTTGCATGACAGTGAGAGCCACCCACAGTTGAATGACATCATCTCCACAGTTCATTCTAGTGCATTTTCATTTACAGTTCTGAGGAAGGAAGTCCAGATACTGCTCTTAACCAAACCTCGTTGTCTATGATAAGTCACGTCACCCTCGGCGTTCCTGGTGCTACCAGACGTTGCACAGACAGCCTAGAATTTAAAGGGCAGCTTTTTCTTCGGACCACTCTCTGGCTCCGACGAGGGTCGATAATGTCCTTTGAAAGCCAACCACGTCCGGGGAGCGAGGGTAGAGAGAAAGAAGGACGCGTGAGCTGTGCACTGAGGAGAAGGCTGTAGCGGTCATTCCTGCTCATTGTGACCCCCATTGTAAACGAAGATGGAAAGCAGTGGGAGAGAGAAGACCCCGGTGAGGAGCCGTCTCGGTCAGGGTAGAAATGTCCGCAGAGCAGCCGGCGGCCAGCGTGGATAACTCAAGTCTTCTGCCCCTTGTGTGTATGAAGTTTCTTTGTAGTTTTCGTTGCTGTTGTTGTTTCAATGTTTAGAGGCAGAAAACCACCTTGAAGTGGTGTAGGTAAAAACAAGAGTTTATTGGTTCACTTCTTAGGCTTCAGGGGTGGCTGGATCTGGGGGCTCAAACGACACCGTCGAGAGTCTCTCAGCCCCGCGTTTTTCTATGTGAGCTGCTCACCCAAATAGGCTCTCTCTAGCCGGATAGAAAAGTGGTCCTTGTTAGCTTACGTGATGATCACCACCTTAGAAGGCAAGACTCTCTCTCCCAGCACGCGTGATAGTCTTCCAAAGCGGGCTCTGAATGACCGTGCTTGCGGCAGAAGTTCACAACTGGGCCCATCGCTGTGCTTGGGAAATGGGAGTCTCTGATACCCAGCCTGGATCACCGACCTCCCGGCCACGGGGAGTCACGGCATGCGATGGACACCACCGCCTGGTGCGGAAGAGGCATCTCCCCCAAGGAAGAGCTGTTATTCGAGGACGGACTTAACAGATGCCCAGTACGAAGTTAGAGCGGAGTGCAGCGATGGTTTGGGGAGCTCCCGATGCCACGCGAAGAAGAGCCGAGAGCCCCGGCGTTGGGTCTGCGTCCTTGCCGGACCAACCATTCACCGCTTCTGTGGCCATGAGCAAGTTCTCCTCAAACCTGAGTTTCTTCATCTGTAAAATGGAGAAAATAATACTTGCCATATTATCAGGGTTCTTAGTTGCGAATAAGGATTCACTCTACCTAGTGTAAGCAGTGAGAGGTTTACTGAGAGAGAGGAAGTGGCTCGTGGGACCCCAGGTGACCCCCAGGGCACATTTCCAGGAGTAATTTGCGGGACCATTCTGCCCCACTGGCTTGATAGGAGCTGCTGCCTCCACTGACCACCCTGCTGGCAAACCAGAAGCTTCCCTGCCACACCTGCTTCTCTGAACAGCTCACTCTGAACCCAGCCCTCGCGGGAGCGTGTCTGATCGCTGGAACCAGGTTGCGTGCAGGCTGGCCTCATGGCACCCACGCTGTGCACAAGCACAGGGCTCCTCTCTCAGAGGGCCCGTGCTTTGTTTGATGGACTGCTGCTGTTGCTATCTTGAAATTTTTAATTTTATCCTTGAACTTGTGTTTCGTATGTAAAGTCTGACCGGACAGTGGAGCACGTGCGTGTGCAGGGGCGATGCACCGGGCGCCTGCACATCACATGTGGGCTCGGGCTGCAGGCGTGAGGGCAGTGCATGCACCGAGCTGTTGGTGCATCCTCACTTGGGACAATCCAAGGCACCACGAGGTCCCCAGGTGGTGGCCGAGCAAGGCCTGGGCCCAGATTGGTGGTAGTGGCAGCAAAAGCAGCAGCTACTGTGGTGACAGTAGCTGTTGCCCTGGGAGAAAGGGCTCCGTATGGGGTAGGGCGGGGACCGCGGTGGGAGGCTAGGTTGTCTGTGCCTTTCTGCATCATCTGTACAAATCCGAATGCAGTGAATCTCATCCACGCTAGTTCTCTAGCCCGAGAGTCAGAACAGAAACTGCTGGTGCTTTGCCTTTGAAGTGGACTCTGAATGACCACGTACATGGCAGGGAAGCAATAAAATAAAAGCAGACACGTGGACACCGCAATAGAGCATAGCAGGGAGTGATTAGATTTCTTGAAAGAGTTCAGAATCTCCGTTTTTGAAAACTGTTGTTAACATCTGCAAAGCACCTATCCGCAGGGTTAGAAACAAAAGTTAAATTTTAAGATTGCCACGTTCGATCAGAAAAAAAATGCTATTTTCATATGAAGCTTTGGATGAAGCAGCTATTAACAAGGAAGATAATTTTATGACTAATTTTTATTTGTAACTGAAGATACAGGGATAGAAGGTACAAACAGGCACTGGCACTTCGAATTATGTACAGATTATGAGGCCACGTTCAGTGTTCTCTAAGACTGCAACAAGTTATAAGAAGTGTCAGAGGAATCATCAAAATGCCTCTGTATAAATTTGCATTTAAAATTAAATTCAGACTTACAGAAAACTGATTCGTCTGAGGATTTAAATCTTTTGAGAAAATTTGTTCTGTAAGAATATCGGCTCTAGCTGTATTAAAATTAGTATTTCCAAATAATTTATTAAAAAATTATCCCAGTGTGGCCATAAACTGTAAGATACTCTTAGCAACTCCGGTGGGAATGGCATTAGAGAAGCCCTCTTAAAATTAAAAATTACGAAAAATTATTTGTAATCTTAACATTTGCTAACTGCCATCCCTTCGATTATATTGCCTGAAAATTATGTTTCTAAAAGAGTAAATGTGAGGACCTAATAAATGAATTTTCAGAAAAGCAAGTTAGAAAAATCTTAAGATCAGTCAAGCTACCACCTTAATAAAGCATTTTTCCTTATATTATTTAAAATTATGACCCAATTTTTTTGTGATTTGTAAATTTATGTTATTAATATATTACTATTACCCCATAGTCCATCTGATCAATCAATACAAAATATTTTAAAAGAAAAATGGATATTTTAGGGACTTGTAGTTTTTCCCTCTGCATTTCGCTGAGGGACCCCACATTTCATTTCTCATTGAGCCCCACGTCTTATGGAGCTGGCCCTGGTTAGTGCCTCTACTTCGGGTCTAAATTAAGCTGAGAAAAGTCATTTGGGGGGATCCTGCCTCGGGAAGAGGGCTTTGTCAAGCAAGAAACCAGCTAGTCAGGAATGACAGAATATCAGCACCCCACCCACCTTGCTGGCTGCCAAGCCACTAACCGTATTTGTTTTTTCTCTTGGGTTGGGTGGGCCCAGCAAGGTCTGAAAGAGGATCAGACTTACTGCACGAATCCTGCCCTTCTCAGGAAGGATCAGCAAACGCCAGAGGCCAGGGAGGTGCGACAAAGTGGAACCAGCTGTCCCCCAGCTCTGCGAGGTGTGGCTTCCCTAACTGCACATGCCTCTTGGCTTCGGCTAGGCTTTCTCAAGTCCCCTGGCACCTGCCTGCCTCCTAGAAGCTCCTTTTGTTCTTCCGTGCTTTCCTCCCACTCTGTGTAATGCACAGGGTGGAGAAACTGCAAATATTTACCTTTCTCAAAGCGAGGTCCCAGGAAACCCTTATTGATATAAAAGGTTGGTCATTTAGTCTCATGCCGTGTTTGTGCTGACGAATGACCATGAGTAGTCCTAGAATTCCCCTCTGCAAACATCCTGAAAGGAGAGGAGGGAGTTGTTCTCAGCTGAGGCAGAATTTGAACCTGTAAATCAGAAAGCTCTCTCGCGAGACTTGGCAAAGATACATTCACTGTTAGTGTTCGGGTCTTCCTTTTTTATGCCCAAAGAATACCATGAACAAGTGTGTGTGTTAATGGCCAGTTTCCTAGAATAAATTTCCTTACGTCTCATTCCTGCCCAAAGATAGACCAGCAGGTCCCCTGGTAAAGGTGGTGGCTGCAGAAGGAAGAATGGCCGGTCTTACATTTCTGGAAAGAGCTCGTTAAGACACAACCTGTTAGTGTTTTAGGAATGCTGAGGTTTAGAGGTGAAAAACCTGTGCCCGAGGCCGCCTTGTTGGCTGGAGGTGGAGCTGGGGCCTCCTGAGTCCTGATCCAGGGCTCACCTGTTCCTCCTCCACGCTGTTCCACGGCTGCCAAGACCAAAGGCACAGGAGTCCAAGAGCAGAATGCCCGTTCGTCCTGCGTGCGGCGACTCTTGGCCTGGAGCAGTCACAGCAGGGAATGGAAAGCAGAAGAGTCACGACCAGGATGCAGCTGCTGGGGTTTGCAAGTGGAATGTTGGGGTCAGGTGGGATGGGCTGGGGGTCAGACTCTTGCTTCAGGCTAGGATTGGGGCAGGTAAGAAATGAGTGTGCGGGCCATTTTTGCATAAGAGAAGGCATCTGACGTTAGCATCCCAAGAAATTTCTGTGTGTGTGTGTGTGTGTGTGTGTGTGTGTGTGAGAGATACAGTTTAAGAGTGATACTTGTGGGATTATGCTGCTGGGCTCAGGTCCCAGCTTCATTCCTTACTGGTCGTGCGCTCCAGACAAATTAAGTCATGTCACATCTCTAGGCCTCAGATTCCGTAGTTACAAAGTAGGGAGAATTTTAGCAGCAACTTCACAGGGACATCGTGAGGATTCGCTGCGATTAACTATGCGAAGCACCTGGAATAGCGCCTGGCTGTGGATAGTGCCCCGTAAATGTGTGCTGTTATCACATCACACAGCATCTATGAGCCTTACTTTTCGGGCTGTTGATTTTCTGGGACGCCCGCCCACCAGGTATGCTCCTCACCTGCTGAACACAGAGCTCACACCCTCCCATGCAGACTGCACACCAGAACCTCTGTGCTTAGAGAGAACAAGCTCACTCATGGGCCCGCTCCTCTGTGGGGGGAGCCCTGTCCCCTCACCCCACCTCCAATCTGCCTCTGACAGGGGTCAACTTGCTCAGAGGTCTATCCCCGGCTTCTCTCCCCATCCCTCAGTGACAACAGTCTCCCCTTGATAAGGACTCCTGTGTCTGAATTTCTCTATGAAACACGTGAGAGCTTAGAACAAATTCCTCACGCTAGAATTTTTTTGTGTCTAAAAAGTACTTTTTGCCGGAGTAGAACAAATTGCCACGTTGACTAGAAGATTTTCATTCATCCGCAGTATAAGGAAACCAACCTTGTTCCTTGTTTCTTCCTTCAAATAACCTCGCAGGCCTCCGGGGTTTCCTGGTACTCGGACTTTGGTGACGATAGCTGTTGAAATGTCTTTAATAATCCAGGCGGTTCTGAACGACGGGCACCCAGAGTCCAGCCCTACTGAGGCTCCAGAGGGAGGTGGAGCAGCAGAGGGTCAGAGGACCTGGGCCTCCGCGGCTTCAGGAAAGATCCTGGCTTGAGGCAAGGTTGAACTAATTAGCAGTCACGAAACCCAGAGGGGACAAAAGCCCCCGTCCAAAAATGGGAGAGAACTTTACGGCTGGAACAGCTGTCCCCTCTCGTCAGGCGCTGGGGCAGCAGGGGTCACTGTTTAGCTGTAGCTCACAGTGAGGAGCTGCTCCCACAGCCACCTGCCTGGACCAAGGCACTGGCGGCATCCAGTGGAAACCCTGCATTCAAGAAGCCCCCATCTCGGGCCCTAAAGGACTCGTCCCTCCCACTGACTATTGCTCTTGGCAGGCTGCCTGTCCTCACTGGCCTCTGGACTCAGGGCAAGCTTTCAGTAGGTCTAGACAGGTGGATGGGGGAGGGCGTGAAGTGATCGTGGTGGCCAAGGCCTACCCTTATACTGCGATGTGGCTTCCCCCGAGGTGGCTGGCCAGGTCCCAGCCTAAGGGACCCTGACATTTGGAGTTGATAATTTTGTAAGATTGTTGCCTACCCTCTTAATCCCTGACTCACCCGCCCGCTCATTCCAGCACCGGATGAACATCTACCATGAGCCAGACCTGAGCTGAGTGACGGGGACACCGAGAGGAAGAGACAGAGCCTCTGTCTTCACACGGTTGGGTCTACTGGCAGGAAACCTCAGTGGTTAGGGAGTCGTGATGGTTATTGTATGTGTCAACTTAGCTAGGCTAAAGCATCCAGGTGTTTGTTCAAACCTTATTCTAGATGTTCCTATGAAGGTATTTTTTTAGGTAAGATTAATGTTTAAATCAGTAGACTCTGAGTAAAGCAGATTACCCTCCATAACACGGGTGAGCTTCATCCAATCAGTTGACGGTCATAATAGAAAAAAGACTGACCTCTAGATAAGACAGACTTCTGCCAGTGGACTGCCTTTGGATCTGACCTGCAGCATCAGCTCTTCCTGGGGTCCCCAGCCTGCTGGCTTACCCTGCAGTTTGCATTTGCCGGCCTCCAATTGGCACACTGACATGGGCCGATTCCTTAAAACAAATATCTCTCTTGCATTTTTTTCCCCTCTAGAGAACCCTAATACAAGAATCCAGTCTTTGTTTTATTGCCCTCTTGATGACTTTGGCATTTTAGTAAACAGCTTTTTTTTCCTGATGATAAAATACACACTGTAGAAAATATAAAAAATGTAAACAAATAGTTCCAAGAATGCCACCGTGAGCATCTTTCTGAAAGCCCTTCTTTATGCACATATTGGCATGTATACTCAACAAAACTGGGTTTTTATCTTGTCTTTCTTTTTTAAATAACATTAATGCATTTTTAAAATGTCATTAAAATATACAGAGAGATGTTCAGGGCCTGCCCACCGGTCTGTTTTTGTTGGAAATTTAGGTTGTTTCCTATTTTCTCCTATTATAAATAGCTCTGCAAGGAAAGTTTTTGTCCATAAATCTACGCCTCTGATTATTTCCTTAGGGAAGATTCCTGGAAGGGGAATTACGGAGAGAGCTCTGGCCTCATAAATGAGAGAATTATGAAAAATGGAGGGGAAAATGCAATAAATTCATGAATTGGGTTGCTTGACTCATTTCAACTGAGAAAATAAGAAACACCTGACCTCCTCCAGGGCGGACCTCGTGGACGCGGGCGTCCCACAGGGGGGCCGTGGGGCGTGGTGGACCCGACGAGCAGCCGGAGCGTGGGTCCCGTGCTCACTCCATTTCTCTGTATAGCCAGGAGCACCTGTGCGAGGCTCTGAGGTGTTTTGTCCCCAGTTCCAGTTCTTCATGCAAAGTGGAGACACAGTAAGTGTCCTGCCTCCTTCGTACGAGGCGGTGCTGAGCCACCTGGCGTGTGTGAACGGTCCCCTGGCGCACCTGGCCTTTCTTCCTTCTTTAAGAGCTGGGTGGGATGTGGCTTCTTCCGTGAAGTCTTTTTGAACTTGCCAGGGATAAATCACTTTCTAGCACTTTCTCCAAGCTCTTTTTGTAGCTTAATAATCTTGAATTATAATGATTTGTTCGCACTCCTGTTCCTCCAGTGGCCTGTGAGTCTTATTCATCTTTTCTTGCCACTGGTGCTTAGTACAGCGCGAGGCATGCAGAAGGTGCCTAATTAATGTCGAGTGCTAAACGAACATTATGTCATCCATGAGCATTTCTTAAGCACCAATGATATGTCTCTGAACTCGAGGCGCTCATGCTACAGTCGAACAAATGTAAGAAAGATTCAAGGTGGCATGTGCTAAGGGTGCAAGACACCGTGGGAGCGCGGAGCATCACAGGGAGCCGGCGCTGAGGGCCGTGGTGGTCAGGGAAGCCTTCTGGGACCAGATTTGGGCCTCTGAGAAACGTCGGCTTTAAATAAGGGAAGACTGAAAAGATGTTATCCAGGAAAGGGGAGCTGCGTCAGCAAAGGCGGCCCAGTGTGTGAATACGGAGAGCGCGTGGCACCATGGACTCCGCGGACACTTGCTGAGCGAGTGAGGAAAGGTGGCAGCACAGCACCACACGATCTGACGAGCGGGCCGAGCGGGCCCTCGCAAAGGGACCGTCAGTTTTGTCAATGCAAAAATATCACGTTGTCCAATAAATGTTAGTGGAGTGTCTAATGACCTCATCATTTCCCAAAAGCCAGGTATGACACCGTTGAGCTAGATTTCCTTGGTGCTGTGCGTACACTGCTGGCCTGCGTGTTCCACCCACCTCCTTGCGTGTGCCCCGCCTGGATCTTCGGCAGACCAGGGACGGCGGATTTGGCTCTGCCGTCCTTCTGCTTAACTCACGGTTTCTTCAGACAAGATTTTTTTTAAAGCCACTCTGTCCATTCTACTCTGTTCTGGCCAACACTTGTTTAGAAGTCATATTGTTGGCCAAAGACCAGGAATCAGGAGTTGAAGGGTTTATCACAAAATCACCAGTAAATTGCCAAGTAATCACGTCAGACAATATATTTTGCCTCTTGGCATCTTATTTCAGGTAAGATTTTAACTTGTCTTTAAAACTGATGGGTCACTTTTGAAACTGATGAGTGACCTTTTCCTGCCACCAAAAAAAAAAAAGATTTAAGCCAAATAGTTGAGTTCTTTTGCGCATCTGACAAGTCCAGAACAATGTAGTCCGTAGTCGTAGGTTGACTCCTTTGTCGCCAGAGATACAAAGCCCTTCTTGTCTTCTCTGCATCCTCCCCTTAGATGTGGCTGCCGTCTCCGCGTCCAGGATTCCTGTGGCGGTTTCGGCTGTCTCAGCCGCTTGCCAAACAGCAGGATGGGGGAAGGAAAGAAACAGGGGGTGACTCCTCTGTATTATGGAACTCTCTGGAAATCCCACGAATGCTCTCATTTACCTATCAGTGGCCCAGAACTTAGTCACGCGGCCACACCAAACTGGACGGGAAACGAGAGATGTCATCCTGTGGCCAGGCCTCCGCACCCAGCTAAAACCCGGGGCTCAGGTCGAGAAATGTTTGATGGGCAACTAACACACTCCCCCGCAAACAGGATTTCACCCATCGGGACCTTCCAATCCCGTCAGAAGCAAAGCAACGATCCGAATGAATGGAAGAGACATACGAACATGTCGTCCACTGGAAAAAACGCCATCTGTGTTCTGGATCCTAGGCTCTCCTGTTTCAGAGATGCTGAATCAGAGGTTTACAGCCTCTAGGGAGAGGGCTTATGTTTCTAGTACTCTAGCCTAAATATGTAAAATATAAAATATATGTGTTTATTTATTTACATAGGTAGGATACTGAGTAATGTCTGAATAGGCATCTTTTGTTTTGCAAATGTTAACAATTATTTATGTTTTTCAGATTCAATCATTGCAACCTTATTTACTGTGAAATATACATATAGGGAACACGTATAAAGCGAAGCGTAAACGTTACTTTCCAATACTGCTTGCGAGCGCTTCTACGTGACTGTTTAGCGCGAGTTTCTCTCGAGGTCTGTGAGGAAGGAAAAGGAGCCTCTGGCACCGTCTCTCATGCTCCATCAGTGAGGAAACGGGGCGGGTGACGTTCCCAAGGTTCGCGGCCCAAGGTGACGTTCCCAAGGTTCGCGCCACCGAAGCCCGTGTGCCTTACCCACTGCTGCCTCTTTCAGAGACTGCAGAAATCCTGCGACATCCGGCTGAGACCGAAAGACGTGAGTTGAACGTTCTGAAAAATTATTGGTTAGTAAAAATGAACAGAAAGTAGTAGTAGTCGCTATAGATATTTAAACGTGAGCTATGCCGACAGCCGTGGAGTAAATGCAGCACGAAGGTCCCCTTGACATAAACAGTGTCTAGCGAGAGGGATGTGCGAAACTGCTCTCATGGACTTAAGATTTTACTATAAATGAAATAAAGGCGGGGGAAGAGGACACATCTTTGGCAACCCTTTCTCCTTGTCACTATTTTTGGTTCCCCGTCTAAAGAAAGTTTTAAAGATTTCCTTGTAAGGACAAGAGAAAAAAATCATGCCGTGACCTCATGGCCTCCGTGGCAGCCACCGTGAGTGAATATTCTCCTCCGGCAGTTGGAGACAATTGGTAGCAGACTGTGAAATCTTCCCACCCACCTCACATGGCACACACTGATGAATCGGTTCAACAATCTCAAAAAGTGGTCTCTGGGAATCATTAGCCTCTATCTTTCGGCCATGGAATGCCCCCCGGGACTCAGATAAAGGGTGCAGCCCTTTCTTCCTTAAGAAGGCATTGGAGCCGAGCCCTCGTGCGAGATGTGTGGTGATATGTCTGTGGTTCTCATAAACGCTTTCATTCCTGGAATTTCTTCTGGACGGTGGAAAGGAGAGAAGCAGTAAAGAGAATGTCTCGCTCCCGTGCGTTCGGGGATCGGTTATAAAGGCATGAGCGAGTGGCTGAGCAATGAGGAATCATGACTTTTCTCTCATGAAGGAATGTCGAGCTTACCCAGTTCACTTATTTATTAAATACGCACTTAAATAATGTTTATCGAGTGCCAAGTAGGGACTCTGCAAATACTAACTCATTTAATTCTGCTAACGACCCTCTAAGGGAGGTTACTATTTGACTAGTGAGGAAACTGAGGCACACGAAGGGTCATGAACTGACCCAAGGTCACAGAGCTTGGAAGCGGACCCAGGGCCCAGGCCTACCATGCATGCTCTCATCTTCCTAAAGTCCAGGAAGAAGTTCTATTTGAAGAGAACGGCTGATGATAAGCTATTTATTCGGCGCGGTGCCTTTTCTAGTACATCACTAAAAAGAAAACTCCCTTTCTCTCTCTACCGCGGCTGCTACTTCTGGTTTGTTTCCCGCACTGACCACAGGGCAAGGTGTGGGGGGGGGAAGGGCGGAGCTGCCACACCCCCTCAGGGTGCATCCCTCTCCCAGCTCCTCCATGTGGTCACCCACTCCGAAGCTTCTGGATGCCTTCATTTAGGGTTTGTATGAAGTATGATTGATGAGATCATTGGCCATTGGCTATTAACTCAAACTCCGGCTTCTCTCCCCTCCCCGGTTGTGGGGGGCGGCTGAAAGTTCCAACCCTCTACTCACATGGTTGGCGACCCTGGAAAACAGCCACCCCATCCTTAGGGGCTTTCTAAAAGTCACCTCCTTAACAGGTGTGCTTGAAAGGGGCCTGTAATAAATAACAAAAGACACTCCTGTCAACTCCCGTCAACTCCATCGTCAACTTCATCGCTCCAGAGCAATTTCAGGAACAAAAACCACACCTTTTAAGAAAAGATATCCACTTTCATTTTTTTTTTGCTCTGGAGATGTTTTTTGGGAGCCAAGAGCTGGGAATAAAATATATGTATATATTTCTTTTTATATCCGCGATAGCGGGGTGAGAGGAAGGAGGGAGGAAGTACAAAGCACGGGAGGGTGGGCAGTGGGAGGATCGATACGCACCGGAAGAGATTGCTGGTTTGGACATTTTCTCAGAAGGATGGTGCTGCTGAAGACAAAGCTCTGTCTGGTCCTCAGTTTCCCCGTGTCTGTCATGGGGATTATCACGGCTAACCTGCATTAATTACGGTTTGTTTGTTTATAAACGTACGTCGAATCAGACCATGTTATGTCAATGTACTTTAAAAAACAAACTGATACATGAAATACTTTTGTAATTATGGTCAAGCCGGCATATTTGTTTCTGTTTTCAATTTTTTCTTACTCCGCCCTTCATCTGACTTTGGGGTGAAAAGAAAGAAGACTCAAGAAACTAAAATTCTCACGTTCCCAGACGTCATTTCAGCTGCTAACCTTTTCCCCTTTGGCAGAACATTCCAAAGAGTACCCCGCTCCCCCAAACGCAAACCGTTCGTTATTATAATGACACCTTCATAAAGGAAACACTTTCTGAATGGCACTCATCCAAAATCTTAAAGTACACTAACCTCCAAGGCTTGAAAACGATTGATCGGCTTCCACGCGTTCAGACCTGTGCTTATCACGAGCGTGAGGATGACACCGTGTGACTGTCTCTTATCTGCAGCGGCAGAGTTTTACTTATGTGAAGCTTCATTCTGTCAGGCCCCTGCCACAGCGGTCCGTTCTCACTTATCCCCTTTGGGGGCCTGCCGTCTCTTTCCTCTTCCGGGGAGTCTCGACTGCAGACGTCGGGGCCACATCAGAGGAGGGCTGGGTCGGGGCGACGGTGCCCTGAGTCTGTGGGAGAACACAGGTTTTCTGTGGAGTCCCTGACCTTGAAGACCTTGTTGACTCCTGGCGAAGATACACGGGTAAGCAGACAGCGTGCGCCGTAGGAAAGGCTTCGGCTGGTGTTTGGGGGCCACAGAGGGCATCTCCTGACCCATGTGCCATGTTCGGAATCCTGGCATGCGGTCCGACACGTTCCCCCACAAGTCTCTTGCATTCCTCATCCCACTGGCTGTCTTTTTCTTAGAGGACACAGATGACACAAGACGCCGCCCTGATCCTGGCCATCTGGTTTTGAAGAGATTTCTCAGAGCGAGCGCAGTGGAAATCGAATAAATGAATGCCAACGGGTGGAGCTGCGAGCTTAGTGGCAGGCATCTGGAGATGCCCTCAAGAGCTGTGGGACTGGTGGCGGCTTATCCCCAAGGCTGGCCGGGCCGATGCACTGCCCCCCTTGGTAAGAGTGCCTGTCTTCTACGTGTCTTGACATCTGGCAAGTGCCACAGGTTGTGGTCAGGGCTAGGGCTTTGACTCAGACAGACTGGGGTCCAGATCCTGGGTTTGCCATTTATTAGCTTGTTGAGAAAATAAATATAAAGTATGTAGCAAGTGCCCAATAACTTGCAGGAAATAGTATGATTATTCTTACTCCTAAATCCAAGAAATATATCAAAGACATCTTTAAAATCTACTGATTTCAGAAGGGAAGGATGAGACTAAGCCGTTTCTTGCCACAAAAGAGCTGCGATGTTAGAAAGGCAGCTGGTTTTTGATTATTTTTCCTAAAGCCACTTCCAACGGAATAACTGCGGCCATTCATCTGATGGGTGTGAACACACAGCGAGGAGGCTGCCCACGGCCTGGGCCTGCTGGTGCCTCAGGAGGTCGCAGTAGCACAATCGAGCCATGCTGCACACCGACCCAGACCTCCCATGGAATCAGAGTCCTACTACGCACGGGTTTCTGAGACCAGCACTCAGGTGTCTCCTATAACCCGGTCCCCTAATAATCGGACTGTCACCTGGCCCTGCTTCTTGGAGTGAAGTGATTTCACTTTGGGTACATGACGACGTAAAGAGACAGTGAATGTAGACCTCGGGGGTGTTGGTCCCTGACCCCAGGCCCTGCAACCTTTCTCCAATGTCTGTTCTTAAATGCCCTGTTACTAGCAGCCCCGTCAGGGAATGGAAAATAACATTAATCTCTTCCTTAAGAGGAAAGGGGAAAATATTACTGAAATGGAAAAAATAATAGAAGAGCTACTTCAAAGTTTTCCCAATGTTTGGGAAATTCAAATCATGGCACAGTGGAGGATATCTGTATTATTAATTTTTTTTTTACATTAAAAATGTCTTAAACTAAGTGAAGTCTGCAAGAATGTAACAGAAATTTCGATCCGAGGAGCAGAGAGGCTGGTGCTTCTGCAGGTTTTAGACACCTGGACCCATCATACTAGTGCGTGGTTGGGAAAAGGACAATGTGCTTTCAGGACAGACTTCTCACTGTGCTTGTGTCTGAGCTGGCTATAGCATTTTCCTGATTTTATTGTGCATTGCAAAATTGGCACCGAGGGAAACTAGACCCAGGTGCCTGAATAATTTTCTCTGATGAACAAATAATCTTGCACAATT
This sequence comes from Pteropus medius, assembly GCF_902729225.1. NCBI lineage: Eukaryota > Metazoa > Chordata > Mammalia > Chiroptera > Pteropodidae > Pteropus > Pteropus medius. The sequence continues at coordinate 6,311,249 of NW_024350926.1, read as the reverse complement.
TGTATGATGATGAATGAGATTAAGTTAATTTACAACTTAAGTGAGCAAATTCCAGTGCCTAAAACAAATGTATTCTACAGATTAAACAAATAAATCGCTGTTTTACATGCTTTGCGATTGAAGTTTACATCCCAGGATATTTGTACTTAACTTTTAGAAGCATCCTAAAAAGACAAGCATCTCGGACCCTTCACAGTTCCTGACTTTTCAGTGACCTAACCCAAGCTGCTTTTGACAAAGGTTTCATGATAAAGACGGTAAGGGATAGAATGTTGAGAAGGTTTGCTCCAAGTGAGCTGGACCAAGGCTGCTATCTGGACCTCTGGCACTAGCCGGCTTTGCAGGCACTTCTTAGTGCTTCTCACACGCCACCATCCTGGCCGCTCTGTGTCTCTTGTGGACTCTCCAGGTGTGTTATCATGACGTTGCTGTTCATTGTTCACACTAGTCTTCTGAAGGAGATCTATTTAGTCAAAAAGTGATGTAAGAAACAGCTCAATGGAAGAAACACTCAGAAATTCAGGAAGTTTTACCATTGACTTTGTGGAAAATGAGGTAAATAAACTCTTCTTAAAAAAAAACAAACATTCGAAGCTTGATGAATTTCCATTTGAATTGAGTTTAACGTTAAAGACTTCCTATGAAGAGGCCTCACAGTTTGTGGCGGCAGCCTCTGAGGATGCAGTGCAGTATGCCACCACCCTTCTCTCTGGGACCGTCCCAGCCTGTCTGAGTCTGGACGCTTTCAGCCCACGCTTCTCAGAACACTCTGCAGCCGCCTCGGTGGCTGTGGGAGGCTGTGTTCGTTTCATGTCACCTGGAGAGAGCAGTCTCAAAGGGAAGACTCTCGGGAGGCCTTTTTGTTTGTTTGTTTTGACTGTGTGTTGAATACAAAGCAAGTGACCCCCGGGGTCGAACCGACTATTCCCAGTTTCCACTGAACATCTGTTCTCCCGTAAAGAAGACTGTTTGGACCCCAAATCAAATCAAAACAAAACAAAAGTCCTCATCGAGGAGGAGAATCTTGAACTTCCTTTTGTCTTTTCCAATATCCTTTTTCTCTATTATTGTCTCCAAAGTCATCTGTAATCTCAGGGCTTACGGTGAGTTATTTCCACTTTGGACTCACATTTTCAAAGGAATTGGTCACTTTAAAAGTAGCTCTGCAATAAGCTGCCACTCGCAGTTTTTGCCCGTTTCGAAACGGGCACACTCCTGAGAATGGATCGTTCGCACCCACCACGATTTTCTCCACCAGGGCACCGGTTCTCAGCCTTTGGTATGGAACATCCTATGCGTGCTGGATGTGATAAAGCCCTGTTCCTGCCATTATGGAAGAAAAAGACGACTTCTTCCAAAAGAGCATCTCCACAGTGACGTGCCGCCTGTCAGTTTAGACAGAACTTTTATGAAGACGCTGCTCCCCATCCGACGACTGGCCTCCCGGGTCACACAGACCCCACTGTCTCTCCTCCTGGGACACCAGCCTAGCCCCAGTCCCGCCGTCCTCCTGGAGACCCATCGCCACCACTGTGTTCCAGGGAGGGGGCTGGAGTGGACATCGGAAGTTCCAGATGCCAGCCCGAGCTTTCCAGGTTGTCACACACTGTGCGATCTGCTGCAGTTCATGTAGCTTCTCTGGCACCAAGTGGGGACCGAAAGCCGGCTGAGCGCAGTCGGCTTCTAAGCGAAGGAGACATGGATGGTTTGGCGTAGTCTCTGCCTCAGTGGGTCTGCGCGGGGCCGAGAATCTGGCTTCCACCAGGTTCCCAGGAGATGCTGGTACTGGGGGGCTGGGGGCCGTGCCCCGACAGCCTGGGCCCCTTCCTGCAGCCCTTCACCGCGGCCAGTCGCTCAGCTTCCGGAGTGTCCTGTTTTATTTATCCAACCGTTCTTTGTATCGGTGGCTTGGGAGTTCTGGAAGTGAAAGCAAACTTGAATGTAAGGATCTAAGAGAGCAGTTATCACCCTAAGCATACACACAGCAGCTTGCAAAAGCCACTTTATTCCCTGTAGCATGGGTTTGGGGACAGGCCCACATCACAGGGACAGTAGTGGGCCATTCGAGAACGTAATGAGAGGTAACACCATCAGTCTGTGCTATGCCTTTCATGGCACGAGCTGGATCAGTGGCCCCGTCACTCAGCCTGGCAGTCACCCTCGGCACAGAGCTAAATGGCACAGTGACATCGGAGGACAACAACATCGATCCCAATTTACACCCAGCTCAGGAATTACTGTGTTCTCAGGTTTCACTGTGTGTTTGAAATTGCATAAATTCTTCAGGTTTTCTTGCTCTAAGTGGGCCTTTTTAAACTCAGAGTAGTTCTATAAGCGGACCGAGGTCTCTGACCCAGTGCCGGACACAACCATGGGTGAGTGACTGGGTTCCTTACTGTCCTCGAGCGTCCTTAGCCTGGCTCGGGAGCGGTAGCTTGGGAAGAATAGACCATTGTACTCTGCGTTGTTTCTCAAATCACACTGACGTCTTTCCTCTCAACCTGTCTGTCACCGACAGTAATGACAGTGCCAGGAACACAGTCCAAGTTCCCGAACCTTCGCCCCTGTTTTGTCCCTCTCTGTCCCCCTCATGATGCAAAACTTTTGTCTCAGTCCCTAGATCGATGCTCAGAATGTTTTTCCATCTATGGGGAGACACAGACAGAGAGACAGAGAGACAGAGAGAGTCGGATAGACAGGGAGAGAAAAAGACAGAGAACAGGAGGAGTGAAGAAGGAGAAGGAAACAGAAAGCAGGGAAAGGTAAGAAGGGAGAAAAGGGAAGACGAGTAGAAAGGAAACAGCCCCGGAAGCCCGTGCAGGGCAGACAGCTGGGAGCTGGAACCGTCGTGTCGGCGAGCAGGCTTAACAGTCTGCTTCCCTTGCAACAAAATCGCCATCTTGCACCTGAGGGAAGTGTGGGGTGTCTCAGAGTGGGTAGCATTACAGAGGGCAGTTGTCATCTCCCTCCACCCCCCACCCCCTGCCCCGAGTGACAGTGGTTTGACTCGGCGTCTCCCCTCGGCCCCCTTGTCTGCCTGGCTGGCAGATCTGAGACAGCCGTGTCTGCAGCTTACCTCGCACTGTCCACAGCCCATATGCAGGGTAGAGTAGGGGGGGAAGGAGATGACGCGGACACGCAGACCATCACTTTGCTCCCAGGAGTCCCGCAAAGTCCCCAGAGTCATCCTCAATAAGACCTGATGGAGACCAGAACAGAAACTGAGGCACTGGGGAAACAGGGTTGTCTTAACTATCACAGGACTTAGACCATGACACCTTTCCACAGGGAACGTGGGCCAACGTAACACTACCGAACGGCGAAACGCTGCTTTCCAGAACATAAAACGAGGCCCCTTGGGTAGGTATGCCGTGACGACCGTCAGTGTGCCCGCCTCGTGTCATGGGGTAACGCTGTGCTTCATTCTGACTCAGCCTCCAGAAGCATGTCACTCTGTCCCGGGATCTCTTTGTCCTCATCTGTACCCCTCCTACTCTCTGTACCCACAACGGTATCTCTCGAGGTCATCGAGCCCCTGGCACAGCAGCTGGCACCCTGCAGGGGCTCAGTGAGCAGAGAAAGCAGAAGATGGGGGGGCTCTGCTCCTGGGGAGAGGGAGAGCAGAGGGGGATGTGGGGCACGTGGGAGTCTGGATAAGATGAATCGATAGACTCCATGACTTTAAGATGCCTCAAAATGCTGAAATGCCAAAATTCTTATATACTTAGAAAACTTCAGAAATTATTAAAGATCTATGATAAACTTGTCAGAGGCTTATAAAGAGCACTGTTATTTGTGTTGAACATGAGTTCCAGATTTTTTATTTTCTTATTTAAAGTCTTTTTCAATAACACACTTGAAAACCATAATTTCTGATGACTCTTACTACTGTCATATCTTATTTCACAAAATTGAAAGGGCGTCTTTTTAGAATTCCAAAAGAAAGTTAACTACTTCAAATTGGGCGAATACCACCCATAAAATATAAACTGTCTCTGCCCAAGGTGTGTAGCAAAAAGGATCAAAACTCAGGTCTTTCGAATCTTTCCACAATATCTGCCAGTCTGTAAGCAGAGCTCACAGAATAAATGGTTTCCCATGGTGATGATGTTTGGTCGCAGGCAAAGGGGGAAAAAGTTCTCTGAAGTTCGACAGGGGAGGAAAAGAGAAAGAGGTGAAAACGAGCAAGTATTATAACTTAGAAATAAAAAGAAAACCTGAAAAATATTGGACTTCTAACGACTATCATTGCTTTGTGGAAAACAAACAAACAGAAATAAACATCCACTCTCACCGATCTTTGCAAGATTTGCCACGTCCTGCGTTGTAACTGGGGGCTTCTGCAGCACAGTACAGAAACTGAATTCACACCAAAGCAGAAGCTACCCAGGCTTGTCCAGGAATTTCCACGTCTATCATAGTTTCCGGGGGGGCTGGAGGCTGGAATCCATTCAGAAATAATTACATGTGTTTGGGAAGAGAAGTTAAAGAAATAATATTCCACATGAGAAGTTACATCAACTTAAGCTTTAGCCGGTCATAGGAGAGGGAGCCTTCTCTGATAATTGATAGCGCTTCGCATCAACCCAGGAAGGATTTGTTGGTCATACAAGGGGAAGTGCATCTTTACAAAGGAGGGATACAGTTGTCATCGCTGGAACCCACTGAACCATTTTCGTCTCAGTAGAAGTGAGAGGATAAGACATTGTGCCTCCAACATCGTGCATTATGAATGCGCTGCATCACGATCAGATATTCTTACCAAGTGTTTGAGCCCACATTTAATCGAGCCTTTGGATTTAACTTTCAGTTTATAGGAAATACAAGGGATGGAAGAGCTAGTTAACGTGAGGGCGCCCGTGGGGAAACCCAGAGTGCAGGGCCTCCTTCTGCAGTACACCTGACCCGTCTTCGCAACGAGTCAATGCCTGAGGGGAAACTAGATCATAAGAGACTAAGGACACATAGCAAGCAAATGCGATGTGTGGACCTTTTCCAAATCCTAATGAAAGCAAACCAACTGTAAACAACATAGGGGAGAGGGTTAGCGGAAATTAGAATATTAGTTAATATTAAAGAATTAGCTACGTTTTCTTAGATGTGATAGTCTCATAGTTGTTATGTAAGAAACTGACCTTGATTTTTAGGAAGCTGTGATGAACTATTTAGGGACAAAATAGCCTTAAATGCTTCAATGGGTTTCACATGGTTTCAGTAAATTCCCTTCACGATTAAGTCAGTTTGAACTGAACTTTCTTAACGGTGTGTTTGAATGCTGCTGCTGACTGTCTGGTGCAGAGGAAGAAACTGACAGTTCAGGAGAGAGAGAATTTCTGCAGTAACGGCCCTGAGCAAGCAGGACGAGTGGCGATCTGGTACAGGGCGGGCCGCTCAGGGACCCGTGGACCCAGGGCAGCCTACCCAGTGTTTGCTGCTGATCTCTAACAAGGTAAGTGCAGAAGTTGAGAGTGCACACTTAAAAACTTTTATAACAATTTGACAGAGTAATTTTATGCCCACTGAATCTAACGATTTAAGTGGGGCTTATTAAAAACGATGCGTTTTCTGTTACTTATAACAGAGAGATTCGTAACTGACGTGATATTTATTATTTTACCATCCCTGTTGACAGGGCATCTTCACCTGGGTCCTTGGATGCACCTCAGGCGCTCTGTGAGCACCGTGCATGGTGTTCCAGATGGAGTGGCACACAGACACACACAGACACAGGCACACATATGTCATATATGTGCCATACTCATTCTCCAAGGCTTTCATCAGCTTCTTGTAGCTAGAAGTCCACTATGCAAAAAATGCGGAGCAGCCCTCGTCCTCGAGTTGTCTCAGGCTCATCCTCCCCGCTCTGTTCAGCGTTGCGTGCGGGGACACATCCCCCCCACCCCACCCACCCAGACTTCTGGATTTTAAACTTCTCAAATGCTAGTCCCCAGCTCTCCATATTGGTGTGGCCCCACCGCCTGTAGTCATTAAAGCACACACGTCTTTGGTTGTTGTCACTCTGCCCAAAAGGAGCTCTTAAAGTGGACACCCCAAGGAAGACGAGCAGCCCCCATGGCGGACGAGCGCGCACACCCAGGTCGGGGGAGGGGCGAGGCGAGGGCCTCGGGCACCCGCCCCTCCTCCGTGGAGAACCCATCTCGGTTCTCCCTGGTGGGCAGCCTCCACTTGAACAATCCTTTATGGCTTCGCTACACCCCACGCGATTAACTGTTTAAACAAATTCCAGAAAGCACATCAATTATTACTAATGAATTCCAAATCCGATCACCCAGAACTGCGAAGGGCTGCCAGATGTTTCGGGCGAAGGGAAAAGAGGGGGCGGAGGCGCGGGGGAGGGCGGATTCTTTCCCATCGCTCTAGCGGCTTGGATCTGAACGCTGTAATTTATCAGCACCCGGCACAAAGAGGCATCGCACACATTTAAAAACATTTCTCGCAGAGTGTTCGAACATTAATTTCATTGTGGAGGATGACTTTGCATTGAGATCATGCTTAGCAAAGACTTCTGAGACCTCTTTTACGTATATATTTTATTTTATCCTAAGTGTATCTGAGTGAAGAAGCAAAAAGGCTGTGACCATTTCTCATCTTTCCAGTTAAGTAAATTAAGGCGAAGTGAAACCCATAGGTTTTTTTAGAAGAAAAATAGTAAGACTATGTTCAGAAACCAGATGATCTGAGCTTATCGTTGGACACTGTTCATTTCCAAACAACCAGTGAGCTAAGAGACATAAAATTTTCCAAGGCATAAAGTCACAAGGGTCCCTCTGAAAGCCACGAGATGTGTTTTAAGGTAGGTATCTGAATGAGATGGGACCAGGGCGAGGAAGCACACCTGCAGCAGTGAGCCTAAGGTCCCAGCGAGAAAGTGGGATGGCCACGGGCAGCTGAAGGTCCCCGGGGGCTGGGGTCCCCGGGAGGGGGACAAGGAACAGAGGATCTTTAGGCATTGGGATGTCATCAGCGAAGACATGGGAGCGTGTTTCTAGTGTCATTTGCGGTCAAGTGTGGCAGAGCCGGTCCCACTCTGAGCAGCCGACTCCCCCTGGAAGCTGGTTCCATTATCCCGCCGACTTAAAGATTCCCACCGAACTCATGTCTAAAGCAAAGGCCCCTCGAGTGGCTTTGGGGTCAGCCCTCTGTGAAACATGGACAGCTTAGGTGTTTAGGAGACTTGGGAGTGAGAAATAGGCAATCACGGCACGTGAGCCCAGGAGGGGACCCGACAAACGTGGTCCAAGGACTCGTCCATCGCTCAGGGGAGGGAAGCGGGGCTCAGAGAGGACGGGTGCTCCGCCCACCCACGGCTCCCACACACGTTAGTTTTAGATACGGGGGTGATCATGGGCAAATAAATTATTTTCTTCTGCTCATTCTCATTTTTAAGCCCATCAAAAGTATACGCATATCTCCAGTGGGCTTCAAATATTTAAAGTTTATGGTCTCAAATGTTGGAATGAATAAGAATTAAGTTTTAGTTATTTTCTTCAAATGACCAAATTTTCTTTCAAGGTAGAGACCTTTTTTTTTTTTTTTTTATTAACCAAGTTAAAGATCTCAAAAAGGGTCCAAAGTTAGAGCCTCATGCAGAGAAAAGTCTTACATGAAAAGGCTATACTTTTGTTTCTGCTGAATAAGGCTGGCTTTTTGTTTGCAAGTGCATTTCATGGTGTAGTCCATCTCTACAATACATTTGATTTATAAACTCTAAAAATAAGACATACTTCAGAGAAAGACGTAGGCTTGGTCAGAGTGAAAGTCATGGAATAAACAATCTCTTGCAATCGCTAACATTCCACAATCATTTTCCAGGGTGATTATCAAGCCAAGAACTACAAAAACCATTTTCCGTAATTTTCTCTGCACGAATCAATGCAGAGAGAGAGAGAGAGAAAGAGAGAGAGAGAGAGAGAGAAAAGAGCCCTACTTACTGATTCAAAGACATATTTGTTTGTTTTTCAACTCCAAGGTCACCTTTTTAACCATATACTCCCTCCAGCAATAACAAGATGACAGTACGATTCGAACGACTCCTTGCTTCTCCCTCTCTTCTTTGTTGGATTGTAAATTAACTTTTATTTTAAAATTGTAATGTATAAACATGTACATTAAAAATTTTAAGTTGTTAATGTTTAGGTTATTATTCCGAATTTTAAGAAAGAACTAAAAAAAAAAAAAAAATAGAAGAATCTCCATCAATTTCTCTTCTGACAAACACCATGACTCTCTCCGTCTATGTTGGCACCAGTGGCAAGGTGCCATGCTTAAAATAATCAAACCCTGACATTTCTGGAGAGATATGGCTGTGAAGGATTGTGTCAACACTCTTGAGAAACAAAAATGCTGAGCGAAAGCACCAAATCCTCAAAACCCTATGTTTGAGGACTACTTTTCAACGAAGCAGTCATTCCACAAACATTTATTAAGAGTCAGCCATGTGCCAGGAGCTGGATTTCAGAGATGAGAAAGACATAGTCCCTGCCATAGTCAGAGACGGGAGGGCCAGTCCCGCAGCGGACACAGCTAAATGGACAGAGTCGCCTCACACTGTAGCAGGCACCAACATGAAGAAACAATAGTAGGACAGCTAGCGTTTATGAAACGCTGGCCGAGGGCGTGGCACTGGGCTGCTGATGTCCTGACAGGGCGTTGAGGAGGGACAGGAGTAGTTAGGAAGATAAGACACTCGGCTATACGTGAAGCTGTAAAAAAGGAAAGCGTGACACACGGCGGAAGAAGAGGGTGGACGTCGGGCTGACCCGATGCCATTGTGTTTTCGTTGCCTCATCAAACCTCAAACAAACAACAGATATTTCTGAGCCTCGCTCAGCCCTTCAAGAAGTCAGGGTCCAGAACAGACCTAAACGTCACTGGTGGAAAAAAAACAGCTGAGCGTTTGATGCCCTTTTTCTCTAAGGCAAGATGCTCCGACTTCAAAAGGCTCAGGTGTCACCGTGGCGATTGAGACAGTCTCATCGGAAAGCAAGGCTTTTTTAGAACCTGCAGGAATGAATGACTTCCTGATCCTGCTAAGCCTCTGGAGGGGCTGCGGGTGTGACCCTGGCTGAGCTTCCTGACTGCCTCAGTTTCTCCCTCTGTGAAACTGAACCGAGAAGACCTAACTCGCAGGGCCGCGGTCCGTGTCGTAAAGGACAGCCCCCAGCGCGTGGCGTTCAAAGTCAGTAGCTGTTACTACTGTCCGTTTTCACTCGCCCTCCAGCCTCCAGGTGACAGCGCCACCTCGGCACTTGGGACCCAGACTTGGATTCCCAAATTCGCTCTGAGAGAAAGAGAGAGAGAGTGTGTGTGTGTGTGCGTGCACGTGCGTGCGTGTGTGTCCTGGGCGGGGAACACACAGCCGTGGCATGATTGGCATTTTGGGCTGGTTGATTCTTTGTCGTCAGGACTGGCCTGAGCATTGCAGGGTGGTAACCAGCAACCCCCCGGCTTCCTGTCATTTTCTCCCCACTAAGGGCCAGTAGCACTGCCCCCAACCACCACAGTCATGCCAACCAAAAATGTCCCCAGACATCGTTGAAGGTCCTGGAGTGGGGGGAAGGGCGGAACTGCCCGCGGCTGAGACCCTCCCTCTACCCATCGGCCTTCCACTCCTCTTAGGAGTCGCCGAGCGGCTCGCACATCTCCGTCGCAGCAAAGGCTTCCGACATCTGCTGGACCCCAATAAAGACCTGCTCAGAGGACGGCCCCTGCCCACGCTCCCCGCCCAGTAGCACAGAGCTCTTGGTGTTCGAAGCCAAAATGCTGTTTCCAGAACAATCTCACTCCCCAGGCTTCCTGACCTGGCCACATCTGCCTTCCGCCCTCACACTCCGCTCCCTGCTCGGCATCTGTGTGCGGTGGTGCCACCTTTGAAACGCCGCCTCTTCGCTTCGCCGCCGGCTCTCTTTCTTTCTCTTTATTTTTTCCTAAACAGACAAAACTTGACCTCCTTCTGCCTCTAGGATGTCTCTTGCCCTTCCGCCCCCCCCCCCACCCCACTGGAAGAGCCTCCCCACAGCCTCCCCAGCTTGGTCACCTGTCCTTCCTCCCCCCCCGCCCCCACGGCCACAGCTTTCCTAACTCTCTGTCCTCGGCAGCTTTCCGTGATCCTATCTGTCCACCCCTCAGTGGAACAGATTCTGAAAAGAGCATCATTTGATAACACTCCTGGCGGAGGAACAAGTGAGTTCATTAAACATGAGCAAACATTCAGTGCTCTCTGCCCGGTTTGCTAAGCTGCACTTGCACAGCCATCGTGGTGTCATTTATCTTGGTCAAACATCCGCTTGCTCCAGGTCTACTGATATTTCAAAAACTAATGTCTCTACATTAGACGGTCGGCTCTTTACAAAGTTCATTTCACAGCAGACAGGAAGCACAGAATCGGACCTGCGCGCCCCAGGGCAGTTTGCTCTCAAACTGTTCTTCGCCGGTTTGCTCTCTGCTTTGCTCCAAATCAGTTTGGTTTTCCGCACACCTCACTTTTTTCTGACATTTAGCTCTCTAGTTTATAACAGTTTCTTACAGCCTTCGATTCTTGCTATAAAGTTATAATTTTTAATGAGGGGAAAAGACTTAAAAGAAAAGAGTAAGAAGTAAAAAAGGGATGGCAGTGGATGGGGAAGGAAGGCTTTGGGGGCGTAGGGTGTATCTCATGTGCGTGACTCATGTTAAAACATATTCCCATTTTTAGGTTTATTAATGCATTTCATTGAGCCAGTAAGGTCTTCAAAGACGACCGAACATGCTTTCAGGAAGAAGTCTGGGCACATCCTGTGCTTAATGAATCCAGTTACCAAAAAAGCCTTACTTGGCGTAATTAGCCTGGCTTTTTCTTCTGTGTCAAAATATAGACCAGACCACTGAGGCTTTTATTCTTTTTTTTAATTCCCTGGCGAACAAACTGCGGTATCCTGGTTTTCATTAAGTTTACACCTGATGACGCGTCTGTGAGTCATCGGCATGTTCACCCGTTTTCCGGGGCAGTCCAGGGGCTCATGCCGGGAGTGCTGGGTCTTGGCACAGAAGGCCGTCCTGCCATCTGTCCATCAGTGATCCCATTCATTAGCGGAAATGCATACCGTTTTTCAGTGAAATTTGCCTATTTTACCCCACGGGGTGCTGATCTTTGTTGCCGCCTTTTCTATTTGCATAGGTAACTTTTCGAGCCCCTCAGTGTGCTAGCTACTCTCCTGAGGACATTTCAGTTCTGTCTGCAGCAGTTCATCTTCCTGTGCTAATAGCTGTATAGATCTCTGGAGTACACACCGACCTGAAAACCACCTTGGAGACACTAGTAACAGAGCAGAACACTTGAGCCGAAGACTATGTCACTTTAATCTTATTTCACCTCTACTGACGCCTGTCCGGATTGAGCTCCAATCCCAGCTCCTCCATTTTCTGGCTGTGCAACTTGGAGCAAGTTACTTCACGCCTTTGTGTCTCTGTAAAATGTGTTCCACAGGGTTTTCATATCCGAATAGGAAACTGACCTGTATTATTCCACCTTGCTCCCACTAAATAGTTCATTAAGATAAGATAAGCACCTTTGGATGAGGCTAACGGGTGCTCTAAATGCAGTAGTTTTCAACATATTTTTATGCCCTCCCCAAAGAATGTTGGAAAATGTTGTAACCCTCATGCTTAAAAAAAAATCTGTCATCTAAAATTTTTTGTCAACGATGTAATTTGATGCAAAAGATGCCATTTCTATTGTCGCATAGATACTGGTACTTAAAAATCGCACTATTATATTACTCTTTTAAATACATTCGCTGAACTACAAATACTACAGTTATTTTATAAACCCTGTCACTTGATCGAAATATACACACATGAGAATTTAAGCAATTGCTAAACAGAACACGTACAGTTTTATGGGACGTGCGTTTTGAGCGCCTCCCAGCGCGCATCCTGCGGCAGCGAAGTCAGTCCCAGGAGAGCAGCGTCTTTCTCTCCGGGCGTGGAGCTGAGTGGCGGCGGCGGCGGCCTGGAAGACAGCCCAGGACTTGGGCCAAAATCACACCTCAGTCCTGTCCCAGCGGTGGCTACTTTTTTCCGCAGGTCACTTAACTTCTGTTTCCCATCTTTGTAAACTGGAAAATAACGCAACGCTTGGCCTGTTTCCTGCTCAGAGTTGTAGAAGGGGTTCACCTAAGACAATGCAAAAATGTTTTGTGTGCATTAAAAACAAAACACAATGGTTAATTACTGTTATTAGTTAAAGAGGGAAATGCCTGCTCTAAAATGTTGGTCTCTGAGGCCCGAAATTTAAATGGCAGTTTGATCATTATAATGCTCTTTTAATTTGACCTGTCTGGTATCACTCTAGGCTTATTGGTATTGAAGATATTTTTTTAAAACATTTTTCTAAAGAAAAATATAAGGGTCATTTAGAGATCCTTGAAGTAATCTTTTAAAAAAAAATTAAAAGATTCCTATCAGCCTCAGTGATTTAATGCTCACTCCTGGAGGAAGCTAGCTCTAGGTCAGCCCGCAGAGAGGACCTGGACCCCAAGGAAGGCGAACCACCCATTCATTACCTGGGAATGGATATGTGGGTCAGAATCACACCCTGTGTGCACACAGCCTAGCAGCTTCTCCTTTTAAGGACTTTTCATTTTAGGCTCTTGGATATAAAAAGAGATCTCTCTAAAGAGTAAACAAGGAAATAAGTGAGGGAAGAAAGGAAAAGAAAAATACAAGAATGCATCACGTTCGAAGTCTGCGCATCTTGATTCCATCAGTTAAATGCCCTAGAGAGCACTCCTAGTGACCTGGGCCGTCTGTCCTCCGCCCTGGGCGGGCGGGTCCCGGGTGGAGGTAAGGTGGGGCCCCGCCCACGGACGGGTCCCAGGCTCAGCTACGCTTTCGAGTTCACCTGAACGCTCCTTTCCTTGAGTTCTCCATCTCACTGTGGCTATCATTTAAACGTGACACAAGAACAAAGTGATTTTACCGTTGAGTAAATCTCCTGCTAGAAGAGCAAACTGTCCCCGCGCAGATGGCGTCTCTCTTCTCTTCCTGGTGGAGCATTTAGCCGCCGCGTCTCACAGACGAAGCTCGGAAACCCATCGCGCTGGAGAGCAAGTCAATGAAACGTACACCCCGTGGGGGTCTAAACCACGACAGTTCCATCTCTGAAGTTTCCCTCCCTCCCCTCCCGCTCCTTTCTTCCTTCCTCCTTCCCTCCCTTTTTTCTCCCTGCCATCTTTTCTTCTTCCTTCCTCCCTTCCTTTCTCTCTCTCTCCCTTATCTGCCTTATCTCTTTCTCTCTTGCTTTTCTTTTTTTCTTAGAAAAGTAATTTTTCACTCTCTGACTTTCGTATAGTACTAATACGACAGTATTGTAATGTTCATTATAAAACTAAGAAAAATACAGATAAGGAAACAAAATCAAAATCAAAACATCTAGATCACTTCCTCCAAAAATAATCTCAGTTAATGTTCTTCCAGACTATATCCATCTACCTGTCTCTCACTTTGTGTGCAGCTTGGGTCAAAACAGACTATCTTATTTCTCTCAATTTGACCCGGTTCTGAATAGAACCTTCTAATTGTCTTCCTCAGTAAAAGGACTTTTGTCTTATCTACAAGAAGCTAACTCTTGGACCATGTAATACGTGATTTTCGCATCAGAGTTATCTGAGAAGGCCAGTACTAAAGTTTCTGTTCATGAAGCTGATTTGAGGTTGACATTTAAAGGGTCTGGGTAGATGGTGACATGAGAGCTCTCTGAGCAGACTTGTCTGGTCTTGACCCTGACGGTGTGATTGAAAAGTGTGAATTAAGGTAGCCTTCCAACATGTCCATCATAAATAGCCTCCTCTCCAGCTCTCTGGTCCCCACCCTTTCCAAGACCCATTATTCTTTGTGCCACAGGAATTCTGGGAAGATTCTCCAATGGAAATATGCCTACTTATACACACCAAACCCTCACCAGGCACTTATAACACCCTGACTTGGAATAGATTATCAGTTTCTGGGAACAGAGTAAGTCCTTGACAAAGGTATGGATTGAGGTGGAGGAAAAGGAGCATAGGGAGTTGTGGGAAGGGAAATTCTGAAAAAAAAAGGTTTCTGAGGACAGGGACTTCCTCCTACACATTGGATGATCCAATAGTAAGGACAAGGAACACACTCAACGGCAAGCACATGTGCACACACATACGGGAGGGAGGGAGGGTTACTGTAAAGATCCAGTATCCTTAGAGTTATGAGGACATGAAGTACAGCAGGTCTTGGGCAGTAATTCAGCAACAGAAGTACCTCTCCTCCCTCTCTGCCAAATTTATTCCTCTACCCCGCAAGCACCTTCTACTCACTTGGCATTTGGTCCCAAAAGGTCTCATCCTCTAACGTCAAGTACTCAACACGGCTGGCAATTATTTCTGTGTCTCTTAATTCAAATTCCCTAGCGTAGTGGCTCCCAGATCTGTCTGGTCATTGAAATTGCTTGGGGCTTTATAATCCATAAATTCCTGGGGCCACATCTCAGTGGACTCAGTCAATCTCTGGTGAGATAGTAGTAGACCAGAGCATCTCTAGTTGGGCAGACTCCGTTAGAGCTGCATTGTAGCCTCTAGATAGCCACCTGGTAGAAAGGAAAACAGAAATGAGGGGGGTGGGGTGGGGGAGTGCGTTATTGGAATTGGCCAGCTTGGGTGGGGGGTGTGGGGTGAGAGGTGTAGGTGAAGTGTGGGTGTGGGTGTGAGGGGGTGTGTGCGTGTCTGTGAAGTCTCTGTGTGTCTGTGAGTCTGTGTGTCTGTGTGGCGGTCCTGGAAGTGTCTCTCCTGCGTGCATGCGTGTCTGCGTGCGTGCGTGTCTGCGTGCGTGCGTGTCTGCGTGCGTGCGTGCGCGCGCGCGCATGTGCAGAAGGTGGGGAGGTAAGAATGTGCTTCTAAACCCTGATTTAAAAGCCAGTAACCCTGAGCACAGTGTTGGAGTGCTGTGGGGCCGAGGGCATGCGACAGCAGCCGATGGCCGTTGGTGGCCATCTTGCTTTCTTAAAGGGAAAGTGTTTCCCGCGCTGCTGCCCCTGCAGCTGTTTGCGTCCAGCCACTGGCCACCTCCGCCCCGGGGGCTGGGCGCCCTGGCGCTCAGCATCTCCAGTCAGGGAGCCCAGCTTGAGCTGCCTAAGCGGAGGTTCTGTTGGGAGCCCTGCCTTGGCCGTGCACGACTTAAAGGGGCGCCACCCTGTTACGTTTCCCGCGGCGTGCCCTGAACGGCCTACAGCAGAGCTTGCTTAAGATGAAGTTCAGGAACCTCCTGGCCAGCCCCGGCCGGCGCCGGCTGGCTGTGTCTGGGGTCCCTCCGTTGCCGCCGCCGCCGCTGCTGCTGTCGCCACCGCTGCCGCCACTGTCACCGCCACCGTCACCGCCACCGCCACCGTCACCGCCACCGGGGCTGCTGGGGCTGGTGCCGTCGGTGGGGGGCGAGTCCCCAGGGCCACGCGGCGGGGCTGGGCTAGGGGTGGCCGTCCCTGACTCCGGGCCGGGTGCGGGAGTGGCCGAGCTGGCCACGGGGCTGGCCGGGGGTCGCGTAGGCTCTTCGGCCTGCTGCCCCGACTCCTGGAGCTCCCGGTAGAGCCCGGAGCTCCCTGGCCCAGCCTCGAGAGCTGAGGAGGGACCACTGCTGTCTGAGCTGGGGTGGCGGGAATGGAAGGGCCTCACCAGGATGCTGCGACACTTCACTTCGTGTTTGGCAGCGCACAGCATGACATAGGTGGCCATCACGCTGTTATATTTCCTGGTCTTTACTGAGTCTTGGATCCGCTCCCACTCGAACCCCAGCTCCGTCATCCTCCTCATCACCCCGGGGTCCATGTCCTCACAGGGCGGCTCGCTGTATGGCCGGAGCCCCTCTTCCTGGCCCTGGTTCAGCCACGGGTCGGGCATGACTTCAGTCAGACTTCCCCTCTCCGTGGGCTCCAGGTTCATCAGTTTCTTGAGGAGGACCTGGCCCCCCAGGGAGACGCCCGCGGGCTGCTCGTAATGCCCGCTCAGGATCTGCTGCCGCAGCCTCCAGAACTCCTCTCCCTGGAAGGGCAGGGTCCCAGTGAGCATGTTGTACAGCAACACCCCCAGGCTCCACACGTCCACCGGGGGGCCGTAGTACCCCAGGCCCAGGAACAGTTCTGGGGCGGCGTAAGGCAGGGTGCCGCACAATGTCCTCAGCTTGCTGTCATCGAACTGAGCACTCAGTCCAAAGTCCGCAAGTCTGACGGTCCTCTGCGCATCGAAGAGCACGTTCTCCGGCTTCAGGTCCCTGTGGACGATGCCCTTCTGGTGGCAGTACTGCACCGCGGACACCAGCTGCCGAAAAGGGCCTCGGGCCTCGTCCTCCGTCATGGGGCCGTGGCCCTCCAGGTAACTGAACAAGTCCCCCCCACTCAGGTACTCCATGACGAGGAATAGGGACTCCCTGGTGTCAATCACCTCGAACAGCTTGACGATGTTCGGGTGATCCAAGGCCTTCATGCAGTCTACTTCCCGCTGCTGAAGTTTCCGGAGTCTGGAGGAGGTGTGCCAGCGGACGACTTTGACAGCCACCTCCGTGCCCGTTGGAATGTGCCGGCCCCGCCTCACCTTGGCGTAGCTGCCCTTGCCAATGGTGTCCAGGAGCTCATAGTGGCCAATACGGGACTTCTGGTTACCCGAGATGGCGACACGGTCCTGCGACATGGTGATTGGCTAACTTTACTACCTGACGATACTAACAGTGCTAGCAACCAAGCTTATTAACTATGCTAACAGACAATACTAACTCTGCTAACTAATGCTAACACTAGTAAACTATGCTAGTAAACGATAAGTATACTAGGCTAACTCACTGTGCTAACCGTACCAATTCTAAGTAGAATAACTACTAGCAGTGCTAACTAAAAAAGGAAAGAAAACGTGAGAAAAATGAAATAATGACAAAAGAAAAAGGGAAAAAAATTGAAAAAATTGAGAAAGTTAAAAAAAGGAGAAAAAAGAGAAAAGAAAAATGAGAAAAAAAACCATAAAAAGAATAAAGAAAGAAAATGGGGAAAGAGAGCAGAGGAAAATAATAACCAAAGAAGAAGAAGGAAATGAGAGTAAAGAGAAAAAATCAAATGGGTGTGGGAGCGCGGAGGGAGAAAGCAGGCCAAAAAGTCCACGTCCAACAGGTCACCACAAATCAGCTTCCTGGGCTCTAAGGACAAAAACCTCAGCCCGGCCAGGGCCTTATATAGTTTTTTGCAATTTCATCACAATGGCATTTGATGAGGTCAGAGCAAGAAACGGACCAATCACAGGTAGGGAGAAACCATGGCAGTTTTTCTTTTTGGTCTCAAGACCCCTTTACTCGGAAAAAAAGCAGAGGGGCAAATAGCTTTTTGTTTGTGTGGGGTATTAAAGGCAAAGACACCAGCACAGAAGGCAGCTGGCAAAGCCAAGAGGTCAGCAGAGTGTGCACGTGTGTGTGGCAGGTGGGAGGTGACAATGATGCACTTTCCAACTGTGATAGAAAAACCAGTAACTGCCACCACAGTTACTGGTTTTGGAATCTCGGGGAAAGAGAAACTCCATTTCCGTTGGAGTGCTGAGGTGCTGAGGGCATGTGACAGCAGTCGGCGGCCGTTGGTGGCCATCTTGCTTTCTTAAAGGGCAATTCCCCTCATTGAATGAGGGGAATTGGCTGAGCCAAGAGGTTGACATCCAGCACCCGGTGGTTCTGATGAAGTCCAAGGATGACGTCTCAGGCCAGAGGGCGCACAGCCCCGGTTCTGCAGGGAGGGTCTAGTACAGAATATCCAATACTTTGTCTCTCTGAAGCATCGAGTTTATTACAAGATTTGGAAATACCAAGTACTTTAATAAGAATGGTCTGTCCCCCCACCCCCCCAAACATGAAAGATGAGCAGGGGAGGGGAGAAGGGCCCCGGGAAGGACAGTCCAGGCTCTGAAGTTTCACCCAGGTGGGGGCTGAGCAGTGGGCCTACAGTGAGCTTTCTGTGGGTGACAGGTCACATCGCAGCTCATAATAATCATCTGTAGATTAGGAGAAATAGCGTGTAACAATTCATTAGGTAGATGATTATAATGGCTCTTGTAAATTGATGAAGAGCTTCAAATTGCCATTCTTAAAGCAGATTTAGAAATGCTTCATTCATTTCCACTGGGCAGTGAGGTGTCTCTGAGGTCAAAGATGGCATCCCTCCCTTTAACACGATCGAGGCTTTAACAAATTCAAACTGATCCGTAGCAGCGGCAGAGGCCGATGGCTGGACGGAAGACTGCTTAGAGGCTCTTTCATCTGCGACCCCAGTCGAATCTTCCCTCCAGTTCCCAGTTCGCCCCGATGTGCTAGAATGCCCTTCTCTGCCGCAGACCAGCCTTTCTCTCTCTTATCATGCAACATGCTAAGAAATTTTACCTTGAAAGAAAAGAATGCTGTCTTTTCTTTCTGCCGGATGGATAGGGGCTGATGACTGCTGGTTCTCAATGTTTAATCAATCACTCCGTCTTCTGTGCTGCCCCTCTCGATTGTACAGCAGACATCAAGACTCACTTTGCTTTCCCGCATATCGGCCACAGTGGCTAGCACATAACTGTTACTCAATAAATCCTCAGAGAGCAAGAATTGAAAAAACCAGAATTGTATCGATGGCTGGGGTGCGGGGTAGACATAAGGACTTTCACTCCAATTGATTTTTATAACCGTTAAAATACTACACATAGATGATGAACATATAGCAGAACACACCGTGCTTGCGATATGAATGATCAAAACAGGAAAATGCTGTGTGGGAAATCCTTACTTTGAATGATGGCACCGAACGGAAAGAAAACAAACCCGTTGAAGTGAAGGAGGGTGAGGAATTGTGATTTGGGGGGTTTCTCGCACTGTCCGGGTCAGAGCGCCTGGCCTTCTTTCTCGCACACATGCCCATTCTTAGGCGTTTCCATTGTACGTGGGATAATGTTCCGGCTGGCAGGGCGGGGAGGAGAAGGGGAACAGACGATGAGAATAAAGGATTGTCCTGAGGTGCCTGAGCAAGCTGGAAGGAGAGAGAAGGGAATTGTTGTAGGTGGAAGTGTGTTGTCTCCCAAATCCACGTTGAACCCCTGACCCCCAGAAGCTCAGAATGCGCCTTTATTCGGAAATAAGGTTATCGCAGATGTCATGAGTTAAGTTAGGTGAGGTCACTGGGGTGGATCACTAGGCTTCGGCAGCACGTGCACTAAAATAAAAAGGGGGAATTTGGACATAGAGACATGCAAACAGGAACGACACCATGTTAACACGAAGGAGGTCACCTACAAGCCAAGGAGAGAGGCCTGGGACAGGTCCTTCCCCCACAGTCTTCAGGAGGGTCCAACCTGCTGACACCTTGATTTCGGACTTTTGGCCCCCAGAAAATACATTTCTGTCATTTAAGAAATGTGAGAAAATACATTTCTGTCATTTAAGCCACCCGGTCTGTGGTACTCTGTTACGGCAGCCTTAGAAAATTAATCTAGGAATGAAAGAGAATGTGTGTCTACACGTGAAAGAATGATTTCCTAAGACGAGATGAACCGAAATGTGAGCTGTGAAATACCGAGGGGGTCGGAAGGCCAGCTGGTGGAAGACAGTTCTGAGGAGAGGACGTCGATCAGTTCCCGGATCTAGCCAGCAGATGGCGCTGTGGATGGGACCAGGTCTGGGGTGGCCGGAGGAACCTTGCTGGTGGGTCTTTCCTACTCGGCAGGTATTTGCAGGAGCAGTAGCCAGGACCTGGTAATTGCTAAACATGCAGAGAACTGCTGTGTCCAGCATCCTCTGTGATTCTTGGAAGTCTGCGAACAGGGGCTTGTGGGAAATATTTCCGGTGCTTAAAATCTAGGCAGCTGTGCAGTGCAGTACGCAGGCATGGAATTTAGATTTTTTCCACATTTGACTAAAAATGCAAACTCAGAGAGGTTGTGATGGAGGCTGTGCCTTTCTCTTTGCATAGCATCTTACACAAAGTTAGAAAATGGTTGTTCTTTGTGATCATAATTTTATCTTTTTAAGCTTTCTGAAAGATCATTTTTTCTTAAAATTTACATTTTAAGCCAATAGGATCTACAAAGTCTGTATTTACATCTAATTAAATCATTGAGGTATGCTCCCATTTACTTCTTAGAATATTTTTAATATTCTAAATATTTTTAATATTCTAATATTAGAATATTATATATATATTATATATGTATATATATACATGTGTATATATATACATATATATACATATATATATATTCTCCAAAAATAACCAGAGAAATAACAAGTGTTTACAAAGCACTTTCACACAAGAGCCCTGTGGTGTTAATGTAGATCTTTTTGTCCCTGTTTTACAGATGAAAAAAACAGACTTGTAGAGTTTAAACTCAAATAGGGAGTAGCAAAAAACCAAAAAAAACCAAACCCTAAAACCCAGTTCTTCTGACCCCCAATTCAATATTCTCTGTCATTAATTAAATGTTTAAGAATTTAAGTAACTGCTTGAAATGCAAATCAAAACCACAATGAGATATTACCTCGCACCTGCTATAAAGGCTATTGAAAAAAAGACAAGAAATAATGAAAGCGTTGACAAGGATGTGGAGGAGAGGGAACCCTTGCTCTCCGGTGGTGGAAATGTCCATTGGTGTAGCCACTGTTGAAAACTATGGAGATTCCTCAAAACATTAAAGATAGAACTACCTTATGATTCAGCAGTTTCATGTCTCAGTATTTATCTGAAGGAGATGAAAACACTAATTCAAAAATATATCTGCACCTCATGTTCATTGCAGCAGTATTCGCAATAGCAAAGACATGGACGCCTAGGTGTCCATCGGTGGGTGAATGGATACAGAAGATATGACATGTTTATACACACACAGTGCAATGTTATTCAGCCACCAAAAAAGAGGGAAATCCCGCCATTTGCAACAACAGGGATGGACCTGGAGGACATTATGCTAAGTGATGTAAGTCAGACAGACAAAGACAAATATTGTATGATATCACTTATATGTAGAATCCGAAAAAGACAAACTGGGCTCATGGATACAGAGAACACGTTGGTGATTGCCAGAGGCAGAGGGTGGGAGGTGGGTGAAATGGGCGAAGATGGGTAAAGGCACAAACTTCCAGTTATAAAACAAGCGTCATGTAGATAAGGGATGTAATATATAAAAGCCTAGTGACTGTAGTTAATGACATCATATTGTCTATTTGAAAGTTGCTAAGAGAATAAATCTTAAAAGTTTTCATCATAAGAAAAAAAATCATAACCAAAAAGAGAGTCTGAGGAACAAATAGAAAATGATCCCACATGGTACAATGTCTTCGGTTTTTTAATGGTCTAACTATGTGTTATTTGTCAAGATACTTATAATAAAAAGCCTGTGAAATTTTAGAAATCTAGTTATCGATTATGTAATTACTTCTCTGACTAGAAAACAATGTAGACTCTTGAGATTGCACAGAATGGGTTTGAATATCTCTGGTTTGCACAAGTTATTTAATGTCATTGCACTTCGATTTCCTTAACTAAAAAAATAAATAGTAATGAACCATTAGCTTCGACAAGATAAGATACATTTAGTATTTAATATGGTTCCTGGTACCAAATAGTCCTTAAGCAATGGTAGCTCCATTATTCCCTATAAATAAGTGAGCATCTGGAGGCATAGCGTGCAAAGAACATGTTTCCTCTCAAGCAAACGTCTAGGATCAAGGTCAAAGTCATTATGTGCAGCCGTGGATGGCCTTCACACCCACGCAAGGCTGCCAGGCACGTCAGCGGGTACACTCCCTTCCCACTTACTTCTCAGAACTAAATGGAATAGGAACATTCCTCTCCCTCGAAGCGGTTCATTTCTCCCTGGCTCGTTGTGTGGCAGGCACTTCTTAGGGCTTTGTCCTTTGCTCTGACTAGTGGGAGTTTTGCATGTATGAAGAAAGAACGATTTGCTGTAAAGATCCCTGCTGTGAAGCAGAGAGGGTTATTTTACCGTAAAAGGAGCAAATTACGTGACTTCTTTAATGTCATCCAGATGATTTTCTCCTTTTCATTTTTTAAACTTTGCTTACAATTCCGCGCGGTATTTCTTAGCAGCCTGGGCTTAACTTCGCACTATCTATAGCTTCGACCGTCGTAAATAATGTTTGCAGGGCATAGGTTTTCTGGCTGTGCCTTTTTTAATTTCAGAATTCCATTTCATATGAACCCCTTATATACAGATGAATGCTATGTATTTTACAAAGTGCTTGATGTATATTAGTTCATAGAATTTTAGTCCTGGATGTATTGACTAGAGGTCAGCCAGACATTTTCTGTAAAGAGCCTGGTAGTAAATAGTTTAAGCTTTGCAGGCCATATAGTTTTTATCTCTTGCACCTACTCAACTCTGTGCTTGCAGAGTGAAAACAGCCATAGACAGTACTTAAACAAATGGGCATGGCTATGTTCCAATAAAACTTTATTTATGGACACTGAAATTTGAATTTAATTTCCACATGATACAAAATAATCTTTAAAAAACTTTCCCTTTGCTCACGGTTGGTATAAAAATCGACATAATTTATCTATCCCTAAACTAGAATATAGTCACGGAATCAATGTTGGATCTGCTGGTTCCTTATAGAGCTCCTCAAGGCCCTTTGTTTTATAGCTGGGATTCTGGAGCACAAAGTTTAAATACTTTTCTCAAAGTCATACAGTTAGTGAGTTATGGAGACAAAACCATATTTTCCACCTCCCCATTCTTCAATCAGATTTTTCAAAGCCATGTCAGTCTTCAGTAAATCACCATGACTGATTCACGTCCATGCAGGCATTATGATGAACTTGCAATTCATCTGTGGACATAAATGTCAGTCTCCAAATGAGCTCTTCTGATCTCGACTTGGAGACTTGGACTCTGCAAAATGACTTCCTCAACTGTGCTACTTGCAGCCTACCATTAGGGTCAAATAAAGCACGTGAGACCTCTCTCATGACTTTACTGCTACTTAAGTTGAGTATTAGAACTTTTGAGCTCAAAGCATCCTTGGAAATTTTCTTGGCTCACACTTTCAAATTATATGGGAGAAACTGAGGTCCAGAGAGCTTAAGTGAACTGCCCAAGGTCAACCATCGGCAGGATCTAGAAGCCAGGTCAGAGCTATTTTAATTGTATCAGGTAGCCCGACACAATACTTTATGAAAAGGAATTTTATTACGATTAAAGCATGCCTTTTGTGTTAAAGTCCAGAGAACAAATATAATAATTACCTTTAATTACCAATTTGTTCTTATATATCGTGAGCTATCTAGATACACAAACACTATTTGATCCTTTCTTTATCCCTATTTTACATATCAGGAAGCTGAGGCTTGAAGACTTTACAATAACTTATTTCATGTTACATCGCCAAGAAGTGATAGAGCCATAGCTGAAATCTGCTTTTCTCTTTAAGACTTGAGCTCCTCACTTTCCATGTCACCTCTGTGGGGTGCTTTTGTTTTAAGCCGCAGAAATCACAACAAACTGGTGTAAATTATGAGAAAGATTTATTGGGGCAAGGGCTTGAAAAGGGGAAGTGTGACTTCAAGCATCATTCAGTCAGTGCCCTGTGATCCCTCGGTCTGGCTTGTTCGTGAAGATCTCAGGCTGACTTCACGTAGGTCACATGTCCTCATCCGCATCTAGGAAGGGCAAAGGTGAAACTAAACCATTTATCAAACAAATGTCCTGATCCTGGGCTCTGTTTGGACCAATCCCTGGGCTGATCCAAAGGCTGGGGATGGAATTAATCCTCAGAACCCATCCCTAGAGCCAGGAGCGAGGTTAATGCACCCAAGGTGAACTGTTGTCACACAAGAGATGGAAGGAGTGTCCCCTTGGGAAAGGGAAATACGGGGGCTGTTAGAAAAAGAAGGGAAGAATAAATAGTTTGCAGGCAACCAATGCATTTACTTAACCACCTATGTATTCACATCATGTTTATTTAATTGATAGGGTCGAAGACATACAACTGGCACCATAGACCTCTGTCAAAGTGCCCTTGACCACTTGCTATATGGCAGCAGGGGAAGAATTGCTAAGGCGCATTATGCACACCAATGTTCAACAAGCATTTCTGGATTCTTGCCTGTACTTCAGGCATTTTTAAACGAATAGGTATCAGCCTATCAAGGCAGGACCTTCCTACAAGGTATGCGAGCTCTTCCTGGAGGCTAAATCTGCACTTTCCAGGGAGAAAGTAAAGGGACCGACAGTGATGCGGTCCTGGCCTTCATAACCCAAACTCAACCCTCTCTGCCCAGTGTCAGGACCACAGACATCCCCGCCACCCGCTCTTGGTATAGCGCTCATCACAACACATTGTGATGACTGCTACATGTCTGACATCTCCATGAGACCTCGGGGTCCTCAGGGAAGGACCAGTTTTCACCCATCTTTGGCTCTCAGCCTGGAGTAGCATCTCACCCATGGAAGCGAACAACTGCCACCAAAGGAGTAGTGCCAGCTCTGAAGGGAGGGCTGGGCTCGAGCCCCTGGAATACTGGGGAACCAGTGAGTTCTGAACCTCCTCTTCAACGAGATGAGAAAGTTAATATCTGCCCCCATAGAACTACTGGAACGGCATATTATAAAATGGGAAGTGAAGAAAGTGTTACCTCTTTCCATTTTTCATTCATTCTAAGATGCACATTTTCTCATATTTTAACATCTCTGAAACTAAGATCCATTCGTGCAATGCACTGAATGTTTGTGTGTCCCCCCAAATTCATATGTTGAAACCTAATGCCCAAGGTGATGGGATAAGGAGGCGGGGCCTTTGGAAGGTGATTAGGTCAGGAGGGTGGAGTCTCATGAATAGGACCAGTGCTCTCATAAAAGAGACCCCGCAGAACTCCCTAGCCCCTTTTGCCATGTGATGTGAGTCCCAGAAGGCACTGTCTATGAACCAGGAAGCAGGCTGTCACCAGACACCAAATCTGCCAGCACCCTGACCTTGGATTTCCCACCTCCAAACACGTGAGGAAAAAAATGTCTGTTATTTACAAGCCGCCCAGTACACGCGTTTCGTTAGAGTAGACGGGAACGACCCTGTGATCCACGTATAAGTATGCACCATACTTAACTGATAGTGTTTTGCCTTATGTCTTAGGTATTGTATCTTAGTATTACATAAAATAACGGTGAATCTCACAGTCAAAAGTGGCCTTTATCAACAAAATATGATATCGTTATCCATGCAGCATTCCGCCTCTGACAAATGTCCCCAAATCTGCTTAAGAATCAACTGTTCTATTTATCAACCTCGAGAGAGTCCTTTACACCCCTCGCAGGACACAGGATAGGACAGCATCCCTATCCGTTTTATATTTTAAAATGTACCCAAATCTTTTTGAAAATTGTTTGTATTTAGTATGGCCCTTAATCTTACTTGTTTTTATTTTCCATTACCAAGCTTGAAAAATGAAATCTGCACTGTTTGGAAAGAGCAATTTTAGTTCTAGTCCTATTTCGCCACTAATTAGCTACATGTCTAATTTCTGTCATCTGCAAAACTGGGGTGCCAATATTTTCTTCACAGCTACGCGAGGTCAAACACGATCACATATGTGGATGTCCTCTAAAATTACTGCACCCTGGAATCTGACGAACGGCATCTGTTCTCCTCTGTAATTTCGCCCATCTTGGACGGCTTCCAAAGACAACACTTCAGAAGAATGAGTGTCTTTTAAGGTGCATTTGATTACTTCCTATATTCGCCCACATGATCACCGACATGGTTTCTGTTCTCGAAACATCTACAAGACATGGAAAACAAAGTGGCTAATTGTTACATGTGACTGGACCCAGTTTCCAGTAAGAATGTGAACTCCCTTGCTTTAAATGTCAGTGTCACCCTGACTTTGCTAGGGCCACTAAGGGAGCCTGATCTTGAGGTTTTCAAGACAGTGTAAGCTTTAAGTTCAGATTGTGTTTATTTTCCCAATGCGACTTTACCAGAGCCAAACCCCTTTCTATGTTAGGCATTAAAGTAGTAACGATTTATTTGTGGTTTTGTTTCTTCTTCATTTTAACTTTGTGTTTTCCCCTTGCTTTGCTCACTATTGAAACTCAGTTTGTTTTTTACTTGGTTTTAGGCTTAAATTATGGAGTGGGAGCGGGCCAAACATCAGGAAACTAAGTTTTTTAGCGACACTTTGTGCTCAGTTTACACACACCATCTCGTTCCTCTCGACATCTCACAGGAATCTGAAAAGGCTTCGTGTTCTGAGTTTGAGGCGAGGACAATGAGGTGATCTGTCAGCGATCGCGGAATGAGAACTGAACCCAAACCTCCTGAGCACAGACCCCCGACTTTTTGTTTTTGATTTTCAGTTTCGGTTTTGTCTGGGGAGAAGAAAAAAAGAGTGAAAAAAAGAAGCATTTGAGCAAGCATTTGGCATTCTATTTTTAATTCTCTTAAACAGGACGTCATTTTCCACTTTCTGTATGTCTTCCCTTCATGTTTTGTTCTTGTAAATGAACTAGTCAGTGAATCATTTTCCTTCACATTTTGCTCTGGAACAATTCCAGATTCTTAGGGTATTATACAGAACAAGTCCAGCTAAAGGCATTCCATAAAGCAGAGAGCCTTAGGGAGGAAGCGAGGGATAAATTACACGAATGAGCTAGTACAAAGCTGCTAATAAAACCTACAGCACAGGTAAAAGGCAGAGGGTATAATTTGCTGACAAAGGTATTTAGTACCAACTTCCAAGAACTAAAAATGTAAAAAAAATAAAGATGCATATATCGTTTAAACTGCAAAAAGCAAGACATTTAAAAAGGAAAGCAAAAATAAATTGCCAACCCTGAGATTTATTTGTGTAAGTAATCACAAAAATTTCTTTTTGATGTCAGAGTGTGTTTGTTGTCTTTGGACAATGAAAAAAGATTATATTCTACATCGGTCAGACTTTATCAGGGATTAGCATTCATAAGATACAATTCTTGTATTAAATCTTTTTCATTTCACAACATTTTTGCTTATTTTTTTGTGTTTGATTATTGTTTTCCTACTTTTGTAGTAAAGTTTTTTTTTTAACCTTTGTTACTTTTCTCTCTAAAGAGTAAAGGAAATTCCTCTTTGAGGAGTCTTTGTAAGGGAAGGGAAAAAGTCTCTAAATTAATCAGATTTCTTAGATTCGCAAATACAGAAAACTTCATATTCCTGGTTTCTCACAAAACCCATTATACTTTAAGGGATTTAGGAAAATAAATGTAAATGAAATTTCCAGGATTATTTTTGGTTAACGAAAAAGGGACAGAAAATAGATTTGGGGAGAAAGGCGGGAGACCAAGCGTAGGCAAAGCTGGTCAAGCACGTTATCGAAGCGGGAGCTGCTGCTGGGACCTCGCCGAGGACTCCTCTGGGGTGACTCGCGAGCAGGGCGCGGCCGAGCCCGCTGGGTGAGCTCTGTCCCTGGCTTGACAGTGGCAATGTACGCTCGCTAACGTGTCGCCGGACGTTAAACCTGGGTTCAGGGCCAGGAGAGGTGGCCGCCGCGGCCGGGATCGCGGAGCACCTGCTTCTCCCGGGCCCGCAGGCGGGGAGCGGGGCCGGATCGCGGGGCGCAGGGAGAGCGCGCCCCCCGCGCGGGCCGGGGAGGCCGCAGCGCCCGCCCCGCGGGGAGGGGCCGCGCGGGGCAGGGCCGGGCAGGGCCGCGGTCGCCGGCCACTCGCTCGGGGCCGCCGCGGCCGCAGCAGCTGGGCGCGCGATTCCACGGCTGCGGCGTCGCGGGCGCCGCCGGAGCGCGGGCCATGAGGACCGTGTGGCTGGCGCTGTGCGCGCTGGCGCGGCTGTGGCCCGGGGCGCTGGCCGGCTGCGCCGAGGCGGGGCGCTGCTGCCCGGGCCGGGACCCCGCCTGCTTCGCCCGCGGCTGGAGGCTGGACAGGGTCTACGGGACGTGCTTCTGCGACCAAGCCTGTCTTCTCACCGGGGACTGCTGCTTCGACTACGCCAGGGCGTGTCCAGGTGAGTGGCGGGGCCTTCAGCCCGCCGCCAAGGGGCAGAGTCCCACAGCAAGGACCGCGAACCACGGACCCAGGCGTCCCGGCCCCTTCCACCTCGGCGGGTCCAGTCCCTCGGTGCCAGCCCACTGCAGCCCCTCGCGTCCAGGAACACCCGGCTCTCTCATCCTAGGGTCCTCGGTTCAGCCCCTGTATGCAGTGACACCCAGCTCCATCTACCCAGGGGCTTCCAGCCCCTCATCTGTGTGCACCCCAAACTCTTCATCCAGGCCCCTCCAGCCTCCAAAGCACCCCTCCCGCCAGAGCCTGGATAGAAAGCTAATGATTTACCTACGAATACTGATCTGGTTTTTTTTTTTGGATAAACTTCTTTCACTTTCCTGCTCGAGGCCAGGGTGTTCCAGCTGTCTGTCTGGAAGGGCGCAGGGCACCTCTGCTGGATGAATCCCTCGACTCAGGAATCCAGCTTGGTAGGGCCACCTCCGGCCTGGAGAGATGGCACTCACAGGTTCAGGGACCCATCCCTGGCTCAGGCTCCGCCATGGCCCTTCTGTTAATCCCTGGGGATCTGAAAGGCTGGGTGAGGGGTGAGGAGGGGGAGGACCTCGTGACCAGCTCACCCTGTGCCAGGGGCTTGCTCTGGGTTGGGGTACGTTCTCCTGCAGTACAAGTTCTTGGGGGAGCAGAGCTGTCCCCTACGCCAGACTCCAGCAGGTGGCATAGCGCCTTCTTCCTCTGTTCTTTGAATTCAATTGCATCTATATATAGCTTGATAAAGATTTTTATCTGAGATCCGATTATGTTTTAATCTTGCTGGTTCTCCTTTAGGGTCAGTCTCTTTCATCATTAAATTTCCCACGGTATCACAGCCCCACAGTACAGACTCAAAAAAATGTTGATTTAATTAAATTAAAAGGGAAAGAAGGAACAAGCCCTGAAGAACGAGGTGTACTTGAGAGAAGCCAGCTCCGGAAGTGAAAGTAGCTCCACTCCCTCTTAACCACATCGCCCCCAAAAGCCACACGGGTGATAGGGTCTGACCTCAAGGACCCCGTGTTGTGGGATCCTGAGCATCCTCCTGGGAGAGTAACCTGCAGGGCTGGGGGCCTGTTGGAGAGAAGCATCCCTCCCCTTCTGCCTCTTGTCTGCAGGAAGAGGCCACCGGCCTCTGGCAGGATGGTCGCCCAGGCCTGCTGTGGAAAACAGTAAGATTTTTTGACCCTGATGGAAAGCTAATGATTTACCTATGAATACTGATCTTTGTTTTGATAAACTTCTTTCCTTTTCCTGCTCTAAGGCCAGGGGATTTTACTGCTAGAGTAAGGTAAAGAGTCAGTTTTTTAGGAAATGCAGTGCCCTCAGGCCAACTGTCCCTAGCCGCCAGCCCCTCGGTAGCCCCATCCTACTTAAATGCCTGTTTTCCTCAGGTACTTGGGTCCTCTAGTAAAGCCTGTCCACTATGGCCGCTTCTCTCACTCAGCTGTCTCTCATGAGGGATTTACCTACACGTTAAAGGAAAATACAGAATTCCTGAACCTCCAACGATGTGCTGTGGACTGTATATGGTAAGCACAGTGACACAGAGGTGATGGAGGTACAGTCTCCGGCCCCTAGAAGCTCATAGTCGAGCAGGGAAACTCACATGAAAAAGCGCTCGCAACGTGCTCAGTGCCATAATAAGGAACCTGGGAGGCCAGAGAGGCGAACGCAGACCAGCAGAATTCAAGGAAGACTTCTCGGAGGGAGTGACGGGCAAGCCTAGGCCCAGAGAATGAGCTAGAGGTCTCTAGAAGGGGAAGGTCATTCTAGGAGGAAAGCTTCACCAGTTACCCGTGGGCGTCAGCCTTTCGTGCCAGGCGCTAGGCTAGGCGTGAGGCCAACCTCGAGAACAGGACAGTGAAAGCAGCTAGAAACGGAAAAGTTCGCACAGACAAAGGATGGGGAAAGACAGGCGAGCGTCCTGAGAAAAACTGGCTTAACAGCGCGAGAGGAGCTGCAGAATCCTCAAAGTCTTTATTTGGTCAAAAATAAGCCCCTTATTTTCAGCCCAGGAGGTAGAAATATTAAAACAAAGAGCCCGTCATCTTGGAGTGGGAATTATTGGGTGAGGGACAGCGGAAGACAGGAGGCGACCTACCATCTCTGGAAGGACTCGGGAAGAAATCTAGCCTAGCAGAAGATGCGGGGACAGGGGGACCGAAAAGGCTTCTCGTTGGTAAATTTGCTGCACCTGGAGTTTTTCGGGAAGGGAGGAAGGAGACAGAGACACTTGGAAGCTGGCCGCTTGGCAGGACTGAGCCAGCTGGCGCCTCAGGGTGGAGGGCGAGAGTGACGGGCACGCAGTGGAGCTGGGATGCTTGGTGTCCTCAGCCCTGGACAAGCGTCACAACCGTGCTGACTCTGGGCTTTGGAGAAGGTGGGGCTGGCCCCTACGAGCATTTTACAGCTGCAGGAGCTGCGAGTGTTCGGGGCTCTCCCATTACTAGTTACCAAGAAGGGCAGCGGAGTGGGAGCTGAACCCACGCCGCCGTCAGCCGCATCCGTCTGTGCCAGTGCACGGCGATGGCTCATCCCTCTCTAAACCAGGGCTCGGCAGGGTCCCGGCCGCTCTGCAGACAGAGGCCATTCTGCCTCTTAGACCCTCTTCTCCTCACCCTCTGCTACGGTACCCACGGGTACTGCCGAAGCCTTTTGGGCTGAAATGATGTTAAATGCAAACAAAATGGAACTGTGTCAGAGCGAAGCGTGCCTTACTTCCGTTCCTTCTGATTTTTTCATCCTGAGACATGCATTTTGGGGGGTGCGGCTAAAAGATGAAGTACTGGAAATTCTTTTTCTAAATTTTGCTCAGTAAAAATAAAATAAGTTACTGGATTATAGAATAACTAAGCCGTCATAAAAAAAAAATCTTCTGAAACAAATTATCTCAGTTTCCATACTAATTATGTATTTTCACCGGCCCCAGCCCCCACAAAGAAAAAGATAGAAAATTCTCCATTGGCCTGATCAGGGATGGGGGAAGAAGGGAAGCAGAGGAGGGGGGACAGGTCCACATTTCCTGCCCTGGACGAACTTTGTGGAAGCCTTGCTCATCGGGCTCAGAACAACCCAATCTCTAGTCACCAGCTGAGTTTCTAGACTCTTCATTCTAAGATCACAGAAAAGATCATAGGTTGCATTAGGTCTTGGATGAGCAACTTAAGAAAGAGGAATAATTAACCCAAGCAGAGAAGGACAAAAACTGAGTGGTCTCTATGAGCCAGTCTCTTCTAGATTTATAGGGGATCTAGGAAACCAGCTGGCCGAAATCTGCTGACATCATATCTGGAGGGAGAAGGGGCACCTTCCTTCACAATATGGGCTCCATAACTCACCCAGAGGAAGGAGGTCACAGCCTCCGATGATTTAGGAAGTTGAGGCTCTGCTGGAGCCAGAGCAGCCGAGAGACAGCATGTGGCCCTCCCTGCCTTTGTCACCGCAGAAGAAAACGCGCAGGGCCTGGCGCCGGCGTTGGACATGCAGGGTTTGGCTGCAGCCCTGGGTGTGTAGTCAAGGAGAGGATATTGTCACAGCCTCCCCAGCATCTGCTCCAGGCCAGGCCCTGTCACAGGCACCTCACGGCTCTTTACTGGGGTCTTGCAACCCACCGAGGTCATAGGGATATTGCAGGTTTGGTTCCAGATTGCTGCAGTAGAGAGAGTATCACAGTAAAGCGGGTCATAATCCTTTTGCTGGCGGAAGGTCTTGCCTTTGACTTGTAAAAATGCAGCAGCATCTGCGAAGCGCAGTGCACATGCAGTAGAGCGAGGTGTGCCCGTGTCCCTCATTTCGGTCTCATTTTACAGATGAGGTGATCAGAGCAATGGGAGGTTGGAGATTAGGCAATTTGTCCAAAGTCACTATGGATAAGCGAAGGGGCGAGATTTGCACCCAGGACCTCTGGATCCAGAGACCACCCAGTTGAGCTTCCTGTTCTTACTGCCTGGGAGAAATGAGGGGTTAAGAGCAGCTGTGAACTTGGCAGGGCGGGCCGCAGATGAAGACTGGTAGCGTGCGTGAGGCTTCTCGCTCCACAAACTGTGTGCTCGAGGGCCGAAGTGCGTCCCGCCCCCCTTCGCAGTCCCTCGATGGCTGTCCTGGAGCCGTTTGATAGCGTTTGTCAAAACACTGAGCAGTCATTCCGCCAAGGGGACGTTCTCCGCGGTTTCAGAGGGCACGGCCAGCCAGGGCGGAGCCACGTGTCCTTGTAAAAATATTTTCCATTTCCCTTCCTTCACTACAAAATCTATATTTGTTGCAGAACATTTGGAAAGTATAGAAAGGCACAAAAGAAGAAAACAATTCACCTGGAAATGTAATGCCCAGAAAAAAGCATCATCTTTTTAATTTGCACCCTCTCTTTTTCCTGGGTTTGTGTGGCGTATTATTATTCCAGTTTTCTAGCGAGGCAGCCCATTCCACTGTCTTGCTAGCATTTCATGCACTTGTCCAGTTCATGTCTCAAAAGAGAAAAAAAGTTACTGGGGGCCAGATAACATGGTTTCTGCAAGAGGAAAAAAATACCTAATCATTTCATTGGAGCTTTTTCGAGGGGCGAATAGGCACTTGGGCGATGTAGTCTCCTTCGACGGTCAGATGTTTCGGCGACGTTCCAAAGAAAAGGATCTACATCTGGAGAGGGGGGAAAAGCAGATAACACATTTAAACGCGTGTGCGCGTGTGGATACGGGGGCTTCTTCCTCTCCCATAGAATGTCAGGAAACAAAAGCCATGCGTAAGGGGCACTTCTGCGAGCGGAGTGTAAAGGGAGTGTTTCCTGAGGGATGACAGGGACTCTCTGAACTCAACAGTGTGCGGGAGAAGGCACTTGATCGTGGGTGGCCTCCAACTTGGGGGTGGCAGAGAGCCAAGCCAGCGGGGCCAGATTACAAAGGGGAATGATGGAGTGTCTGCAATTAACCAAGGAGATGCTACGTGAGAATAAGAGCGAGAAGAAATAAACCTAAACTATATTTACGAAATGAAGGACTCTGGCTGTCAGCTGAGTTTGTTGCTCTGTGTGTGTGTGTATTTGGCACCATCAGAAAAGCATTAGAAAGACTTTTTTTTTTAAATTACCCTTTGGTACCTAAGGACTGAGAATGGTGAGCCCAGTTCTGGCTGCCACAACTCACCGAGGCTGTGAATGAACCTCTGGAGAGCCCAGTGGTGATTCCGAGAGGGGACGTGTCTATAGAAAGGAGGGCCCAAACGCTGGAATCGTCAACCTGGAAAGGCCACGTCGAGGGACGGGGGCCTCCTGGAACAGTAGGTCTGGGGGTGGCACAGATGAGATAAACAGATCTATATATTTTTTGCACCATACTCTGAAATTCTTGTGTGAGGGCAGTTTGGCTCAGATGAAAGGAAATACCTCTTCACATCACAGATAATACAATTAAAGGAGCTTGTTACATCTAAGATACGGTACTGGCAGGAGGTATAAGTGGATTACAAAGGGTTTGGAGGACTTGTGGCTGCCCGAAGCCGGGCTCTACCTAATGTGAGGGCACAGAAGCCGGGCCCCTTCCAGCGGCACCTTTGGGGGCCACCGTTGACAGGAGAGGGCAGGCACCCCGGGCTGGGGCAAGCGCCCCTGTCTTCTGGCTCCGGGACCTCTGGTTCGGCTCCTGTTCTTTCCTTCCCACTCTGCAGCCGGTGCCGGTGCCGGTGCCGGTGCTTCGCCTTCCAACTAGTGACATGAGCAGACCAGGCTCTGTTTCAATGTAGACCATTATTTAGGAAAAAAGAAGAACTTGCCTGATGCCATTTTCTTCATTCATTCGACAAATACTTCTTGAGTACCCACCGTGTGCCAAACACTAGACATGAAGTGAAAAACTCGACAATAAACTGAAAAATATAATAATAATTATGAATCATGGAGAAGCTGGAAGGCAAAGAACACTGAATCCTGAGAGGAAGTAATTGTGAGGGGTGTGTGGGGGGCGGGCTGGGA
This sequence comes from Pteropus medius, assembly GCF_902729225.1. Taxonomy (NCBI): domain Eukaryota; kingdom Metazoa; phylum Chordata; class Mammalia; order Chiroptera; family Pteropodidae; genus Pteropus; species Pteropus medius. The sequence goes on along the minus strand of NW_024350926.1, from coordinate 6,277,232 downwards.
GACAGCATAGCTGAGCTGGCAGGAGAAAGACGCCCTGAAGGCAACGAAGGTCCCAGAGTGTGGGAGAGTTCGGGGTGTTCAGGATCAAGAGAGAGCCAATGGCAGACTCAGAATCTTGAGGTGGGGTGGGGTGAGGCTCCAGGGAGGGGCAGGGTGGAGAAGAGACAGGAGGAGGAGCCCGGCACTCCACGGCAAAAAGGAGTTGGAATTTCATTTCAAATTCAATAACATGTAAACCGCTATGAAGTTAAAAAGCCGATGTGTTAAAAAAACAAAAAAAAAACAAAAGCAGAACATCTTTTAAGGTAATTGTATGTGGCTACGACTGGACACCATTCGGACATGTGAAAACGCTCCCTACTCTTGTGGGCAGGCTTGTTACCGAAACACTGTTCTTGGCCCCGTCTCGTGGCTGTGGCAGGGACATGTGTCTGATAACCAGAAGGCTCTTGAGGAAGGGGGACAGGCTGGTACAGCCGAAGGACTTGCTTATTCCCACGCCCTGGATTAGCTCACTTGCCACTGAGCTGACAGCCAGGGGCGCCCACGGGGCTAAACCAGGAACCCGGGTGTCCACGTCCTGTCTCTGGGCGCTCCTCCGCGCCTGCTCCCCGTCTGCGTGCCCCAGTCCTTCAGTACGTTTCCTGGGATCACCCCCAAACAAATTACTCGCGTTCAAATCTGTGTTCCAGGAGCCGCTTCTGGGGAAACTCAACCTGAATATTATGTTGGGTTTAAACACAAAAGAAAAGAAAAAAGGCTTTGTGGGGCTTCCTGGCACCCACTGAATCTAGGCCTGTGTCCCCTAAAAACGAGTGGGATGATGTCATCATACCCTAATCATCCAGATACGCGGAAGCTGTGACAAGCTCACAGCCAAAGGTGATCCCATGCTCACCAGGTAACAGCCTTTTGGGCCCCAGAACAGCGAGCAAAATGTGAAGATGGAGGAAGTCAGATTTTAAGAAAGAATATTTGGATATGCCGTTTCTAGATAGGATTAGATAAGCGCAGTGGGACGGAGACGAGAACACTCAGAGGAAGTCTGTGTCGTGCAGCTGTGATGTACGACGCGTGGTAATAACTCTGCCAGAAGTCCCGTCCTTCCTGTCACTCCGTGACCGAGGATCGCTTGTGACCTATGATGACTTACAATCCAGATCATCAGACGGTCACCCGTAGTCAAGAATAGATCGTGTGTGTGTGTAGTAGTGGTGTGTGTGAGTGTGTGTGAGTCTCATCATGGCATTAAGCAATGGCATGTGAGTGTGTGTGGGGAGTCGTGCTGCGCCGCATTATGCTTGCTGGCGTGTGTGTGTGCAGAACAGGAGTAAACAGCTCCAGTTAACCTTCCACTTCCAGGCATTTTGTGGGACACCTTTCGACTCCGTGGACTCTAATTCTCTGTGAATGTCTTTCCTTCTGTATTCCACGGAGCCGTCCGGGTGGTGTCGTTCAGGGACGATTAAATCATGGAGCCCCGAAAATGAAAAGGGAAGGGTAACAGGGGATAACAAGAGCGGGAAGGGGCCCGTGGCCGAGTGTCCAGAGGGCGTGTGTTGGGGATGGACGCTGACATGGCCCATTCTTGCTGCTTTAGGTAACTGACCTATGAGTCACGCGATACCTGAGTTTTTAGATGATGGATACAAACATATTTGAAAACAGTCTGAAGTTTTTGAATTAGTGACAGAGGTTTATGTTATATGTGACCCTTTTTTTTGTGTGCCAGGGGTAGCTATGTGCTGCCAAACCATGTGTCTTTCAAAAGCCACGAACCCCTAGAGCGTGCTCAGAGGCAAAGTGAGTTTTCAGGTACAGCCAGAAGCCCGAGCCAAGATTTCAAAGACCTGTAGGTCCTTTCTTGGCGCAGACTCTGCAAACGGGGAAGAACGAGGGTGACAGGGAACACGAGTCGCGTTTTGTGAGAAAGTTTCGGCATCTAGTTCAGAGGTCGCATCTTCTGTCTTCTTGACCTTTTCTTGAAACGTCTAATTTCAAATCTTGAAATAATTCAATTATTTAAAATCAATTAAAAAACTCATTACCCTCCTTTAGAAAGACTCAGTAGGACTTTAAAGGGGGAAGTTAGCCGGGCAGCCACATTGATTCTACAGCCGTGGCCAGAGAGAGAATCGAAGCTCGGGCCGGATTCTCCGCCTGACTCTGCCCCTCATGGCACGACGAGAGCTCGCACCCCCGCGGGCCCTGCCTGCTCATCTCTAACTCCAGCTCTCACAGTTTCTGTGAGCCATGGGGGATGAGGCTGAGCATCCCGGAGCAGCCTACAGTTAGGGGTCCCTTGGTGTGGCCCTGAGCTGTGTCTTCTGGAGACACAGTTGCTGAAATGGACTTGGGTAGGAGATGGGATGCTTGGTGAGTGAAGGACATTTTTTTTTAATAATTTTGTTTTATCCTTTACGTTTTCTACAATGAATATGTATTACTGTTATAATAAAAAAGGTTCTAGCCAGGGGAGGGGACAGTTAAAATCAGGGGAAACCCAGAGCAAAGCCCTGACCCAGGCCGGGAGGAGCATGAGGAGGTACCCTGCAGGCCTCCGTGTCTCTGCGGGGTGTGTCCCTGGCTCAGACCCACCTTCCTGATCCTGCACCTCCGCCAGGCGCTGGCAGGGCAGCGGAGCCAGTGTCCCCTGGCCCTGGTGTGACTTCCTCCTGGGGCAGGGCAGGGCAGTGCGGCGGGCGGGTCGGCACAGTTGGCGGCGGGGAGCGGGGAGCGCTGGCCCGCGGCCTCCCGGCTGAGCGCCGTCCTGCTGTTTTTCAGCTCGCCCTTGCATCGTGGGGTCCTGGAGCCCCTGGAGCGGCTGTGCCGACCAGTGCAAGCCGACGGCCCGCGTGCGGAGGCGCCCGGTGCAGCAAGAGCCCCGGAACGGCGGGGCGCCCTGCCCGGCCCTGGAGGAGCGAGCCGGCTGCCTGCAGTACTCGACGCCCCAGGGCCGGGCCTGCGGGCACGCCTTCGGTACGGAGCTTTGCACGCGCGCTGCCCTGCGGTCTTCGGTGACTTTCCATCTCTTCATCCCATAAAAGGCCAGGTGCTGCACAGGGAAAGTTCCATGAGCTGCCGGGAGTGGGGGGGGCCAGCCTGCCCGCAGCAGATAGGGAGAGCTCAGGAAATGCCAGATACAGGAGCTACCGGCCAGCTGCATAAATGTCCCCGCCCTGCCCGCTCTGCTATTCCCTCCGTGTGCTTATCGCCCAGGGGTGGCCCCCTCTCCACGGGCACCACCCGCTCTGTAGCAAACTCAGTCAAGCTGGCGACACGGGACACAGGGAACTGGTTGGAAATGCAAGTTCCTCCGGCCCCGCCCAGACCCGCAGTCACTGGCGCCAGCCTGGCTCTCTGCTTGCGACGAGGCCTCAGGGGCAGAGGGCTGCTCACCTGAATTGGAGAATCGATGCTCCAGCCACGGTTCTTTCCTGGGCCCCTGCTTCATAGCTGGATCATTTAAATGACACTTTCCCGAGGGCAGAAGTTCCCAAAGTGCAAAAAAAAAAGGGATCGAGGTAGGAGAATAGAGGTAAATCAGACCGTTTCCTCCGCCAGAGAACCTCTCTTTGTGATGCTAACGTGTATTTTTTATTCGACAAGAGGAAGAAGATGTGGGATGTCTTCCCACCTTACTTGATTAAATGACCCCTTTTTTCCCAGGGGTATGTCATGACATCGCCAGTGTTCTGTGGGATACACGTTGGAAAATGATGGCTTCCTCAATGAAATGAGAGCGAAGTGAGACAGTGATGTCACACTCCGAGGCGGCGAATTCTCCAGGCCCCAGGCCCTTTCCGCCCAGCTCCTTTGCCTTCATTTATGTGTTTCATTAAGACTCACTGAGCTCCTAGTACACAGCAGCGCTGTGCAGTGGTCCGGAGAGGCCAAGCCGAATAGCAGCAGTATCACCATTAGTTAGAACTCGGGTGCTGCGTGAGCGCTGTGACAGCGGGATGTGCAGGCTGGCGAGGGAGCACGGGGAAGGGGCGACCGCCTCGGTCTGGGGGCTCTCAGACCTGCTGTGCGCTCACTTGTGCACCTGTGCCCCCCCCACCCCGCCCTCCTCCCCACCCACCCCAGGCCTCTTATCCACAGAGCAGGAGCCTTTGCTGCATGGCTCACTAACCTCTCGCATGGGCATGGCTGAGAGCATTTACGGACATCGATTCAGTCTTCATAGCAACCCCGTCAGATGATACCTGAGTTTTCTATGGCTGCTATAACAAATTGCTGCAAACTCAGGGGCTTAAAATAACACAAACTTATTATCCTCCGGTTCTGTGGGCTGGAAGTCCAGCCCAGGGCTCACTGGGCTGCAGTCGAGTGAGTCAGCAGGGCTGCATTTCCTCCAGGACACTCCAGGTGGGGATCTGTTTCCTCGTTTCCTTGTCTTTCCGAGGTGGAAAGGGGTTCGCTGTTATTAGGGGCCAGGAGCTCAGCAGAACTGGCTCCTGCAGCTACGTGGGAAGTACGACTTACACGCGATGAACTCGGGTACTGAGGGTTCCCAGCAGAACGCCGGGTTGCTCCTCGCAGAGACAGACAGACGGAGGGCAGAGCCGTTCATCCTGATAGACCCGGGACTCGATGGATCGGGAAATTCTCAGCCTAGCAAAATGGCGAAAGACACTAAAATGAAGAGATTCACTCTTAGGAAAGCTTGTTCTAGAGAAAAACACGAAGGGTGTGGTTGTATTACTTCCTGTCGATACCTCAGAAGTTCAGAGGTAACCAGTGACCACAAACTTAGTGATCTAAGCAGCAGAGACGCATGACCTTGCAGTTCATAGGCAGAAGTCAGGGTCGACCTCACTGGGCTGCAGTCACGCTGTCAGCAGCCGCGTTCCTTCCCGAGGCTTTGGGGGAGAACCTGTTTCTTTGCCTTTTCTGTCGTCCAGAGGCTGTCTGCATCCCTTTTCTTGCGGGCCTTCCTCCTTTGTCACAGCCGGCCACACTGCATCCCTCTGCACTGTCTTTCCAGGGACGTGTCTTCCTAGGACTCTCTTCTGACCCCTTTTCCCACTGTGACTGCATAGGGGCCGCTTGGACAAGCCAGGATGATCTCCCTACCTCAAAGTCAGCTCATGGGCAACCTAATTTCTCTTTGCCATGTAACATAACATATTCGCAGGTTCTGGGGATTCGGATGTGGTCATCTTTGGGGGGCCACGGTGTTGTCTGTCATAGAAGTAGGACAGCGTCATTAAGGTTGACACATGAGGACACTGGGCTCAGAGGTGACAGCACTTGTGAAGGGGACCAGAATTGACACCTGGATCTCATGGTTCTAAATCCTCTGGGTCTCCCCCAGCCCCCTGCCCCACGCTTGGTATTATTTTGCGGTCAATTGTTATCGTTAAAGTTAAAATCGCAATTACAGATTCTGCTAATTCTAAATAGAAATATAAAGGCCTTGCAAGGCCAGTGAACATGATCACTGAAGCCCTCTCATTAATGATCAAGTAGCTATTGCATTTTTTTCCTGTTTCATTTAATGCATATCTTGACTATATTTTTATCATAAAAACAAATCTAAAAAAAAACCACATGATCGTATTTGTTGCACATACGGACAATTGTTCATATGTGCTTTCCTCCTACAAGATCAATGTGCCTCATAAACTGTATGCATCCAGACTGGTGTTATTTGTCAGATTTTCTTTCTCTTCTTTTTTATGCTATATTTACAGACCAGTGGCTCGAAGCCGGCTATCGTGACACCCCGTGGTGTCAGAGGGCTTTAAAAAATTTTCAAAGCAAATTTAATTTACTTTCATGTTCACAGTCAGCGTGTGCAGTGCCATGCTTTCGGAGGCGGGAGCTGTAAGACTGAACAATGGTAGGCTGACAGAATGCCAGAAAAGCTGGCACATAGCCCGTTAACAAAGAATCTGTTACATTTCGATGTCGTCGCCAGGAAGGGGGGACTAGCGTTTACCCAGTCTTTGTCCCAAGTGCCAGGCTTCCACACGTAGGCAGAAGTGGGACTGGAGGCAAAAATTATTTCTAAATTACTTATCGCTCTTAAGTAATGAAAATTAAATTTGTCGGGGAGATTAAAAAGTGGTGCTGGCTCAGAAACCCCCAGGCGACTTGGCCTGTTGACTGAGGACTCCAGGCGAGTGGGAAGGCGCCCTCCCAGGAGAACGTGCCGCCCATCCAAGCTGGGCGGAGGGGGCAGGACACGCAGGAGACGAGGCCCAGGGATACTGGCCCGCTGTCATGATGCGTCATAACCACAGAGGCTTCACAGGGCCTTGGATTGTAGGTCTTAAAGAAACAGGAGCTGTCTTCTGTGTCAAGCCCCTGGCTCAGTCATGGACTATTTATTTTCCCTTCATTTAACTTCTATGAGCCTCTGATGAGAAAACCTCTGATCAGAACACCTCTTTACAAAGCTTTCATGAAGACCGGTGACACAGGACATGAGAGTACTTTGTAAATAAGCAGACTATAAGCATACAAGGTGCCATCCTACAGGTAGGCGTTATTCCTGGAGAAGCTGGGCCCTCCTCCAGCTTCTGGCTCGTGACTTCAGCCCTGTGACCTCAGGGGACTCAGAGTGCAAAGGCTAAAACTTTTCTTTGTCTTCTCTGAGATCTCACTTGACGTTATGAACAGTGATTAGGGGCAGAAAAGGAAAATAAAGGAGAATATAAATAATTCATGGGGAATATGCTGCATTTAAAATAGTGACACTTTCCGACCTGCATTATAACAGAGGCCGCTGTGCATGGTCTGGAGACATCACCTGGCACTGCCACGTTTAGACATGAGCCTTGAACACATTTCTTAACCTCTCTATGCCACGATTTCCTCATCTGTGAAGTCGGGGAGAAACAGCACCTATCTCAGAAGGTGGTTGTGAGAATTAAATGAGCTAACGCATGAAAATACGCGGCTTTGTGCCTGGAACTTAGAAGTGCATAACTGTCAGCTTCCACTTTTATTATAAAATGTTTTCTTAAGATTTCATATCATAAACTATAGTCATATACTCGCTCTCTACCTCCTAACCTCATGCTTCCCCCCTGAGCTATGCATTAAGCACATGCCTTTGAACTTTTGTAATAATACATGCAGCACGAATTAGGAGATCAAGTAAATGTTCTGAGCTACAGAAAGACATCCCGAAAACTTTGTGGTCTGACCGATATAATGCTATGTGGATTTAGCAGTAAACGCATTCTCCACGCGGTGAATAAATACATAAATGTATCAGAAGAACAGAAATGGAAACAGTACATGGGAAAACTAAAATCCTTGAGATGTTTGTGTTTCTGGTAATTAGGTCTAAAGGAAACAGAGAAGGCCCCTAACAGACATGCAATCGCTTGTCCTTTTTGATTCTGTCCGTGTTTTGGAAATTTCAAAAGCTATAGTCACATTTCGAAATCATGACATGTTCTCTTTGGAAAACAATTAAACATGTTAGTATAGCAAGGAAGAGTCACGAGCTGGGGCTCCGGGGTTTACACAAGATGGAGGTGCTTTTTCACTGGAGAGATTAGGCACCAAACCATACGAGACAGGAATAATGCCCTCAACTCTTAGGAGCGAGTGACTGCCAGGTATTAACCCACTTTTGCTTTGTATTCTTTAGTAATATAAAAATGACTCCTCATAAAAATATCTAAAACAGAATTAAGGCTGCCATCTTGTGGCAGTTAAGAGCCAGGTACAATGAGCACGTAGGCTTGGAGCATCGATTTTGTGCCCGGGTACCCTCCTGCCATTTTGTTCATGTTGATGATGACTGTGGTGTCCAGAAGCCAGCATCAGCCGGTGGCGACCCTGCCTGGGTTGACCTTGTGTCTGAAATGAAAGGGAGGCGTGTTGAGCCATTTCGGCTGCAAGGCTCAGAGCAAGAACAGAAGACCACAGGGAAGTAGGGCCTGTGCGCCTCGGTCCTTGGATCATTCACGCAGGGACTCACTGCACACACGCTTATTGAGCGTGAATTGTGAAAGGCCTACAGTGATGAACGAGGCGAAACCCTGACTTCTTTGAGTTGACAGCAGAGTGGAATCAAGAGGTGCCACACAGAGCGGCAGGTGGCAGGTGCCTCCCGGGACTGAGAGATGAAATGGGAAGGAGGTGCACAGACGGAACGACAGAATGAAGGAGCAGAGGCAGGAGGGGCAGAAGTCCTGGCTCCTTCCCTCCACCCCCTCCCGGGGCTTCAGAGCCGGGGTGAGGTGTGGGGATGAGAGGGCAGAGGAGAGGACCCCTTAGACACTCCTTCCCCAGGGGGCGCGGGGACAATGCCGAGCCGGCGGCTCCGGGCAGCCACGCCTGGGCTGCGCGCCTGGCAGCGAAGCTTCCAGGGTGCGGTGACCGGAGACCTGGGGGCACCCGCGCTTCCCTCCTCTGCGTCCCACGCTCCCCGTTTCCACTCCTCTCTGTCTGGTCGCCTTCTTCCCTCCCTCCGCCCCCTTTCCTCTCATCTTTCTCCCTCTCTTCTATTCTTTTACTTTATTCTGTCTTTCCCTTTTCTTCTCTATTTCTCTCCCTTCCGTTTAAAAAATATCCTTCCTCTATTCCCTCGCCGTTTTTCTTGGGGGGTCCTTCCTGGCTCTGTTCCTTCCTTTCGTGTTACTACCGCAGACGAGCCCGCCTGTCTAAGCCCGCATCTCCCTCCTCCCTCATCGGGTGCGCACAAATTTTTATGAACTTGGGCACTGGGGACACTGCAGCTCAGCCTCGGTGCCGCAGACCTCTGCACTGGGAACGGCCGGCTCCGGACAGGTGCGAAACCAGGTTTGGGAAACGTCTCGCTCTGGGAGTGTAGGCTACAGGTGTTCACCGTCATTCTTCCTTTTCCAGTCCCCGCCTTTATAACTACCTCTGCGTTCAACAAGGAGAGAACGAGACAAGCGGCCTCCCCACAGTGGTCTACGCGCACCCAGGATGCCGGGTAATTTGGTGTTTTCCTGTTTGTTTGTTTTTTAAAGTTGTTTTTCCACCTGTATGGTCAAGTCGTCTCACGAAAGTCAACTTGGGGTGCTGGGTTTTCTTCCGTTACTTGTTCGGCGACTTTGGGTCAAACGGGACACTTAAGCACAGTTGGAAAAAGTCCTTGTTCCCTCCTGTTTTTGTGGGGCAATCAAGATTTCTCTGTCTCTGAGGTTTGATGCCCAAGAAGAAACATGCTACACGAAAATGAGTTATTACCGTCAGTCACTAAGGATGCGCCTCTTCTGGTTTTTATGGGACCATGGACTCCAGCGGCCCCCTCCGTTTGGTGAACTTGGAAGTGGCCCACACCTGAGCCCTGAGGATTTAGATCAAGACCTAAGGGCACAGGCCGGGAGGAACCTGCGTGCTCGCCGGAAAGTCACCCTTCCGCTGTCAGAACGGACACCAGATGGCTGTGTGTTCAGCCCCGTCACTGCCACACACCAGGCACCTGATTTTTCTCCTTTAAAACTGAGAATATTAATACTTGCCACATGGGGTTGCTACGAGAATTTAATTAGAAAACATCATCAAGACGCTGTCTGGGTTAAGCTGTCTGCAGCTGACCGAAGCTGCATCAGAGAATTTCCCACCCCGATAGCTTAAGGGGCCTAGGACATGGCACCCACACTCTTAAGTATCTTCTTTGAAGCAGACTTTCCATCTAACCTACTATAGCTCATAAGTCTGTGGATAAAAAACGAGCCCATTTTAGCATAGCTGGAGCCTGAAATGCAACATTCGGGGTTTTTACTATGTTTTGTTTCTCTGAAGAATTGTAAAATTGTATCGCTTGTAAGAACGAGGCTCTGAAATATTCACTCATGTCTGGGACCCTTAGAGTCTAGTCACATACAGAGTTTTCAATAGCTCAGTACAAGGTGACACTAGTCTCCGTCACAGAAAAACATGTCTCAGCTTCCTATTTCTTTTTATCTGTGATGCCCAATATAACTTTGATGCTTGACTTCAAGTCAAAGCTCATCTTGCTATGCCAGATCATGCAGGTGGGGGGTGGGGTGGGGGCAGGGGGAGGAGGAGGAGGAGGAGGGGAGGAGGGGAGGAGAGGCCCCTGGCAACGTCTGTGGGGCAGAAAATCGTGATGCTGGCCTGGGCATCGTGGACTGGCCATCCTGGGACTCACATGTTCTCAGACACAAGCAAAGTCTTGTTCAATTTATATAATTCATTAAAATATTAGCAGAGTTATCAAGGGCTATTTTCCTACCGAAACGTGCTTTTCCACAACTCAGTAGTCAGACTAGACAGATACAGGAATCCAAATTTCTGCAAATTCATGTCGTTCAGATAATGCAGTCACGGACCGAAAAAAGAGCAAAGTGTCACTGCAGTTGTCAAAGTTCAGCAAATGAGAAACTTCACGGCGCGTCCTGTGACCGATGCGGGACCTGTGAGGATGCGCTGCATTCCCCTCCCCAGTCCATCAGATGTCCTTGGGGATGACAGGCTTCCTAAGACTTTCTGTGGCGTTAGGCCACCTCTAATTACAGTGAGTGAAACTGTTCCCCTTTTTCTCTCTCTAGATACTGTATGGAGTTCAAGACCGAGTCACTGACTCATCACTGTGCAATGGAAAACCGCCCCCTGACTCGATGGATGCAGTACCTCCGAGAGGGGTACACAGTGTGCGTCGACTGTCAGCCTCCAGCTATGAACTCTGTGAGCCTTCGCTGTTCTGGAGACGGCCTGGACTCTGATGGGTAAGGCAGCGGAGTGGGTCAGGGACTTTTCTTGTTATTCATTTGGAGAGACCTGTCCTCTCTTCTCCATGTCCTGAGCTTCTGACCAGTGTGCAGCTGCTTGGGGGGCAGGACTTGGGGGGAGTCAGACCAGTAAGGAGAACCTTTCGTCTGGCCATCCTGGAGTCCAGGGCCCCATTCACACAAGGGACTTGGAGGCTCTGTACCAGAGATGAATGCGTGAACTTGGAGACTGGGGTTCAGACCGAGCTCCTGAATGACCATCAAAGACTGATTGCTCCAAAGCATGTTCCGAAGACACTTGCATCAGGTCTCTTGGGATGATGATTTGAAATGTGCAGATTTGAGCCCCACCTGAATCAGAAGCTTTGGGGGTGTTTTTTTTTTTTAACACTCTCCTAGGTGAGGGGTCAGCAAATATTTTCTGTAAAGGGCCAGACGATAGATATTTTCGGCTTTGGAGGCCACATGGTCTCTGTCACAACTACTCAGCTCTGCCATCGTAGCACAAAAGCAGCCACAGACAATATGTAAACACGTGAGCTTGGCTTTGTTCTAATAATGCTATATTAATGGACACTAAAATTTGACTTTAATAATTTTCATTTATCACAAGATATTCTTCTTTTGACTTTCTTTCAACTCTTTGATAACATAAAAATCATCCTTAACTCACAGACTACAGAAAAGCAGGGGCTGGGTCAGATTCGGCTGTGGTCATAGTTGGCTGCCCCCTGCCCAGACCTCTCGTCCCTACAGCCCAACTTAGAACCCCTGATCAGCGGAGCCCACATAAAAGGCATGGGCTCAGCTTTGCAGGGTCACAAACCTACAGAGATCTACGGACTGTCCAAAAGAATCAACCCTTGAAAACTTTTTACTGCTCTGAAAAAAACAGCCCCAGTCCTGAGCTCACTATCGGGTAAAGCTGACAACACTGCTTATAACTAAGAAAAGGTAGACTTCATGCTGGGCACAGATTATGGATTTGAGTATATTAGATGGAACTGGTAAAAATACAGATTAGAAAGTAAAATGTGGACCTTTTTAGTTACTCATTATCCCCACGGTATATTTTTAATGTTTAATAACTTGAATTTACGTTTATTAGTCACTTGTGCCCAACAGCCTCTGTAGTGAGTACACCATATGAACAGTAAAGTGGGTAAGGAATTCATATGAAATAGAAACTTAATAATTTAGACTTATTATTTTTCTGAATACATCATCCACATTTTGACTTTAAATGAATTTATAATTTAATCTGTACCCATAAAGTACCTTAAACCCTGGCTGAGGTTCAGTGACTTTAAAAATAATAATTTCAGTAATCTGGCTTCGCTCTTTCCACTCCTCCCACTTTTTCATTATGGAATCAAAGAGTTGGAAAAGATTACAAGAGATCACTTGGTTCGGATCCCTCTAATTTAAAGGCACATAAAGCAGGATGCCATTTTCCTTGATGTAGCCTTCATATATCTACATCAAGTGACAGAGATGAATACTCAGACTACTCTCCCAGAATAAGGCATCCTCGAACAGGGATTACTTGGTAACTTGCGTTGCTAGAACCCAGAGAAGGGAAACTCAGTTTATGATCATTTTCTAAAATTTCAATTCATAATGTACTTCAAAACTCCTGTAGGATGAGTATCGTATTTAAGCTTCAATGCATAATTTTGTAAATTAGAATTTTCTTTGGTTTGCTGTTAGCGTAAGTAACGTTTTCAAAATATCGTTTCAGAAATCAGACTCTCCATTGGCAAGCAATTGGCAATCCTCGATGTCAAGGAACTTGGAAAAAAGTTCGGCGGGTAGACCAGTGTACCTGTCCAGCTGTTCACAGCTTTATATTTATATAGATTATGAGGTAAACATTTCAAAATGTGTTTATAAACATGCTAAATATTATCGAGTCATGTCCAACGCTTCATAAACCTTCAAAACTTGCTTGGCCAAGTTCCTGACTGACACATGTCATTGCCACACTCCGAAGTGGAGAAAGAAAATTTAGGGGCACACAGCACCTTGATTTTTACCTTCACTGCGTTGAGGACCCACTCTAAAGTCTCCTGTGGTTTTGTCCTTGACCTTCAACACAGAACCGTCTCATTCAACAGGTGGCCCATGTGCCACGAGATACATGTCTGTTTGCACTAAAATTATTATAACGTGGTTCATGTACTGGTGAATAAGTTGTCATTTAAGGATAGCCACACTTTGAATTTTCCATTTTTATTTCCTAATCTGCAATCGTCAAAACTTCTCACTTTAAAAATGTATTCAGATGTGTATACTTTCACACATACTTTTTCCATATATTATTCCACAAATTCTGAAATAATTAATTTCAAGCAAATTGTCACAAATAATTTTTCATAGGACAGTTGTTTAAGATTTAGCATTTTGTAATAAAAAAATAGGTATGCTAAAATACTTTTTTGAAGAAGAAATTTTCTTCAATTAGTTGAAAAGATCAAATGTTCATTCTAGGTCAATATGAATGAGTTCCTTTAAATGTTATACTTTTCACAAAGAGGAATTTTGGCACCAATAAAGGAAACAATTGCTTTAATTATGAAAATTCTACCGTCATTAGCACCTAAGATTATTTCCAAGGCTGAGTCTGGAGCTGACTAAAATAATCTTTCAGAGTCCAATGTCAAGTTTAGTTGAAGTAAACTCACTGCTTTTTTCTATAGCATACATTTTCTTACGTTTGGGGTAGAAGGCAGAGGTACAGTTATAGAAGGTAGATTTTATGACAAATGCTATGGTCTTACATACATTCACACAGAGAAGTCTTGGTCTCCTTATTTTATGATCGGAAAACCAATGAACCGGGGACAGAGTCTTGTTTAAGGGTCTGAGAAGACAAGGCACTGCAGGTCAGCCACTGAGCCAAATCTCGGCATCTCATTCAGAACTCAGCTTCGATGCCAAAGGCTGTGCTGTAAAAAGCTTAAGTCTTTTTTCATTTTCGAAGTAGATTTTAAATTCAAGATATTTTCTTTGGAGAATTGAATTTCAAGATTTAAACTATGTGAAATTCCTTTGGTTTCATTTGTATGAAATATTATTCACTAACATGATTTACTAAAATACATATTTTTCAGTACTTATGTAATGACAGAATGATAATAGCAAGCTTAATAGGGATGGAATATTTAATTCTGAGAATACCAATATTTGCGACTATATATTCATTTAACTGTCAGTAGTTTTTGTGGTAAATTAAATTCTTTGGAAATTAGTAATAAAAAATTTGAGTCTCGTCAAAGTTAGAAACTTCAACTATGTGTTTAACGTTAACATTTTAAGATGATTTTAGCATTTGTAAAGCAAGATTTCTGAAAATATACCTGGCTGATTTTCAATGTGACTTAACATTTTTATACAATAAATAAACTTTATGTTCACATTTTTAAAAGCTCTTCACTTGCTTGACTAGAAAATATCCAAATTTTCTGGATTGGTCAGAGAATGAACAAAATTTCACCAAAACAAAACAGAAAAACTTTCAGAACTGACAGGTATAAGTACGATGACTAACAGCAATAAAGTTGTGATATATTTATGGTTCCAGTATGTGTTAAAACATTTAACATATTTGAGTTGCATAAAATCAAATTCTCATCTTATGCATTTATTTTTAGTGCGTGGCCATTAATTACTTTCATACCGAAGTATATTTTTGTAATTTCTATTTCTGAGAAGAATTTCATAGGCTAGAAGACTTAACTACTAAATAATAGTTTTGAAACGCTTGCTATTAATTCTAGCAAAGCCCAAGGAAACAATTGAGAACTGAAACTGTAGTCCACGGGATTAATGAAGAACCAAAAGATTTTCTTTTCAAAAGTTAAAGATCAAAGTATTTAAGACCTCTTCAGCATGCCTTTTTCACGAGTACCTTAGAGTCAGGTCCTTTCCACAGGCACTAGGCAATGATTTACAAACCCTAGAATCACTTAACAGACTGATTTTAAAAAGTGCATGTGGAAAGTAATTTGAACAAAAATAAATACACCCACTCAGAAAAGAGGGGGAAAGGAATTAGGGATGGTGATCATTTAGAAAGGAAAAAGTGAAAGAAAAAAAAAAAGGAGAAAAAAGACTAGAAAAAGGAACCAGGTGAGTGAACTATAATCACACTATTCTTTAAGGTCTTTCTTGGGATGTTTTTATTCAAGAATGTTGTAAGTAAGCATAAAGAGCAATAATTTATTGTTCACTTCTGCTCTGGTGTAAACATTTTAATGAGTTATCTTTTCCAGGTACGCACAAAAATGATACAAAAGAAACCTGGTTCTGCCTTCTAAGAATATTCTAGTGAAGGTTCATATAACTACAAGTTGATTTAGAAAGCAAAGACTTGCAGTTATGTGTTTGCATTGTGAGGTATAAGCAACCACAGGAAGAACATATTAAAAGAGAAGTGAAATTTCTAGGTCAAGGTGACAGATGGACACAGTTTACCCCTCTCTCTTTCCGTAAATCCCACTGAAATTTCAGGATTTACAGAGGAAAATAAACTCATAACATAGATGAGATGGGAGATGGGTAGAAATCAGTCCAGAGATTTTGAAGACTGAAAGTAAATAGGATTCTACTGATGGATAAACCAGATGGAGGGACCATACTCTTTAAAACATGTACAAAAGAAGGTAGAATCAGAGGTGAGAGCCATCCTTCCTGGGGTGGGAGTCTCACGGAGCAACAAACGAGATGAATTTTTTTAAAATCCCCACCTTGAGAGACAACTTGGTGAAATTTAAAATTCAGAACTCAAAGGCAAGGGTTGGTAAACTACAGGCTAAATCTTGCCAGCTGTCTGTTTTTGCAAATATAGTTTTATTGGAACACAGCCATGCACCTCATTTACATATTTATGACTTTGGCTAGTTCCAAGCAGAGCTGACTGAGACTGTATGGCCCACAGAGCCTAAAATAGTGTGTCTGGCCCTTTATGGAAAGCTTGCCCACCCTCTGGCTTAGACCATCAGAGTTAACGTAATTACTGGTGTGGCTGGACGCAGGTGTGCCATTTTTTCCCCCTCTTTGTCCTGGTGGTTTTGTTTGCCTTTGTTTCTCTTCCTCTCGCCTTTTGCTTTCTTTTGGATTATTTAAAAATTTTTAATATTCCACTTTAATCAACTGATTAGCTACATATCTGTATTCTTTTAAATGGACTCTAGAGCTTTCAACAGCATTCCTAACTTTTCAGTTTACTTAAGAGTTATTATTCCTAATATCACACGACAAGTAAATCGGAAAAGCTTTGCAGCTACAAACTGGACACAACTCTGAGACTGAATGTAAACAGACAAGGGACCGACCTCGTATGACAACACACTATGACCCCCCACCTCAGCAACCAGTGGAGGGCGCCAGAGCAAACCAGCACAGCAATCCAGCCCGAATGGTCAGTGCTTGGTTGATGACTGCCAACATCCGACTCTTTGTCCCCACTTCCAACTCAGAAGTGACCAGAGAAAGCCAAGTATGTTCCCCAAAACAATCACACAAGATGCCTGCTGCTAGGTGGCCGGCCTCCAGCTTCCTCATGCCAGCGACGTCCCCTAAGAGCCGGGCTGAGCCTTCTCTTTGGTTTCTACCCCAAAGCTTTCCCACTGCAAATCTCTGCCTGAGACTCCACCAAACACAAGTGATGGCGGCCGACGCTGTTGTAACAGCAAGCCCTGGGGACACGGCCTGTGTTCCCATTTTTGATTAGTCTATGTTTATTCCCACTACTCAAATGCTCAACAGCATAAAAGGCAAATAATTGTGATATAATCATATAACATTACTTTATAGAAATAAAAATGAATGAGCTACAGGTACATATGACATAAATATGTCGAGTGCAAGAACAGTAAAGAATACGTAGCATATTCCATCTAATTTCCTTAAATGACTCGAGTCAAAATAACGAAACAAAAGCTCTTCTCTCAGCCTCTGTGGGTTGGCTCTGAGTTGGGTACTCCTTGGCGCTTAGCCAGGTCACCTACAACTCCGCCTTAGCCTTCACTTCCAGCACGTGGGAAACCCAAAGACCATTCACGGATGGAGGACTAGGGCCCTCCAGGTCTTTTCTGAGACCGTGTCACTCTGGGCACGTGCACGGCCTTCTAGATCCCCCAGCTCACCCAAGTCTTTCAAAGCTCTTACCCCATATTTCTTCCTCCCCAGGGTTTCCGGTTGGTCTGCTGCTAGGGGTGATGTCTTTAAAGCCCAGAGAGCACAGAGTGGGCAAAACACATAACCACAATTCTGACAATAAGTTCTGCACGGCCCCTCTGTCCTTGTCAAGCTGCGCCAAGTAATGGGCCACTGTTCTATAAGCAGAGTGAGCAAAAACACTAAAATCATCTCACCAAACTTTAGCAGCCCCTTCCTTCATAAGCACTCCTGGCTGTGTTTTTGTTAGATTCCAGGGCTTTGAAAGTTGACGCTAAGAGTTTTTGCCAGCTTAATAGCTGCTTCAGTATGAGGACCTTCGGAGCTCTCTACTCCCCTTTTTGGGTGATGGCACTCTTTATGGAACATTTTTAAATGATTACATTTTAAAAATGGGGGACAGATGAGCAGTTGCCAGGGGTTGGCGGAATGATGCAAGAGAGATGAGTGGCAACAGGGAGAGCTGGCACTGAAGCTGTTCAGCATCTTGCCTGCGGTGGTGGGTACAGGAACCTACACGAATGAGAAGTAGTTTACAGCTAAACACACACAAACAGTACAAGAAGAACTGGGAAATCTGAATGAGACTGGTGGATTGTATCAGTATCAATATACTGTAGTTTCACAAATTAATACTGGGGGAAAACTGGAACAAACGTACAAGGGGCCTCTGTATAATTTTCAACAACTACACGTGAATCTACAATTATCTCAACAAAAATTTCAATTAAAAAAGTAATTCAGAAGATTCAGATTTAAGTTGAAGTTTTAAAAATACATTATCCAATTTATTATGTAGTCACAAGTCATAGGATTAAAAAAATGTTTTAATTAAATCTAAAATAGCTTTTTTAATAAGTAAAACAAAATTATAAATAAGAAAACACCATACTATGATATAGTTGGTAGTGATCTTTTTTAGTGGGACATAAAATAACTGAGCATCTTATAGTTAATGGCAACTTAGATTTGAGGATTTATGGTATGTCTGAAATAAGGAGGCTGACTTACAGGTCCATTTTGGGCTCATGCTGCCTGTGTTGACACTAACCATCGAAATGTCCAATAAACATGCTGACAGCAACTAGTGGTATGACAGAACAGAGTCAGGAAGCACATAGTAATTATCCACATTTTTGTTTACTATACATATAGAACAACAAATTCAAGAATATTGGGAAAGTAATTCATAATGCAATAAGAAATACAGATTACGAAATACTACCATTTCACTTTTCATGCAAATACTTTAGTATTTTCACTCAAATAAAGCACATGTAACTCAAAATGCTATATAACTTTATTAGTTTTCGAAGAAGCTTTATTTAAAACCACTTTGGTTGTCTGCAGCCATGCTACCCTGAACAAGCCTGATCCTGTCTGATCTCGGAAGCTGAGAAGGGTCGGGCCTGGTTAATACTTGGATAGGAGACCACCTAGGAAGACCAGGTGCTGTAGGTATAAAAAAATAAGGTATTGTAAGCGGACAAGGTCTTTGCAACCTGTGAGGTCAACCAAGGGTTGCTTCACCTTAAAAAAAAAAAATAATAATAATAAATAAATAAATAAAAAATAAAACCACCTTTGTCAAAGTTTTAACTGGAACAAAAGTTACATGTACCTGAACGACACATGAAGCAGTTCTCGGTAACAGTACAAATTTTATCCTACAGTCACTACTGTTTAAGTGTTTTCCTCTATATGAAACTATTGAAAGGAAAATTTTAAGTATGTTAAAACTCAAGATTACTTTGTACATCATTCTAAGTAATTAATATATCGAGGCCATAAATCGTCACCTCTTATGTCAAAGGCCTATTATTCACTGATTTAGAAACCTCTTTGATGTGTGTGCCATGGAGATGAAGTCAGCCTACAGACACAGAATAGCTTAACAGAAATCGACTTTTTCTCTTAACAGGTTTTCATTTTTTATTGGAACACGGATTAGGGGTAGAAGTACTGAAAGCACTGGGGTTCAACAGATTTACATTTCATCAAAGTAAAAAGGTTCTTAAAGAATGCAGTGATGGCATATAATCCCATATAGAACAAATCCTCATATTAATTAAATGACTGTGTCACAAAAAAAATACTATAATGCTTTAAATAAAAATTTTAAGACACATCAATGACCACCAAGTTTCAAAGAAAATGGAGTAATCAAAATATTTAACTGTCCTTTTATCAAGCTTTTACAATCACATTCAGTCTTCATTGTCTGAGCAAATCAGTTTTAGCTTCTTCATAGTCCTCCATCTGTCTTTCAACATGACGCTTGTTCGGTTGTTGAATTTATAATGTAAGAGTATCTGAGACCAGTTTCCCTCTCCATACTTCCTCACACCAGATTTCAGATTCTTATCTTCTTCCCAAAGCCATGCCTTTTGATAAAAAAAAAGTTATTCAGAGACAATTCTTTGTTTCTAAATGAGGTATGATTGACATATCACATTATATTAGTTTATGTTATAACACAATGATTTGATATTTGTACATATTATGAAATGTTTTTGTGCATGTTTTACTACAATTAAAGGAATAAGTCTAGTTAACATCCATCGAAAGTAAATAAAAAGTAGAAGTTATTCACTACAATTCTTTAAAGAACATACCTACTATAAATGACTTTTTAAAATATTAATTTCTTAAAGATGGAAGAATTTCTGTATACATTTCTTAAACTTAAGTAAGATCTCTCGTAACATTTTTAAAGGCCCTTAATATTACTGTTTTTTATGTACATGTTCTATGGCTCAGCTGCTTAAGATCAGAGAGCTACAAAGCGACAGAGTAAACACTAATCCAATTCCCCAATTCATCTGACTTTAAGCCCATACACTGTCATTCAAGATGCTTTTCTACAGTGGTCAGTAAGTTGGTATTTGTAATCCACATACCTCTAAATAGAATTTATGAATATTTAATATTTTATTAATGAACTTAGCGAAAACCCTGTTCTGTTTATGATGGGCAAAGTACATGCACAGGTAAAACTCAAATCTTCTGTAAAAACATATTTTTGAAAATATGACTAGCACAAATTAAAACTATACTATTTTATTTTTGGAGAAAATAACTAAAATTTTTTAAAAAATCAAATTCACTATCATACAGAGGAAAAAAATGACAGCTACTCAGTATTTGCTAAAGGTTATTCCTTCTGCTGACATACTGAAGAGCAATATGACCACCTGAGTGATTTACTGTGTCTAGACTATGATTAATTTCCTCAGAAGACTTTCACAATTTCTTTAAAAATCAATTCATCATCAGTCACAAAAAATGACAATACTGTATGATTTCGCTTACAGGAGGTACCCAGAGGAGTCAAAATCCCAGAAACAAAAAGTAGAACGGTGGTTGCAGGGGGACGGGGAGGAGGGAACGGGGAGCTGTTTAATGCGCACAGAGTTTTAGTTTTTTGCAAGATGAAGAATTCTGCGGCTGGATGGTGGTGATGGAGGCACAACAATATCCATGAATGTGTTTAATGCGCCCAACTGTACACTTCAAAACAGTTAAGCTGGTAAGTTTTGTTGAGCGTGTTTTACTACAATTAAAGGAAAAAATATCTACCTCAGTTGTCTGATGCACTGTGAAAAAGAGCTCAAGGTGGCTTGAAGAAGAAACACAAGATGGAAACCATCTTGTGTAAATGCCACAAAACTGGCAGTGACCATAATTAAGTCCCTTGCAGAGGCTGAGCTGCCACCTATGAACAATCGTGTTGCCCACACGGTGCACAGCTACGCAATCTCTAGACAAAGAAGGTCCTGTGACCTCCACAGATCGACCAGCCCACGCCCCTCAGCAGTCGCCACTCTACAAAGCCTCACTACGACCGACACAAAACCAAGGGACAGAACTTTTGCATGTGAGCGGCAAGGAGTCTAAAGGGGAGGGGGGCGGACGTACTGATTAAAAGTACTTCAGCAGTGAGTTATTAATCTTCAAGGTCACATGAATCTTTGAGGACGCGATGAAAGCTATGGCACATACCACAACACAGACGAACCCTGAGAGGCTCTCGTGTGTGTGAAGTGGTTCAAGACAAGGGAAGGTATGTACAATTTTACACGAAATTTCAGGGACCACTTAGACTCCTCTTAAAAAGCTTATCAGTTTTATGGTCTCCAAGATAACATTTTCTGTTGTGCATGAAGTTGCCACAATTATTCAGCTTTAAAAAGTAGCCTTTGGTTTATGTGAATTTCATATACACAGCACTATTTTCTTGTTTTAATCTGAGTTATATTACTTTTAATAGCAATTACAGATGATACCTGATATAAGACCAAAGCCCATTTCTCTCAAGAAATAACTAATATTTTCTGCTTGAACCCTATTTAGGTTCCTGGGTGCAACAGGTTCAAGCAGTGCTTTCCAGTGGATCTCGCATACAGCAGGCGTTGGCAAGCTATTGCAAAAATCCAGCTCCAGGCTGTCTCCACAGTCCAGGAGCTAACAATAGTTTTTACATTTTAAAAAGCTATTTTTAAAAAAGAAAAAGAAAAGAAGAATATGTGACAGAAACTGTATGTGGCTCTCAAAGCCTAAAATATTCACTGCCTGGCCTGTACAGAAAAAAACTTGCCAACCTCTGACCGAGAAGAAAGTTACAACTGAAAACCAGTGTTTAACATTAAATATTTTTTTCTACTATTGAAGAAGAGGAACTTGATATATTGTTTCTTTGAGACTGATGATGCCTTATTTTGTTTGATCTGAAGGTTTTTATAGTCTTTGCTTAATTTCATTTATGATTTAAAGGTCAAAGAATCTTTAAAAACATCATATGGAACAAGCGATCATATAGCAGTAATAACTATATTCTTTAAATATATTCTTTAAAAGATTAGAGTTTAAAGACGCCAACTCCCGCTTTCTATGGAGTTGAGTAAGTGACACAATTGGGTTATCAGCATCAGATCAGAAAGAAAACACAAAGGCAGTAAAATTTCATAGATCTACTTTTTCTTAAAACTCTTCATTTCTTCATTTTAAACATTTCACTTATTATACTATATTCCATTCATAATGACGTATAGTTAACAAAGAGTTTAAAATGATATATTCCAGGACATTAAAAAAACTGTCCTTTGTGCTATTCTGTCTTTGCTTCTCTTAAAAAATTAAAAATAGAATCAATAAAACTCCGAAAACCGTTCTTCTCATGCCCATAACACCCCAAAATACAAAGAGTGCATAACAAATTAAAATGCACCAATCCTTCTTTCCTAAAGCTAAAAAGTTTATATAACATATTTGATTTCTTCTTTCTGTGGAGGAAAAAACAATGCTTTATAATGCTTTAAAAATGCTACCATTTATAGTGAAAATATAGTCATACAGAACGCTACCTTTCCTCCTTCCCCATCTTAACATCACACTACTTGGGCTCCTCTATAACAACTGCCTCAGCTGAAAGAGCTGCCTTGGACTCTCACTAAGGAAGAGTCTGTAGGAAAATCCAAAGACAAGAAAGATAAAAACAAGGAAATTTTAGCCCCTGATACCTATAGCTATAGTAAATAAAGCATAACTCCTCTCCAGACAAACATAAAACCTCACAGTAAAGACCAATGTATCTTAGTTCCTTTTATTTGATACATCATATCCAGCTATCAACAAAAAACTATAAGGTACACTTAAAGGTGAAGAATACTATCAGAAGGGACAACGCATCAGGCTTAGCTATGGCAAAGATGCTGTAATTATCAGAGCGGAAATTTAAAATAACTATGATGAATATGCCAATGGCTCTAGTGGAAAAAAGTGAACAGGTGAAAACAGATGGAAAAATAAATGTAAGCAGAGATGTAAACCCTAAGAAAGAATCAACAGGAAATGCCAGAAATCAACAACACAGAAAGAGAAATGAAGACGCCTTTGACGGGCTCATCAGAGGACTAGACATGGATCAAGAAAGAATCAGTAAGCCTGAATATATATTAACAGAAACTTCTCAAACTGACAAGCAAAGAACAAAAAGAAAAAATAATAGCCAAGAACCAAGAACTATGTGACATACATGTAATGGAACACCAGAAAAAGAGAGAAGGCATGAAATGAAGATTTAAATGGCTGAGAATTTCCCAAAATTAATGACAGAGACCAAAACAGATCTAGGAAGATCAGAAAACACAATGTCGGATAATACCCCCAAATCTATACCTTGGCACATCATGTTTGCAGGGCAAAAAAAATTAAAGACAAAAATACATAAGACTTTTGGTGGCATAAGGTCCACAGGAATTTACCCAACAGCAACAAGGAAAGAAAGAAAATCCCAAACTTTGATAAAATTAGAAGACCGCTATGACCTGAACCAGAATACAGGTGGAAGGTATACGTTATCAGTGGAAACTGACAAAAGGTACGCAAAGAATCAGGGCGTAGTTACTCTGCTTACTGATCTCAAGACTGATCTCAAGACAGCCTGTGGTGTACATTTTTCCAAAGTAAGAGCCTCCCTCAATCTGCAATAGCTCCAAAAACAGAGGTGGTAGGACTAAATCAGGAATCACAGATAAGCAATATTTGCAAGAAGAAAATCAAAAGTAGGAGTTGCTTGCTATGTTCACCAGGGGAGAAAGCAAGGCCAAAATAAGACGTGAGCCACAGGAAATATTTCTCGTAGCCTAGAACTCGAGCCTTGACCTAACATCTCAATATGAACCATTTGCAAAAAGCTTATTAAGAAGAAATTCTTAAATAAAGGAGAGTAGGAAAAAAGTAGGATCACCTTGCACTGCCAGCCATAAGAGAACAAGACCAGATTTATTCACTGCTGTAAAGAACTAGAAAACCAGATAAAATATAGGAAACGATAGTTTCAGACACTGGACAGATGGCACAGGACCTTTAATCACTGACAGGAGAAAGAGATGAAGTGAGTCTTAAAACTGACCTATCTTAACTTTCTGAACAGAAAAATTCTGTATAAAATGGTATTTTCTTTTTTTTAAAGCACTGAAGACTCTCATTTAAATTAAGTCCCACCTTACATCTGATGAACTGACTTTTAAATAAATGTCATCAATACCCAACCTAACACAATTTTAAAAATGCAGGTGAAGTATTTTCTTAGAACTGAATAGGCAGATTGGTCAATTAATCTAAGACGGCAAAATCAAAGACAGCCAAGAAGAAACATTTTATACTCAAGATATTTTTAGAGTTGATGGGATGTGAAATAATCATAATTATTCAAGTTATGATTTTAATGACCATTAAGTATTATTTTAAAAATAATAAATAAATACCTGTTTTTTCCTAGATCGATGATTTTTAGAAGTTGCTGGCTGATTGTTTAAAGCATGTACTCTCTTGCTTTCAATGGCTTGTCTACTGTTATCTTTTCTCTTTCCTCGACCTAAAAGTAGAAATACTATCATCAAAAATTGTTTCACATTAAAAGAAAAAGAAGAATGGTATTTTTAAAGGTTACTAT
Source organism: Pteropus medius (assembly GCF_902729225.1). Classification (NCBI taxonomy): domain Eukaryota; kingdom Metazoa; phylum Chordata; class Mammalia; order Chiroptera; family Pteropodidae; genus Pteropus; species Pteropus medius. The sequence continues at coordinate 6,252,905 of NW_024350926.1, read as the reverse complement.
GAAATTCCTATTAATTTTTTAGCTATTTTTTTTAAAAAAAGAATTCTATGTGCTTAATTTTTCCCCCCTTTGAATCTCGAAGCAGCATGGTACAGTGCAAAGATCAGTACTGGAAAACCAGAGGGTGTGTTTTGAACCTTGATTCTTTTATATGCCTTTAAACAAGTCATCTCACCTCCCAGAGCCTGCCTTTTCATCATTTGTTAAAAAGAGAAATAATATTTATCTAACAGGATTGTTGAAATTTTCTTAAGATGGTATTTATGATTTGACACAGTGTAGTAAGTATAACTTTTCCTTATTCCCTTTTTTATTCAGTCAATTTAGTAAGATAAGAAATGTATAGGTAACTGAAAAGAAATAGTACTGTAATTATTGAAAGAAAAATTTTTATATAGCAAATCTAAAAGAATCTACAAATAGAATTAAAAAGTTTTGCAAGATGGTTAGATATAAGATTAATAAACAAGACTCAATAGTATTTCTGTACATTAGCAAGTTAAAATATTTAATTAAAAAAATTGAAAGAATATTTACAATAGTAACAAAAATGTAACATTCTTAGAGATAAGTCTAGCAACAGTATTCAAGATCTGTATATTATAAATTACAAAGCTTTCCTATATATGTGTGTGTATAACGTATACGTTATAAGAAAATATATGACAATCTAAATATACTTTTTGTTAATATAATTGTGTCAGTTCTCTCCAAAATTTTCTATTACTACAACACAATTTCAAATCAAAAATTTAACAGGATTCTTCGAAGAACTTACGATTAATCTAAACTTTATATGTTAGGAATGGCAGTCCACCCAGGGCCATGAGCATCCCTGCAGTTCTTGCTAAAGGTACAGGGTTTAATCAGGTCCTGATACCAAGCAGTTTCTGTAGTTAGTCAGATAGGCACGTAAGGAGGTCAAGGGAACTATATTATTTTAGTTTAGAATTAATTTAGTTTAGCCATTTTCTAGTAATAGATGTAGAAAAAAATTGTGGAACTCCACTAACATGAAGCAAGTATTTCTTTGAGTTTAACTTCACCATCTTTTAAAACAAAGATGATGATAACCTCTATGTATGTAATGTTTCAGAGCTATAATTTAGAAATATTAGCTAAGAGTGGCCATGCCATCAGCCCTCAACTATGAATAAATTTATTCAATTAATATTTACTGCAGGCCTACTATGTGCCTGGCATCAAGTTGCTACATTTATTATTTTACATTGATCAGTAAGTATTTAGGTTTGGATCAATAATGCTTAAAAATCCCTGTATTAGTATAGTACCTAGAACACTGTCAGTTTAATAGCTGTTTGTTCACTGCAAAAACACTAAGGAGGAACTTATGATCCTTGTAATTGAAAATAATTATGGACTATTTTTAAGATTCTTTTTTTGGTTATTGTTGGTTTTTTTAATCAATGCCTTTAATAAGGATAACAAATTCTTAACACAACAAAGAGGGTAGCTAGATTCTATATATAGAAGACATTCCTCATTATTCATAATTTTGTATTTGCGAATTCACTTACCTACTAAAATTTGTAAATCAAAAGCCAATACTCAGTGCTTTTGTGGTCATCGGTGGACATGTGCAGAATGGCAACATTTTGAGTCACCTGAAATGCTCCCAGCTGAGATTCAATAAGGTGAAGCTCCGCCTTCCTGTTTTAGCACTCATGCTATCAATAAGTGTCCTTTATACAGCCTATTTTCATGCTTTTTGGTGGTAATTTTGTTGTTTAAAATGCCCCCAAGTGTACTGTGGAAGCGCAATCCAGTGTTTCTAAGTGCAAGAAAGCAATGACGTTCCTTATCGAGCAAATGCCTGTTAGAGATACTTCCCTCAGGCATGAGTTATAGTGCTGCTGGCCATGAGTTTATGTTAATGAATCAACGATATATAAGGTATGTTTAAACAGGATAAGGTATGTTTAAACAGAAACACATAAAACAAGGTTATGTACTCATCAGTTGACACAAATGTTGTGACCAGAGGCCCAAAGGAACTGAACCCTGTATCCCTGCAGCGGGTCAGGATTCATTACTTCGCTGTTCACAGAGACTGTCTAGAACATAACTATCATAAATAATAAGAATCAGCTATAGTTATGTCTCAGATGAACAATTATTTTGAGTTGCTAAATAAAGTTAATGTGGAAAAGCAATGAACCCCCAGATCCACAGTACTCTAAGCGAGGCAGTCAGAAGAGCTTTCCAAATTAATCACCACCTCTAACTCTGTGAAGTCAGGACATCTGATCTTTGCGCTTCAGTGTTCTGAAGTGCCTTTTGTGTGTGTGGTGATGAGGTCCAGGGTTGGCTGGCTTTCCAGAATACATCAATTCCCCACTTCTAAAACTGTAATAAGAGTACTCACTTTGACTAGTTTCTGCTCTTTCTTCTTTCTCATTAAGGCCTTGTTGTCTTCCATGTTGTGACTTAGATAGGAAGAGATTCCTGTGAGACCTACATGACACATGAAAGCTTGTGACTGGTTCCACAAAGACTAGAAAAGCTATAGAAAATGGCAGATGATTTGTCTTATCTCTGTTCTAGAGCATTCTTCTACTTTGGCCTGTTTCTTTTGGTGCTATTCTTGCTCAGTGCCCACCTTAACTTTTGGCCTCTGATTTTTGCTATCAGACTTCCCTCTCTCCCATCACTTATTTCCTCCATCTCATCAACTCAGAAATCAAGATTCTTTTGGTCTTCCAATCAGAGAGATCAAGAAAAAAAAAATCCTCAGACTAGAAAGTATTGACTTGCATTCTCTCCTATGGTTTATAAGTTTATTTCCCAAAGAGAAAAGCCAAAATTCCTTTATACATGATGGCAGATATCACTTGATCATAGCTTCCAAAAAGGGCTTTTTCGAAAGGTAAGGCTGTTTGGAATTAGAGGATGTGGCAGAATTTCTTGACAACCCTGCAAAGTTAGTATCAGTCCAATTTTACAGAGGAGCAAACTCTGACGAAAGAAGTAGTTCACTCCAGTGATTCCATCACCACCAAAAACCTATACTTTTACCCCTACAAGTGCTCTATGCCACCTGCTAATCCTTTCCCTCCCTCCCAAGACTTTCTCTTGTGCTCTGCAGAACGCCGTTCTCGTCTCTTCACCAGTTTCCCCACCTCTTCGCCTCGTCTAAAATCTAACTCTGCCCTGGGGATGGTGTATCGCTCCTCTGCAGGCTTCCCATGCAGACACTTAACCTCATTCTGTGAACCACCGGGTCCTGGAGGTGGCCCCTATACTGTTCATTCCCTACTTCCTGCTTCCATTGACAAGGTAGCCCTTGATGATCACATTACTGAGGTGAATTGCCACTTACCACTCATCATAGCCACTCGCCCCCCTTTCAAGTACTTCCCATCATTCACAGATCTTTCTCCGTCCCAACTGCCGCTGTTACCATGAACTTTTTGGTGTTCCCATGGATAACCCACATAACATCCTGGCTCCTCGATTCCCCATTCCCATTGACCAAGTCAGCCACTGTGTCTGTCATTCAGCATCTCGACTGTTCTATCTCTGAAATCATTCACGCAGACTTTCTGCTCTCTGAACGTGTTAGATTGTCTCCACAGCATTTCCAGTAGTTAAATACAGTTTTTCATAAAATCGGATTTCGGGACGGCCATCAGACATGTAACCTCCATCCTCTTTCTGCCCCAGCATCATATCCTTGTTTCTGTGGCAGAATAAGAGTTTAATAAGCATCTACTCTAAGTTAAAGTACTCCCTATACGTGTATTCCAATAATGGTTTTGTAGAAACAACGCGAAACAAGCCAGGACCCCATAGGCAGGTCTCTAGAGTTTGGAATTCCAGGCCACACCAGGGTCTTGAGTATCTGCAGAGGCAAGCAGGGCCTTGTGACAGTCTTTAAATCATACCATTTATGTGGCAGTTATTATAACATGTCTAGGTCTGCATGAGTTGCTAAAAAGATTTTAAAGACAGAGAAGAAAATTGCCAATTTACTTCACCTCAGCAAGGATACTGTATCATCTGAGGATTCCGTTACCGCAGATGGTTTGTCATTAACACTTTAAAAGAAGAAAAAAAATGTAAAAATGTAATAAACTTTTCATAACATTATTTTCCACAGAGTCCATTTATTAAATATTTCAATTAATAAAAAATCTTTTGGAAAGAAATCCTAGTAACATTAGGACATATACTGTCCATTACAAGATGGCTAACATTTGCCCAGATGTGCTTACTAGCTATCATATCAAGCTTCCCCATGCAAGTTAAGCAGAATTAATGTTGTAATTAATCGTTCGTATGTCAGGCTTTTAAAAGTTCTCCCATGAATCTTTATTTCCATGAATTCAAGTTTAATTTCTTGTCCCCTTCATCAGTCGACGACTGAACTTTTTAACAAATTCCTCCCTTTGCTGTAGTTAAAACTGGCTTCCACAAACACAGCATGACCACTTACACCTTCCATGCCTTCATGGGAACTACGCTCTCCTGAAATGACACCTCCTCTTCCACTCACCTGTAAAAATCTTAACCTTCAAGGCCTCACTCAGTGCTCAACTTCCTTGAAGCTGCCCATATCAACTTCAGCATTTATGGCCATCTATAAACTTTAACAACAAATTACATAACGTCTGCTACTGTTTGTTTTACACTGACAATTCTTATGGTCTTAAATAGTTTATAAGCTTCTTCAGAGCAAAATACTTATTTCATCTAGTGCTGGTAACATGAGGGCTTCATCTGTCCTAGCATCTGTCTGACCTTGCAATCACTTCTGATTCTATCCTCGCTTCACTCGCATCCTGCTGATTCTTGTCCTGATACTGGTGAATTTGATGCTTTATTTGTCCTGATTCTATTTGCTTCCAGGATGGTTTTGATAGTTGCTTGATTCTTGACCTTTACTTTGTCTCTAGTTTTGGTTTTGATCTCTGTATCTAGTATTACAATTCTAATGTATGCCTGATAATGAACTAGGCACCACGGACACAGAACTAATTAAGAACCTCCAGAGAATTCTCAATCTAGTGAGAGATACAGACAGACAAAGTTATGTTACTATCCAAGATATGTAACTCAGTGCTAAGGGAGCACAGAAGTGACAACTCTGGAGAGGTCAGTATTTCTTATAGGTGATCTTTGAGCTAGATCTTAAATGGCCAATAAGAGCTTGCCTTGGCGAAAACAAGAAAAGTAGACTCAAAATTGAAGAAAGGGTAGAGGCATGAAAGAGCTTGTAATATTTCGAGATCAGGGAGTTTTGTGTTGCTAGAAAGTACCGTACGTGTAGGCAAGGAGGGGTCAATGCTTAGGTGCAGACTTGTTTATGAACAAAACTGAAAGCGTCTACATGTGGTTTCGTAAGCCATGCCAATAGACCCTGACTCATCTAGTAAGAAACAGGAAGCTAATGCATGCTATTAAACTGGGAAGTGATTTAAACAGATTTGTTTTCATGGGAAGCTAACTCTGGAAGTCATGTCAAGGATGAACTCGTGCAGTACAAAGCTAATAATCAAGGATATGAATGATAAGAAAGAATGGATTAGAGACGTGTTTCTGAGATGGGATTCATAACCTGGGGAGACAGCTGGATGTATGAAGTGAAGAAGATGCAGGGCACAGAGCAAGATGACACCAGGAACTGTTTTATACACACTGTCTGTCCGGGAGGGCATCTGAAGTAAGTGCTGGTACGTAGGAAATGTGTTCATTATCGGTAGGAATTATGGAAAGTTTTAATTTTATTTTAAAGAAGTATTACAATGGGCAGGAAGGCTGGGCCACAGAATGTATTCGGTCTTAGTATTACTAATCTTTGATTTCCTAAACAAAATGAAATAGTTGAGCCAATAAAAATAAAATTTGTACTTCTCAAAATGGGTCTCGGAAAAAAATAAGTCAGTGGGAAATAAGGCTTTAATGGAGTCTTTGGGGAGATGAAGCAGCGAGGAGCAGACCCTAACTCACACAGGCATGGACAGGAGACTGTAAGATGACTGAGCTCAGTCCTGAGGTGTGACCAAAGCCATGTTCGTCCAACCTGGACCCCAAACCCCACCTTAAGGGCTCAAGTCATGGTCCCAAGAATAAACAGTAATATTACATCCACGCCAACCACAGGATGTGACTATGTGGCCTTGGGTTAGGGTGGAAGAAGAGAAGGAATGGACCAATGGACCACAGGCTCAATAGAGAGGAAGACTTTTCTAATGGCAGAGTTTATCGTCTTCGATAGGGTTAGTTTCTAAAGTCAAAGCAAAAGGCAAAAATCAATTCTGTAAAAATCACCCTCACAAACCTCTAAAGAAGAAATAATTTTGGAGACTGAACTCTCGTCTCTTGATATGAATGACTGACAAGCCGGCTTCCCTCCAGCACCAGAGCAAATCACAATTTCTTCAGCGGAGGACCAACAAAGTGGGCTAGCTCATGCTTAGAGAAGATGTATGAACAAGGTCTTAAAAGACCGAATAATCTGCAGTACAGTAAAAGAGTCACCTAAGGAGGGCACGTGGGACCCGAGGACTAAGGGACACAGTTGAGTCAGGTCTCCAATTCAATGCTGTTCCAGAGCACATGTCCCCTGAGAATGGTAAATGATATTACTCACACTATCTAAACTGCACGTTTTCTCACTCTCTATTTTTGTTTAGCATATGTAACAGAATTTTGCATAAGCCATACATACTCCAAACAGCCAAAAGTTAGTCATCAGCAAGACAATATACCTACTGCTCAGTAATTATTTTTATTAATAATGGCTCACTAGCATCACTTTTACCTGAAGACATTGTACTCTTAAAACAAAAAATGTATCAGTGAATTGACAAACCTTCTCCCTACATCCAGATTAGCTTCAGTTCCGGTGTCGCTGTCACTGTCAGGTTTATCTGGATAGGCTGTTGTTCTCGCTCTTTTACTTTCCACTACTTTTGCTGCTGCCTTAAACAAAGGAACGAATGCACTGAGCCACTTTAAACAAAGAGCATTAAATTAAGCCTTCTAATTCTTTGACAGTCATAACTAAAGCACCTGTTTACAGGCCAATAAAAGGCCCTATGTTGTTATTTTCTCCAGTAACTGTTACAGCAGCAACTATTTTAGCTACTTGCTTGGTTTATAAGCATTATGGAGGTCTATCCTTGCAAATGTTATTTGATACACACGAACCCTCTAGGCAATTTCAGGATAAAAGGTTAGTATTTGCGATCAATAAAGATTCCAGATATTTAAAAATAAAACTACCTCAAATTAATCAATGATCCACTATAATATATTAAGTTAAAAACTTTTGAGGCCAAGACAGAGGATAAAATGCCTTAAAAAAAAATGTAAAGGCCCTTCTTTACCTTAATTTTACTTTTTTCCAAAAATATGCTAAAATTTTCTTTAAAATTTAAACTAAATATTTTTCACTTACTTCTTCATTCTGTTTTCTGCTTCAACTTTTTTATTTTGAAAAATTCACCTAACTCTTATTTTGAAAAGTTATAAAAATACTACAAAGGTCACCAATAAACCCTTTAGATTTACTTAATGTAACGTTTGCCACATTCTTCTATAAAAATTACATAAAATTCTGATTTGTTTTTATAGAATTTCTATTTCAAGTATTCTCCTTTATTATAACAATTTCAATCAAGTCTACCACGTCTCTCTGAAATAGTCATACCTTCATTAGAAAAGCTGATGATTTTTCTTTGAGCACACAATTCACAAAACTTTTAATTTTCTCCATCATGTGGTTATAGCTGAAGTGTTGAAAGAAGGAATGGAATGCATCTTTCTGAGAGATTACCATAAGCAATTTCCTTCGTAAAGGCTAAAGAAAACAGAAGAAACATTAACACATAAATCACAAATAAGATACTAGAAATTTTGTCATATTTAATTGAAAAGATCACTTTATAAATGTTAAAGAAGCAAAATTAAGAGATTTAAAATTTTTTCATGTTTTAAATGGCCCACTAATGTATCTTTCTGACTTTAAAAAAAATAAATTACGAACCTGAATATCTATTACAAAGTTTAAGAAATAAAGACATTTGTCCAGTGACAGCCCTTGTATGCTTCCTTAACCTGACTGGTAACCCCGCAGCCTTCCCTCTCCCCAGAGTAACTATTCCTCTGAATTTAGAATGTATCATACACGTGCATTCTTTATACTTGCACCACGTATGTATACAACTGTAAACAATATGTAGTAAATACTGTTTAGCAGAGTTTTTAATTTCATATAAATGTTATATTATATATATTCATCTGAAACTTGTAATATTTTGCCCAACTCAATGTATATGAGATTTATCCGTACTGATTTGATATTTGTAGAACTAATTACTTTTTCTGTTATGTAGTATTCCACTGATCAAAAAATCATTTCTTCATCCATTCTTGTAGCCTGTTGATAGAATTTAGGCTATTTTCTATTACCACAATCTGTTCAATGTTTTTCCATGTCTTCTTGTGCGCAGTACAAGTTTCTCTTGAACAGCAGCTCTTTCAAAGCTGGTTGCACAATAAAAGCTACAGAACTTTAAAAAATTCAACTTCTCAGGCTCTATGCCAGACCATCTCAGTAGGGCCTGTTCCTCCCGCTCCTCCAAAATAAAGCTTTATGGCTTTTAAAATTTGCACTGAAAGCCACTTTAGGGTGCTTATCTAGAAGTGGAGTTGCTGGAATGCATGCTTATATAGATTTTGCTTAAATATTCTCCAAAGTTTAAGTACCACTTTACATTCCAGAGAGGAAGGCATGGCAGCCTTACCATTTCTCCACTTTTTGAGCCAACTGTTGGTATTCTAAGCCTTTTACTCATTGACTGTCGGAGTGCAGGAAATGCTATTTCAAATGTTACTTGGTATTGCCCAGTACTGATTACTAACACCAGTGAGATTCAGTACTTTCTCTTATGCTACTGGCTGTAAGGTTTTCCCCTTCTGTGAGGTCCAAGCAGAGTAGGGTTTTCGGTAGCCTCACAGTGTGGAGGCAAAAAGTAGGAGCAGGGAATCCAATAAATGTATCAGGCTTCCTGCTGCAAGCTGGAGGGTTACACCCCAGAAACAGCAGTAGCACAACTACTTACACATTTATGATACGTGTACTCTGCTAGAGGTGTGCTATTGTTCAATAAAAAGTTCACTGAAACTATCTTTGCTTTGAATAAGTTTAATTTACTCCAATAGCACTTTGTTATTATTTAAAAACTTAAGTGCTATCGACCTTAACATTAAAAATATACACAAAACTACTAATGATCCATAAGAAACCTCTAGAAAAATAAGCAAGTTATAATGCCTCCTTCCATTCCCGCACTGCCCAATATAGTAGCCACTAGCCACACGTGGCTACTGAGCCCTCAAAGCATGTGAGCCCTGAATTTAGACAAAAGTATAAAATAGCAGGTTTCAAAGACAAAGACAAAAAAGAGAGTGAAAATATCTCAATACTTTTTTATATTAAATGTTAAAATTATTTTTTTAATATATTGGGTTAAATAAAATGTTATGAAAATTAGTTTCACTTGTTTCTTTTTACTTTTTTAATGTGGCTACTAGGAAACTTAAAATCACATGTGACTTGCATTATATTTCTGTTGGACAGCACTATCCTTTGCTGTTTAAAGATAAATCATTCCTTATCCCTCTGATGTTCTTTGAACATTCCTCATTCTATATAAACAGTTCTAAAATTCTGATTCTAATTTAAACAATTACCGTGTTAGAATCTGAATCACCAAATATTCTTTCAAAGACTTCTTCTGCTTCCTTAAAATCGCCACTTTCAATACAAACAGCTATAGCCTAAAAGATAGGATGACAAATACACACCTCAGATCGCTTTTCAAAATATCTAATTGTTGTTATATAAAAAAAATTTTCAAAGGTAAAATAACTGTGGTTTAAAAAGACAGAAAAAATTTTCATTGGCCTGTTGCATATTTACTAATAAACACCCAGCATTCTCGCTCTTTCTAATTTAGGCTAAATTAAAGGCAAGTAATAATAAATAAGTTAGGAGCTACATTATGTATACTTAGGACCCAGCTACGTATTTTGAACAAATAGAAAATGAGAGAGGAGTCAGATGGTATTTGTGATACTTAGGATATATAAAATTTGCTAGTTAGGGTCCCTGTAAAATTTCTAATAGAAACAAACCCAGGAAGGCAGATGCTTTCAAATAATCATTTTATAAATTGGCCTTTTTGATAACGAATGTGGTAGATATGGGACCATTACCATCTAAGTAGCTTTGTAAACTTGGGCAAATTATTTAAGTTTTTGGTGCCTCAGTTGCCTTACATGTAAAAGGTTGAAAATAATAGTACCTATTTCATAGGGTTGTTCTGAGGATTACAGTTATATATAAAAGTGCTTAGAACAGTATCTGGCGAATAGTAAAAAATACATTACACGTTCACTATGTATTTCATGGTAATGCAACTTTATACTAGAAATTAACAAAGGCCTGCTTCCTCTAGAGCCCTCCCAAATTGGGGTAAAATAACAAATCTCGGCCCTGGGTAGAAATTCTTAAAAGAAGCAGTCATTTTTCTGCCCATTCTTTTCAGGTCTTAATTCTACTTGACGGTCACTACACTGTCAATGATTCTTAGGAAAGTGGGCCACTACATGGGTTTTCTATCCAACAATAAAAAATTCTTTTTTAAATAAGGAAAAGTTTATTTATCTAACAAAATCCCTATTTTTTGGGATCCCTTATATTTGCTTTGTCTGTTAGCAAAACATACTTTCCTTATCATATCTTTGAACAGCTTTTTTGGCTTCTCACTCTTTAATAGGCTACTCCTAAAATTCTATGTAGTTAAAACTTTACATTTTCAAAACTACATTGATCACAAAAATCCATTTAGTTTTTAATCCAATATTCTACTTTTTTCATATTTATAATCTTTAAATAAAAAATGAGAGAGCGCAAATCACAGGTTTTGAAAGTTGCTTGATCTTTAAATAGATGCAGCACATTTTCGGAAGTGAGGGAAATTGACGCTTAGGCAACCAACATTAAAGCGAAGGTCAAATTTCTAGAGGATGAGTACATTAACTTTTACTCTGGGTTTACCGTGCAACTTACATCAAGTGGCTCTTAATTTCTTCAGATGTCATACCTTTATTTTCTAGCAAAATAATAATTTTAAATACAAAATTAATACTCATACCTGAATTTTAATTAAATTCTCTATTTCTTCATGAAGTTTGTCATGTTCTTTTTCAATTGAAGCCCAAATCATCAGGGCTGATTCCAACGGTGTAATTCGTTCATCAGTTTCAAATTGTGCATCTTTAAAACCAGCACAAAAACAAGCAACTTAGAAAGCTAAGTAGAACCTTAGTTTGTCAATTTTTAAAGATTCATTTCTTTAGGTATTTACTGAGTGTATTTTACCTGCCAGGCACTGTTTTTGTATATACCAGTTTAGGGAAGTGATTTAATTTTTCAAGTTAGTTTCCTTATTAAAATCAACTTTAACAATGAAAAAAGCTAGATGAGTTTACGAAACATCTGAAGCTTTTCTTTACTAAAATATTGATTTCAAGAACTAAAGCAAGCTATATTGTACATAAGGTGTCACAGTAAAAGCTCTTAAACGGTCCCAAGTCTAACTGCATTATAACAAGCCTCTAGAACATGAAATGAGTTTATTTTGAATTCGATTTTAGCCTATACTACTTGAAATCCTTGTGAATATTTGAAAAAGGCTCCTTCAAGAAGTTATTTCTCTACCAACATTCTTCTAATCACCAAGGCTTAAAGTCTGAGAAGCCACTGTCTCACTCCTTCCTCTTTGTCATCACCATATCCAATCTGTTGCAAAAGATTGTAGAGTGGTTTAAAACACTTGACTTTGGAGTTTATTCTAGACCCATCATGTACTGCTTGTGTGGTGTTGAAAGTTTTTTCACCCTTCTAAACCTCAATTTCTTCACCTACAAAATAGTGAAAGTAAATACTATCTCATAGGAGTTATGTGAATATTTAACGAGATATTTGCACGACTGTTAAACTTTCTTAAAACAGATCAAAGACTCACAGTAGCTGATAACTACTTAGCAAATTACAAACACCTCGGTCTGACATTCAGAACCTTCACTATGTATGTCCTACATCTATAATCTATAATTCATTCATTCAATAAATACTGAGCACTCACTATGAGCAGGCACTTGCCTAAAAACTGAACTATCTCAGTGAATAAGACTAAGCCCCTATTCTTAGGATGCTCACAATGCTAACGACAGATAGATAAATTAACAAGTTAACAGATAATTTAACTTCAGAGTAATAAAGGCTAGTAGAGAAAAGGGTACTAGGAACCCAGAAAGATGGGGGAGGGGCTCTTTCAGGTAGGGCAGGTGGGAGAGGCCTCTCTCCAGAAGTGAGGGGGAAGGAGAGCCAAGATCAGCACAATGTGAAGCAGAAGCAGCAGTCACACAAATATCTACAGGAAGAGTGCTCCACAGGGACCATCAAGTGCAGTGTCCTGATAGGAGCCTGGTGTTCAAAAGGCAGAAGGGAGGTCAGTCTGCCAAGAGCAGTGGGCAAGCGGGATGCATGCCAGCTGTGATAACGGAGAAGGGACGGAGTGTCTGGGAACTCTGAATGGACAACTGGCTGGTGGACTGGATGTGAAGTGTCAGGAAAACAAAGGAGTCTCAGATTTTAACAGCTGGAGGAAGGGACTGCCACTTACTGACATAGGAAGCCTGGGTGAGGAGCAAGTTGTGGGAGTTAAACATGGAAATCAGGAATTCTACTTTCCAGGTAAACTATAGTTTGATTCTCCAAATAACTGTTTTTGTTTTGCCTAGAATGCCATTTTCACATTCCAATGAAACCCATCAATCCTTTTAGGTTTAGAGCAAACTCTACCTCCTTCTTGAATTCCTTCCTTACTCTAGCTAAGTGACTAGGAAATTTCTTTTCTCTAAATCTCTTGTATCATTATTCCTATCTGTTATACCTTGTAGTGTTTTATACTTACACTTACTTAATAATCTCATTAGCTTTGCAGTGTCATGAAGGCAGCAAATCTCTTACGTACTCTATAATGCATAATGATTATATTTCAAAGTTTGAAACAGGAGCTATTTACTATATTCCTCCCAATCCCCACATACACTATTAGTTCCATAGCAACTATGTAGCAAACATACTTAAGAGAATTTCCTTTTTCCCTCTGAAAAATTACAGGGAACATGCAATTTAATATTAGCGGTTTCAATGATTTCTACTTCATTTCTTGTTGCTCTTTCCTAATTCTTTCTCCAATATTTTAGATATAAAAATATATCCATTCATATACCACGTCTCTTTATATTCCAGGCTCTGTACCAGATACTTAAGATGCAAACAAAGAAAAAGTGTCTGCCCTTATGGGACTTATATGTGAACTATGAGAGACATTTAGACAAACCAGTGTGACTGGTACTTTACTAAAATTATGTATTATGCCAGATGCATAGGTGTACCCCCCACCCAAGATTAATTCAATTAGCATAGGATAGAGGCCACACATTTCTATTTTCTAAGAACTCTCCAGGAGAGTCCAGTGTATCAGAGTAACAGAGTGTTAGCTCGGAGAAGGGATACTAAAATACAGTCCTTCATGAAAGAGAAGTTATCCAAAAAAAAGAAAGAAAGAAAAAGAAAGAGAAGCTATTCGAACTGGGACATTAAGAATAACCAAGTGAAGAGGACAAGGGTGAGGAGAACATTTCAAGAAGATGGAGCAGAAGGCGAGGTGTACAAGACATTCACACTCATAGTTAACAGTTACTGAGGCCCTATTATGTGTCGGGCACTGTGCTAAGTGCTTAACACACAGTAGCTCTTTTACCCAATTTCTTTAAAAGAGTACACAATATTACCAACCTTATTTTATAAAGGAGGATTTGAGATCTAGAGGTCACACAGTTAGCAAGTGGTAAAAGCAGACACCGGCACCCTTAACAACTTAGTGTCTCGAAAAAGGTGCATTTCGGGAATGACAAGATGGCTGGCGTGGCTGGAGTACCTGCCGAGAAGCAGTGAAATGGAAACGCAAAGGCAGATTCCCCGATGCTCCTTCATTTCATATTTTTCTTTCTTCTAAAACCTCATTTTAATATTTGTCTTTCCTAATAAGTCCTTCTTGACTGACATTATCTAAGCCTTCTTTCTAATCCATCTTCCTCCTTCTAACTGTGAGGTACAGAAAAAATGTATATGCTAGATCTTCAAAATATTTACGATGTAGAGCTTCATTTTCAGGTAGGATGTAGGCTACCGCAGCAGGCCAATGCTGAGTACAGCTGGAAGAAAATCGAATAAACTACAAAAACATGCTGCTATAGACATGAGATAGCTGTGGAAGCAATGAGAACCAGATGCACTACAATTCCAGAGAGAGAATTTTGAGGTGAGCTGAAGATCTGTAGCTGTTTTCTTCCCTGAGCTCATTTATTTTCAAGGCTGGGCATCCAGTTTACTCCAGGCAGGCAGATTTTACTGCGGGTAGAGAAACAAGAAAAGCTTCTTTTCTGGTGGTTTCCTTGGGGCAAGCTTGTTGGACTGGAAACCTGAAGAACTGAAAACACAGGTTTCTCCTCAGGGGATATTTGCTGGGTTCTGGGGCAATGCAAGAAGCCAGGGTGGAAAAGGTAGGAAATCTCTCAGAGTCTCACAGATCCTAAGAGATAAAGTCCTATGAAAAGAAGAGCCTGCCATAAACAAACATCTCCCCTTGGAGACATCTGCCAGATCTTAAAGCTCTCTGTGGTGTAGGAGACTAAAGCTATTACTGTAGCCCCCGGCCATATGGCATTGTTGAGCAGTTAAAATATGGCTATTCCAATCTGAGATGTGTTTTAAGTATAAAATACATACCAGATTTCAAAGATTTACTAAAAAAAGTCTATGGCCATGCCACCCTGAACGTGCCCAATCTTGTCTGATCTCGGAAGCTAAGCACGGTCAGGCCTGGTTAGTACTTGGATGGGAGATCACCTAGGAAGACCACCAGGTGCTGTAAGCGTTAACAAAACAAAACAAAACAAAAAACACAAAGATTTACTGAAAAAAAAAGAATGAGTAAAATACCTCCTTAACATGTTTTATATTGATGTTGGCATATATTTTAGAGATATTGGGTTAAATGAGGTATTGCTAAAATTAATTCTACCTATTTCTTTTGACTTTAATGTAGCTATTACAAAATTTCCAATTACATATTATATTTCTGTCAGGAAGTGCTGCTATACAGCGACTACTAAAAAAAAAATACAAAAGTGTATGTTTAACTGAAAACCTAATATGAAAATTGAAGTTTTAAACGCTGTCTCGTCTAAGTCCATTATGGCGAAATATATTGATTCTTGGTAATTGACCCTGGCCTAGTATGTCTAAGACAAAATGGGATTCTGATGTATTTCAAGATTAAACCACACACAAAAATCTGAATATTTTTCCACTTCCCTTTTTTTTTTTTGGAGGAAGGGTTTTTTGGGCACTTGAGAATATTCTGTCACATTTAATTACAGAACTACTCTGTTAACAACCATGCTAACCTGTGGTCTGCGTGGTCAGGAACTCACCCGCTGTGTCCCCGTCAGCTCGTCTTCTTCAGCAGCAGGCCCAGACCAACCTCCAATTCCACCTCCCCTACATCTACTCTGCTTCACGTCCTATCCACCTGGGGGCCTGGCACCGACTCCAGACCTACCCTCACCCCCAACACAAAGCGTGCTACAGGAGCCAGAGCTAGACTGCGAGATGTGCTAACACACTGGGATTCTGTGGAACACAACATGTGTATAAGTGAGCAGTTTCACGGAAGTACTGCCTACCACTCAGGACTATTGGCAAAGTATTTTGTAAATTGTAAAAATTCGAATAACTATGTAGTTATTCGAATCAAAAGGTCTTTTAAATCATCATGTTGTAAGATCAGCCATTATTGATAAACTGAATCATTTAAGTTCATTTAAGATTGCCCATAACAATCTTAAATGAACTATGGGGACAAGGGAGAGAGCAGTTACAGCTATAGGTCATATCCCTTATATAAATAAGTGCTGAAATCAAGTTCAAATAAGAGGCTTCAAATATCAGTAAAAAATGGAGTAGGTATGATAATAAGAGTTACCACAAAGTTCCCATGCAGGTTTAACATAAAGTCTCCATGATAAAGCCCACGAAGCCTAGTACAGCAGCATCAGAATAACCTGGGAAACTGTTAGACATCACCCCAGGGCCACTTGACCATCCTATTGAATCAGAAACTCATGGAGGGGAAGGGGCCTCAGCATTCTGCTTTTTTTGAACAAGTCCTTTCACATTTCTGAAATAGACTAAAGTCTGAGAACCAATGCTCTAAGATATGGGCTATTTCTTTTACTTCCTTTAGATATGCTTGTGTGTAGATGTATACAACAAACACATGTGGGCAACTCTCAAAAACAAATGACAGCTCCCATCTGTTTCTTCTCATTGTCTTACCTTTAGACATAGATTGATATATTTACAATATAAGATAAAAACTCATTTACCAAGGCTTTTTCCTGCTGCAATTCTTGTCAAAAACTGACATATGTATATAGTTCTCAACTGATAAGCTGTAAGACTGGAGAGTCCATGAATAATAGCTGAAAAAGAAAAAAGTGAATTTTATTAAAACCTTGACCCAGCAGTCCCTATGTGGTTTGTTGAGAAAATAGGTGTAAACATCATACAAAAATTATCATAAATTTAGAGCTGTATGCTTTTAGACAACTTAAAAAAAATCTGAATAAAAAAAAGCAATAAACACTTGCAAAATGAAACTGATATTTCACATGTAGAGTATTTAGAACTATTTTCACAGGTAGCACTCTAGTGAAAAGGGAGAGATACAGCAAACTGTAAAATGTGTCAAATCCTAATCTGGAACCTTATTTTATGCCTTAAAACTAACATTATAGGCAATATTTTATATTATTTCTGTCAAGGTTTCAGTTGAAAGGCTGTTCAGTTTATAAAGCTTCATTTTAAATACATGTTTATTAATATTAATCTCTCAGATATCTGAATGCCCACCTAGATGTTACACTAGGCAGTGGGTATGTACAGTGGTGAGTAAACCGCAATTCTGGACCTCAGCAAGTTTACTACCACGTAGCAATGAAAGACGCATGACTGAACACCTAAAGGAAAAAGGTAGAGAAAACCAAAAAAGACAAGTATAGAATGCTATGGAAACAAAGAGACATTGCAGTGTGAAGCTGGAGGGAGGCGGAATCAGGGAGGGCTTCTCTAAGGAAATGTTTAAAGACCCAAAGTTGCCACTGTTAGCATTATACTTCACCCAGAGCTTTTAATTTAACCTATAAAAAGGTTAAATTAACTAGCAAACCGAAAAGCAGTCCTGCAGCCACTAAGCAGATAAGACAAATAAATATGCTTATTTGTATTTATTTCCTCAATTCTAAAATGCCATTGTCTTAAACTATACTTGCAATTATCTTAGCCATATATATCCATAATATAATTGAATAGGATTCAAGGACAGCACAAAATTTAAATAGAATTTAAACATAATTCATTCACTATTTACTGAACATCGACTGCTAGCCAATGTTAGGGACGGACAACTGAATGAAGAGATAGCCAGTCCCTGCCCTGGATGATGGTTTTAGTCTAAGAGAGCACAAATTAAAAAGTTATGCAAGTGACTAATTAAAATTTTATTTAAGTGCCACAATGAGTAAGTATGGTATGGGGCAAAGTGAAAGAAATATCTAATCGAAGGGAAGAAAGTCAGACCTTTCTATATTTACTTCTCTCCACATTCAACTCTGTCAACTACATGATAACTGGATATCCTAGATACCACTGCCGCTCTATTCTTTCTAATGATAGGCAATATATAAAACAAACAAGGAAGACCTACTCCAGATGAACGTGTGACTATCTTCTTTCTCCATACCAGAAACCAAACACTGCTCACAGTAAAACACACAAGGATCTAATGACTAGCAACGACAGGGGCTGTATTTAGGCACTTATTACAATACCAGGTGCTACTCTAAGCACTTTATACCAGTGGCTTTTAACTGGGGGTGCTTTTGTCTCTTAGAGGACATTTAGCAATGTCTGGAGACATTGTCATGAGTAGAAGGGGGAGGTACACGGTCAGAGATGCTGCTAAACATCCTGTAACGCACAGAAGAAACCTCCCCTTCATCCCCACTCTCCTCCACCCTCGGCCATACAGATCAAATCGTTAGCAGTGCTTAGGTCGTGAATCCTTGCTTTATTCATATCAGTTCATTTGCTTCTCTCAACAGCCCAATGAAGTAAACGCTATTATTATCTCTATTTTACACTGGAGGAAACTGAGGTACCAAGAGGGTAACTTGCTTCAGATCTTACAGCTGTATAGTGGTAGAGCCAGGAATCTAATTCATGCAACTTATTCCGGACTCCATGCTCTTAACCATCACCTCTCGATGCTTCCCAAGGTAGGAGACACGTTAGGAATAACAGTCTGGAAAAGGCGTTAAGAGATAAGTGAGGTGTGAGAATACTGAATTAGAATGAAAGAGCTAAGAATTTTCTAGAAAGCACTGAGTTGTGCATTTTTACATTACGGAAAGTGTAGTAAATGAAATTATACAGAAAACAAAAAAGGGAGTCCTTTCAGTCAAAAATGGGAATACAGAGACAAAACTATGATCACAATTTGCGTATCTTCCACTGATTAGCTGTGCAACTTGAATAACAGTTTACTGTATGGGTTTCTGCGCCTTTAACCACAAAATTATGGAGGTGGCCTAAATTATTTCTTGGGTATTGAGCTAGAACCTTGAAAGGGTTTTTTACTTTTTCCATAAACTTTACTTTTTAGAATAGTTTTAAATTTACAGAATTGTGAAGATTGAAGTCCCATATACCCTCCACCCAGCATCTTCTATTAACATTTTATATTCATACAGTATATGTTAAATGAACCCATATTGATACATGAACTAAAGCCCATGTTTCATTCGGATTTCCTTAGTTTTTACATTGTTCCTTTTCTGCAGCAGGAGCCCATCCACTAGGGTACCACATTACATTTAGTCATCAGACTCCTTGGTTTTGATGATCTTGACAGTTTAGAGGCATTTTGTAGAATGTACCTCTTCTGGGATTTGTGTGATGCTTTTTTCTCATGATGAGGCTGGAGTTATGGAATCTGTCAGGCTACTCTAGTATAAATTTACTCTTTCTTCCCCCCTTTCCATACTGTACTCTTCAGAATAAAGTCCCTATGTGCAGCCCACACTTAAGGAAAGGGGAGTTATGCTCCACCTCCTGAGGACAGAGTAGTTACAGAAATTACTTGAAAGTCTTCCGCATGGGAGATTTGGCTCTTCTCCCATTTCATTATCCTCTCATTTAACTTTCTAATTAATGTTAATTAGCCATGGCTCTAGTGTTATCTGTGATACAGTTAGTTGGAGGAAAGGTTCTTGAATTGGAAGATAAGCTATAGGTCCGGAACACTCCTTAAAAGGAGTTCAAAGCTATCAATACTTTAGGTTGCTTAACTAGTTCACTTTCCTATAAACTAAAATTATTTGCCTAACTTATTTGCTGTGAAGGTAAAATGTGTCAATACGATTTTAAGTATTTAATTTTCTATTCCACACTACCTTGGGGTTGCATTCAGCGGCAATAAGTGGAGTGTCAATTCTGAAATAAATACCAGGGCATCTTTCTGTTATTCAAAAAGCCAGGCTAAGTCTTCTCTATCGACCTATGTCTTTGTCCATCATTTACAGGCTGTCTTGTCTAAGCAGTAGGTTTCATTGACAGTTTAATTTTGAAGCCTACAGTACTGAGCAAGTAGGCCAAATGAGGTTTCAGTAGCTCACAAATTAACAGAAAACACGGAGGCCAAGGTCACTGTGGAGACCACAGAAACTGCTGACTAAATGTCATCACAGGAATACCCGAGTCGAAAGACAAATACAAGCGCCAAAGGAGACAAAAAGAATTGCACACTGGGTTAGGTGACATTTTGTCATTTTAACTCTAGTCCTGCATCAACTCTAAAGGGGGCTTATTCTCACTTTTCTCAGAAAAACTTGAGAACCGGAGAAAAACAGGAGCCGATAACAGGAGAATCCGGATTCGAGCCAACGTTCAATCAGAGCCTGGGGCCCCCGCTCTCCGCGCCCCCGGGGGACCCGGCTGAAACCCAGGCCCCCGCCGCCCGCCGAGCTCGCGTTCCGCAGCGCAGGCCCCCGCCCGGGCGCGCCCGCACTCACCCTCGGCGCTGTCACGGGTCCGGTGGAAGTCCTCGAAACGGCTGTCGCGGAAGGCGCGGCAAAGAGACAGGCAGAGGAAATCGAGCATCCAGCCGGCAGCTACCGCCTCAGCCTCCGCCACCAGGCCCGCGTCCTCTTCTCCCTCAGGCACCCCCGTCTCCACCTGGCACTCGAGCAGTTCCTGGCACTCGAACTGCTCCTGATCCTCTCTCTCCGCTTCCGGCAGCCGCTTTTCCGAGGGGCCCGCGTCCTGTCCGTCCGCACGACCCCGCGGGCTCGGGGCCGCCACAGCAGCGTCCTCCGCCATGTTCAATCGCCGGCGCGAGTTTCGCCTCTACGAGCGCCGAGCGACGATTGGCTCGCGCTGAGGGCGGGGGCGGTGCAGCGACAGGGCTTTTCCGCCGGGTCCCGCCAATCACGCCGCCAGGATGAACAAGAGGCTGGAATCTGGCTTTTGATTGGCCGGGACCTGGACGTTGACTCCTTCGACACTCTAGGGCTGGGCTTTGTTGGTAAACTGAGTTAACTCCAGCTTGGGCTGGGAGGGAAGGACCAACGTGAGGGCAGTGCTTTATCCTCGTGCTAAACTAGAACATCGACTAGAACTACAGCGTTAGTTAAAATGGAAAGTATTTTATCCGCAGTGTACTTCGATAAGAGATAGATGGTTAGAACTTGTCACTAATATTCAAGCGAAACACTTTTGACCCTATTAGCCACCTAACACGGTTACTACGCGATCACGAATCAAAGTTGTTACAACGGTCTTAATCCGAGCTTCTCCAACCTTACTGTGCATCGGAATCAGCCCCGGGGCTTGTTAAATTGCTGGCTCCACCCAAGTTTCAGTTTTGTAGCTCTGAATTGCGGTCCTTTAATTTGCAAGTCGAATTCCCGGGTAATGCTGAGGCTGCTAGTCTGGGGACCACATTTTGAGAATAACTGCGCTAGCAAGAGTATATTACTTTGGGAATTAATATCAATCAGAGTCTGAAATAGACTATAGAATACAGCTTGTACAACAATCACTGAGTGCTCATTTTGAACTTTGAAACTTAACCATACAGCACAAGAAGGAATTGGTTGTGGGAAATCTGGTTATATTCTGTTTCTCTATGTGGGTGATAGCTATATCAGTGTATTCACTTTATGAAAATTCACTGAACATGACTTATGCAGTTTTCAATAACGTGTGTCATAACTGAATAAAAAGTTTACCTTAAAAACTTGTTTATGACACATCAAACATTATAAAAGCCTTTATATGTTTTAATTTTACGCATTTATTATTGCCTTACGGCTGTAGTTTAAATGCTGAGTCTTCATAGCTGTTAAGAACGCCTAGGTTGGAATGGGCCCTACCACTTACACACTAGTTGTGTGACCTTGCATAAATCATGCCTCAATTTCTCTTCTGTATATTGGGCATAATAATAACACCCTCATTGTAGGCTTTTGGGGAGGATTAAAGGGCTTGATAAATATGAAGAGTCTAGAAGGAAGCCAGTAAATGCTCAATATTAACCGAAAAAGCAGGACATGTGCTACCTAGAAAAAGGATGATGATTCAGAAGAGATTGCTCCTTTAGGCTCTAATGGGCCTATGGGAAGTTAGTCTTGTTTGCAAACAATGCAGGGCCTAAGGGCATAAAGGTCAAGGTACATTATGGACTGAGTGAACAAACCGCAAATTTCCATATTCAAACCTTTTTTTTTTTTTGTCATGCAAGGCTCTCAAATGGAAGATTCTTCCTCCTTTCCTCCAAGCCAGTTCCTCTTCTTTCCAGCAAGGAGTTAAGAGTTTTTCTTAGGTGTACCAACCAATTCATTCAGAGCCACCAAGTAAATGTAGCATATTTTTCTGTGGCTTCACCTTACTGAAAGATTTAGGGAAGTGAAACATTTTTTTATGTTTAAAGCAATAATATAAAATGAGGTAGAATGAAAAATGTGTATTTTTGATTAGGATATAATCATAATCATCAAAATTTTAGTTTAGGACTACTTCCAGCTACATACTGCATACTCTGTCCTCTTACTAGAATTTCCCTGAAGAAAAATTAAGATGTACTGGCCTAATAGGGTGGGTCAAAAGTTATGTTAAAATCCTATCCCAGCAGAAAGTCAATAATGCAGAGTCTTATTGGATTTTGGGCCAGAAAAAAGGCCTGGAAGAGTGTTGTAGCCGCCAGCCCCTCAAAGACACACGGACCACCAGAAATCAGTGTGTCATAGGAACTCTCTCTATTCAGCCAACTGGGTCTGCCAGGAGTATGCAGACCCCAAATTAAGCAGCCCCGAAATGTAGAGGTACAGGGTTTTTAAGCCCTAAATCCCATTCCTCATTCTGTCTTAAACACAAAGGTCTATTTTTCTCCTATTCACTACCTGTCAACCCACAGGTCAAGTGTGCAAGCGGGGGTACAGAAGCAGAAAGCTTATTGTTAGAATGTTATGTTCCCATGGGCGATAGCCTATGTTCCCATGGGCGATAGCCAAGCAGTAATTTTCCAGCCAGCACAGAGGAGATCTCTCATAAAAGAAAAAAAAAATCATTTTTTTAAACCTGCTTGTCAGGATGGATAGTAATTCTTCTGAATTAATACTTTGACATTGCTATGATCGGAAAACTCAACTGTGATTAATGTAAAACAGATGCCATAAAACTCAGAATACATGAAGTTCCAATAACACTTTAGACATATATATTTTAATTTAATGGTACATTTTAATTGTAAATCAAACACATGGCATTTTAGTAAAACTTATATGTAATTAGTAAACATTCTGTAATGGGAAAATGATTTTTGGCAGAAAGGTCTATAAGGTATCATTCCCTCCCTTCATGATGGCTTTAAAGGAAATGGATCCCAGTAGTACGAGGTGAAGAAAGGCGGGGCGGGGGAGGGGGGTGCGGGGAATTAGGGAGAATCTTGAGTTTGATGATTTTTGAAGTCATCACTCGAGTAAAATTAGGAGATTATATTTCTTGCAATTTGAGTTTGTTTACCGAGATCCGTAATTGCTATGATTATCTTTAGGTAAAAGGCTGCTATGAGGGGAGAGATTTAATTAATGAATTTCTTTATTTATTATTTGTTTGTTTGATTATTGGTGATGATCCTAAGAAGACAAACATGAAAGCAAAGACTGAAGTTTTGGGGGGACAAAATTGACTGATCATCTATGCTTTCTAACCATTAGAGCTTTCTCACAACAAAGTACTGCCAGGTAATGATTTTTTACCATTAGAATCACTGATGTAGTGGCTAGAGATACTGTGGAAAGATTTCACTATGGGCTGAATTGTCCCACCCCAATTCATATGTTGAAGCCCCAGTCTTAGCAGACAGGGCCTATAAGGAGGTAATTAAAGTTAAATGAGATCATAAGGATGGGGCCCTGATATGATAGGATTAGGGTCCTTATGAGAGACATTAGAGAACTTACTCTCTATCACCTCCCTTCTTCCAAAGCCATGTGAGGACACAGTGAAAGATAACCCTCTGCAAGCCAGGAAGAGAGACTTTACCAGGAGCCAAAGCAGCCAGTACCTTGATCTAGGACTTCCCACCCTCCAGAACTGGTAGAAAATTAATTTCTGTGGTTTAAGCCGCCCAGTCTGTGGTATTTCGTATGGCAGCCCGAGCTAATACAGATTCCCATAAAGCCTAGATGACAGTTCCCATGCCGTTGCCATGCCCAAGACTGTTTTTGCCTTGGACTGCTTTCTAAGGAACACTACAAAACCCTCAAGTTTCTTAAATTCTTACGACTACCTGAAACCAGGAGCTCTGACTCTATACTATTTCCTTTTCCCCCTAGAAGCCTCCCCAGGAGAGCAGACAGCAGCCAGAGATCACTTTCCTTGTCGCTGTTCCTTACTAAAAAAAAAGATGAGGTAAATATGGCAAAATGTTCAGATTCGTTAAAGTTGGGTGGCAGATATGTGTTTATTCTCCATACTTCGTAAATTTGAAATATTTCATAAAATCTTTTTAAAAATAAAAATATTCAGAGTAAAGTTGGGCCATAACAATTCTAAATAACAGATTTGCCTTTCCAAATTTACCAATTCCTTGACTAAACAGACTAAATTGGCTTATTTTTGTTAGCCCTGGTGATATCTTTATTCTTCCCAGTAGAGGTCACTATGTAATGAAATATTTTGTTAGACACAAGAATACATAGTATAATCCCCCCCATGCAAAGATTTTCAATCTTAAAATCTATGAAATTCTTTCCTAGTTCACTTGCAAGTCCAGTGTGCAAAAGAGCTAAATACCAGATAGGATGGAGGCAAGAAATTAGAAAAGCTGGTTTGAAAGTCTCTGCACAAATACGAGTGTTAAAGAATAACATTCAGCTGCGTCAAAATTTGAAGATCTAATTGCCTTTATGAATGGACTCATGAACTGGGCAGCATTCCATCCAACAACTGGAAGGGCTCTCGGATGAGCTGCAAAAAATGGGAGGTTTTTCTACGCAGAAAGAAAGTGAAACTAAGAAGTTAAAAGAGTGGATTGTTTTAGGCAGGGGTAACTTCCTTCAGGGCAGGCAGGGGGTTTTCAGGAAATTCCAGATTGATTGGTTTAAAGTTCCATTCCTGGGAAAGGTGGAAACTGTAATTAAGTTAGTTATTAAGTTTTGGTTTGGTTTAGCAAAAATACCTCCATTTTGGCCTAACATTCCTCTCTCTGCTCTCCACAGAGCACCAATGTGGTACCTGTTGGGATCAAATACATGAGAATCGGGGTGCCATTCAGAGGGCCTTCGGGAAAGTAGAAGAGGCCAAGGTGGCACCCACTGAGGCATACCATAAGGCCATCATCTTGAAATTTCTACCAGGCTCAGCATGTGAGAAACTAGCTGATGATGGTCATAGTTCAAGTAGGACCTTTGCTACTTTCTCTCTCCCCTTCTCTTCCAGTGCGCCAGCCGTGAAGGGTTAAAACTTAGGGAGGAGGGAACAGAGAAACAGAGATGCCAGCCCAGTCCTCACCTCCCACCCCCACACCAGGCTTCCATTCCGAATCAGGCTTAAGCTGGGAGGAGAGAGATTTGACATTAAATCAAATTCAGAGTTTTGCTTGACTTCTGGATGGGACATTCTAGTTACTGTATTTGGCTTATGTTTGTCCATTAAAGTGACCACGGGACCTAAGAATGAAGAACAGAAAAGTCAGAGGCCTGATAATTTCCATCAAGGATCAGTGTGAAATTATCGACATTAAATAAAATTAAAAAAAAAAAAAGATTAAATTTAAAAAGTAGGCGAGTTTTCCTTAAGTCATGATTGGTACTAATTCAACATGATTGGTACCAATTTCAAATACTTAAATCCACACAGAAAGAGTTTCCATTTAAATAAGGGTTTCTCAGTCTTGGCGTTATTGCCATTTTGGGCCAGATAACTCTTTGTTGCAGGGTGTTTATAGCAGCCCTGGCCTCCGCCCACTAGATGCCTGTAGCACTCCACCCCCCCGCCCCCCCCACCCCAGCCCTGACAAAAATGTCTCTAGATACTGCCAAGGCCCCCTGCCAGGTGGGGGACAGGGGGCGGCGGGGCGGGGCGGGGGGAGGCGGGGAATGAGGTGGGGTAAGTAGGGGCTGAGAGAAATTGCCCCGAGCTGAGAAATACTGATATAAAGTAATACTTTTTTAAGTCAAAGATTTATTTCTCATTTATTAATCATCCTCTATTTGTTTTGTAAATCTAGGTAGTCATACTTTACTTTTTTTTTTTTTTTAGGTAAGATATAGCAGCCACCTGACTTTTACGGTTGTTCTCATCCTGAAACAAGTTCATAGAATTTTTGTGGAAAATTTATCTCACATTGGTCAAAATCACTGACGTTATAGGGCAGTCACAATAAATAGTCTGTTGCTTAATAGCTATATTATATTTATAATGCCTCTAATCTTATTAAATGAAAATTTAAGTAAAATCGATGCTGCCTTTTATTTTGTGAAATAGTAAATGATGATTATATTATCCCAATTTTTATTGTTATTGGACTTTCACGCTAAAATCTTACCCAGGGAAGGCCCTCTTGCAGCATCTGATGGTAGATGGAAAGTGTAGATGTAACTTTTTTTAAAACTGTTTTCCAGGAAATGTGCTGTGCTTCAGAAGCTTTGACACGATAGGCTTTGACCCGCTGCTTTGGCCACACAGATCCTTCCTTCCACATTTCTTGGCAACGAGAGAAAGAGAAGCTAATGGGGTGGCGTGAACTCTTCCACCACCTGTAAATCCAGAGGTTTGGATCTAGAAAATTCCCTTCAGCATATCAGAAGCACATGTTTTTGATTGAGAGGTAAATGATAGGGTATGTTTTCATGTTTTAAAGGAAAGTTTTAACATACTCTACCTCCCATACTTTAATTACTGCTTTATTTCTGGACGACATTTTAGTTTACTATTGTGAAAAAAAACAAAACAAAACTGAGGGATCTAAGATTTTCTTACCAGTTAACCTGTTACTGTTTCATAAATGCTGGCAGACGATATGACAATTTTGGATCAGAGACAAAAGACTTCATTACTTATGGCACAGCATGCATAATATTGTGTTGGTTCTCGCTTCCCTCCAGGTCCCACTGGGGTGTGACAGGGCAGTACAGGTGGGTGCTGTGCATGTAGTGGATTGTGTCACACCGAGGAACACTGAACTTGAGGACTCCACTGCTTTTATAAGGAGGGGTAAGTGTGCCTTCTCTTTGTCTGGCGGGAGACATTGCCTTATTCCTCAAGGTCGTTTGTTACAAGTACGCCTTCGAGAAAAGAGCTGTCAGGGGCTTGCATTCTTGGCATAACTAGCAAGGTCACGCAAGGACACTCAGAGCCCGTGGAGATTGCCACCCC
Organism: Pteropus medius; assembly: GCF_902729225.1. NCBI lineage: Eukaryota > Metazoa > Chordata > Mammalia > Chiroptera > Pteropodidae > Pteropus > Pteropus medius. The sequence continues at coordinate 6,225,739 of NW_024350926.1, read as the reverse complement.
CAACAATTACACGTATATACAATTTCCTGTCCGAGCTGATCTGAGGCTAGTAGGTAGAGATAAGTGAGGATACTTGATTGAAGAAGGAAATGGAAGCGAAGAGAGAAAAGCAGTTCTTTTCAGGCAGAAATGGCGTTCAATTACCAGATTCTCAGGGATAAATTTTACCTAGAGAATTGGAACAATTTAAAATCTTATTTGGATTAAGAGAAAAGCCACCAAAGGAAGCACAGATTCATTCCTCTGAAATTCATCCTAAAAAAAAATACACGAGGGAACCGAAGGAATTAAGGGAACTGCACATCCAGCACGACATACAACTGATGCTCTAAAGGACGAGCGTGAAGATGTCATCCACATCCATGCTATCATGGACCAACTCAGCTTGGGCTAAAGCTGTGATAAAAAGGTGAGAAACGATGCCCAGGAGTACCTAGTTTTGAGTCTGCAGCCTAAAACAAAAACCAGCTATTAAACTGAAAGCATAAAAAAAAGAAAAAACTTAGTTGGATTAATTTTGCTGCTAGAAAGGGTCTATCTGTCCATCTATCTATCTATTATCTATCAATTATCTATCTATCATCTATCTAATTATTTATCATCATCTATTTATCTATCATCTAGCTACCTACTTATTACCTGTCATCCATGCATCTATCCATTTAATATCATGAGTTGAAGAGATTAGCACCTTTATAAGTAGTATTATGTACTTGATAAAACAAATCTGTACTTTATTCTCAAATGCCTTATTACCTGGTAAAGACAGTAAAATGGGGAGCTCTTCAGGTGGCAGTGGGCCCTTCCAGGAGACCCTTCCTTTAGTTACGGTGCATTAGTGGCTACCTACAAAGTTACCGGTGTATCTGACATGAAGAACTATAGTTCTTAAGCCAATAAAAGTAACACAGTAAACATAAATTAGAATTCTAAGATTTTATAGCAAGAACATAAAAAAGTATAATTATCGATCTTTTCATAACACTTCTGAAATAAATGCAAGGTTTGAATGCATTCAGTAGGGCAAGAATATTATTTTTAAAGAATCAATACATAGATAGCTATAATGCTTAATAGAAAAAATTTTCAGTAGAAAGTTGCCCCAGGGGCTAAATTTGGGCAGGAATTTAGAGAATGGCTTTTGTTTCTACTCAGAATTTCTGTATTACAACATATCAAAAATTATACCAAGGAACGTTCACCAGGCCATTGACATACTAAATATAATGATGGCGACTGGAATGTTGATGAGATGACAGTTTTCCATTGCTGTGTAACAAACCATCTCCAAACTTAGTGAATTAAAAAATAAATCATTTGCTTACCTCATGATTTTGCATTTTGAATTTATAAGGAGGAGAGAGCCTGCTTCCTCTCTCTTTCTGCCCTGTGAGGACATAAACAGGAAGAGGCTTCTCACTAGGAACTGAACCGGATGGCATCTTAGTCTCGGAGTGCCAGCCTTCAAAACTGGGAGAAATTAATTTCTGTTGTTCAAGAGTACACAGCTCTATACTTCCAGCAGTCTGATGGAGTCAGAAGCCTGACCACACTGTCAGGCAACCTTGTGTGCCTGGACTCATCGTTGGGGTGGGGAGGCTGGGAGAGCCAGACCAGATGAACTAGCCAGGAGCCAAGTGGGTATTTTTTTTTAATAATTACTTTTTTGCTATTTAGAATGCCACCCCCAAACTGGGGCTTAAAACAACCACGGTTATTTCTCATGATTCCTGGTTGGTGATCACGCTGGGGATTACTCTCATTTTCATAGCCATCTGCTGGGAGAGAGTTCTAGGTGGCCTCACTCATATTTCTGGCTGATGGTCTGGCTGTTAGTTGGGGTGCCTTGGCTCTGCTCCATGTGGCCACTCCTTGTCCGTTAATTTAGACTAGGCTTTTCCAGCATGGGTGACCTCTAGGTCCCAAAAATGTGGGAACTAAAGCTGCAAGTCTCTTGTGGCCTAGGCTTTGGGACTTGCACACAGTTTCTTCTACCACATTCTTTTGGTTAAAAAAAAAAAAAGTCAGGCCTCGTGATGAGAGGTACTTCGGTATCACATCGCGAGGGGCCACAGATACAGGGTAGCATGATTCTTTTGAGGCCATTATTATAATCATCATCACAGTATTTATGTGTCAGTTGTATATTGCTGTATAACAAATCACCCCCAAACTTAGTACCAGAGTGTTTGACTGAATGTGGAAAAATGAGAAGCTGGGGTCAGTTGGTCAGTCTGGGCTGGTGGCTACTTGACAGGGTTGTACCTGATAGCCAAAATGACTCAACGTGAGAGAAGACAGCTATATACATGGAGGAGACAAAGGTTTCTATCAAGTAGCAAATCAGTAGAAGGAGACAGAGTATGGACGGCGGTGGAGAAAGTATGCAGAATCTGTTCTGAATGTGACATTTGCATGCTAGCTGGCCGTGAGATGGTCAAACAGAAAAGCCCTGCAGACTCTACAGCCGGGGGAAATGTTTAGCTGCTACACAGGATGCGCCATGAGAGTCCTTGTGTCTTCCCCAGAGGCATTTTGTCGTGATGAGACGAATGTGGAATTTATCCTCCCACTAAAAGGATGAGATCATAAACTACCCCTGCCATCATCACAATTTGGGCAGAACCCAGAAGCAGATGGCCAGACAATATGGAGGCTCTAATTAAGGAGAGAAAGCTGCAGGGCCACCAAAATAGAAGGAGACATCTTCCCTTGGTAGTAACTAAGCAGTTGCAGGCATTTTGCAGGGTGTTTTGGAGGAAAACAAAGTCTTATTTTTGTCTGGGTGTGCTATACAAGGTCCAGGTGAAATTCTACCGTTCCAAGTGCCTTTTTTTGTTGTTGTTATTGTTGGAACCATCCATTCCACATGGAACCATTTTTGGTTTTGGTTTTGAAAGACTTTGAACAACTTCTGATATTTCTGACCCAGGCAGAACTGAAGGCAATACAGATTTTCAATTTTATGCATTAATATTCTGTGGTTCATACAGAATCTCTTGCTGGTCCAAGGGCTAGTAGTATTATGACAGTCATAATACTGAACAACAGTCATTTAAAAGGAATGTTCTCTTTTTTTTAAAAGCACGTTCACATTTATAATTTTTATCTTATCTTGTCTCACCGGTGAAATGGGGTTTTCTATGGCTCACGGAACAGAACTCTAGATAGCCTGCGAAGAATCAGAAACTGTGAAAGACAAAATGGTGCCAATCCCATCAATTTCCTTTTAATAATTTGGGCATTTTGTTATTCCCTTCTCTAGTTTAAAAGTGCACTATTTTTAGCGAAAAGCAAAAACATCATAGTTGGAAGCCAAAATTTAATTAGAACCCATAAATGCTAATTTTGTTCTTCCGATCATTAAAGTCATTAATTGTAGTAGTTCCTGTATGTGTCCCCATTAACACACAAAATGAAAAGTAGTGGTGGTATCTGCTTAATTAGATTTAACATTTAAATTTGTGTGTTCAAAGGTTCTTAAGGTTTGTTCAGAGCTAACGAGTACAGCGCTTTTCGGTAGGTTGGCTCATAGGGAAAGAGAGAGAAAGGATTTGGTTTACCCCTTCTAACTCTCCACCTACATTTTCATCAGAGTCTAAAAGACAGCTCAGACTCAAAAAAAAAAAAAAAAAGGATTAAAAACCACTGCCACCCACTTTTAACGGCGACTAGAGAACTGCTGCCAATCTTTTCCATGATTACAACTATAATCCTACATTGTATTGCTTTTAGATTTTGCGAAAATGGCCGCTGACTTCCTTTGAACTCTTTGCATCTTGGTTCATCTGGAAAAAGATAGAACTTGACTCTCGTTAAAGCAATATTTTCCCTCTGAAATTTAAATCAGCCAGATCTTTCTGTTGATGATTAAACTATTAATAACACTTTGGGTTTGGGAATTGCTTTGCCCGATTTTAAGTATCACAGCCTAAAAGGCAGCATAGACCATTTCTCAGAGCTAAAGGAATTGTCCCATGACTGCCAGACACTCTTATTTCCTGGTCTGCTGCTTCCATCTTGAATGGTGGAGTGGCCCTTCTGAAGGCCGCTCATTTATAAAACAGTTACATTTATGAAGTCTCCAAAATGGGCTTCTGTGCTCACAAAGAGGAAATGGCCCTTTGGAGAATAATGGTTGATTACTTGTTCAGTGAGAGTAAAGTTTTCCATTTCCGCAAAGATTTTGTAGGCTGTTTATAAGATTTCTTTCAGTGCCTCACTGTCTGAGAACTTCCTAGGGCAATTTCAAGCCAGTTTAAGAGAAAGTCCAAGGCCCAAAAAAGGTTCACGGGAGGTGCTTTTAGAGGAATGTCCGGAGGCAGAAAATCCTCAGCAGGCGGGCAGCAGGAAGGAGGCGGTGGCTAGGGTTCTGCACCCCCAATCAAGGTCAGCATGGCACAGAATCTGCCGCCTCGCCTTCCCCTGCTCATGTTTCCTTCTTATTTTATGACTATTTCCCTTGAGCCTTATTCTCCAACCCTGAAACAGTGATAAGTAAGAAGTGGGAGAGAGGGGGAGGCTGTGATCAGGCTTAAAAAAAAAGGAAAGATGAGCCCAGATGCTGCTCTCCCACCTCCATCCTGTGCATTTCTTGGTTTAGATTATCCCTTAATACCTTGCACTCCAGCTGCGGCCTCTCCCACTGGACTGAAAAAAAAAAATCCAAATAGTGGAAAAAATGTACAGTGAAAAATACATCTTCTCTCTAGTCCAGCCCCCAACCCCAGCCTCTTTCCCAGAAGCAGTTATGTCAAAGTGAGAAACGTCCAAACCCATAGAGAATTTTTATAAGATTTACTTAAGCCAAAACTGATGACAATTGTCGGGAAGCAAGATCTAAAATGTTCTGAGAGGGACAGATTTTTGCGTTTTTTTGGGGATGCATTTGGAATTAAGGGGGGAAGGTAAGGAAGTCTCCACGGAGGTGGGAGAAAGCCAGGGGCCGGATTGACTTACAGGGTAGTTAACAAGGTCACGTCCTCTCTTGAGGGTGGTTGCCCCTTTGAGGGGTATTACTTCCAGCATTTAGATGCAGAAGAGAATGGACAGGGCTGGCTTAGAAACCTTTCACTAAGGAAGTCATAGGCCTGGGACGTGGCCGCCCACCATGACCTGCCCAGGTAGGAATTTATGATCAGATCACCCTGGAGGTTACTTTCCATGGACCCCCTGTGTCATCCACACTAGGCTATGGTGAACATCCTGTACATATATCCTTTCGCGCACATGAGAACATTTCTTTAAGGTAAATCCCTAAAAGATGAATCTCTAGGGCAAATCAAATTTTCATCTTTTAATCGATATTGTAAAATTTTCCTCCAAAGAAGTTGTAACGACGTACACACACACCATGTATGAGAAGGCCCGTTTCCTATGCAATGGCCGAATACTGTGTATTGTTTAAAACAATACTCTGCTTATGCTGGGAGAAAAAAGATTTCTACTTTTTGTTTTAATTTGCATTCCTTTTGAACGATGGTATGTTCCAGGCTCTTGAAATTCTTTTTGTTGTTGTCAACTATTTTTTCAAGGTCTTTTCTCATTTTTCTCTTGGGTTCTTTTTCTTACTGCTTTGGAAGAGCTTTTTTAAATTAAGTAAATTATTATTTGATGTTGGGATGTCATTTAAAGATAAGGAATAGAATGAGATTTTCTGTTTCAAGCTTTATCTTCTTTGGGAAGTGACTTTATAGTAAGTATTACAAGGCAATTTCTTGCTAAAATCGGAGACAACGTGAACGATATTTTTCTGAATTATAGTTAGAAAAAATCAAATTCTTAAACTAGAAAAATGTCTAATGTTTGTTATTGTTTTTCTTTTTTAAATCACCGATATTTCAAAATCAGTTTGTTTCTACAAGTAATAAATGTTCGTGAAATTACACCCATCCTAAAACAAGGCTTTTCAGCACAAATTCATTTATTTGTACAGGTCACAGTGATTTATTTGTGTGAGTTTCCGGGACTTCACCTTGGCGTCATGTCTAACACCTGCTTTCAGATATTTTTGAGACTAATTCTCTAAACGATATTTGTGCTTCAGCACAAAATGTAGATATGTGATTAATAGAAGTTTAAAAATATGTTTTTACAAATTGCTTGCTTCCCCCTTTCCTAATCTATCATCTGTGCTAAGTGGTTGTGGAGACAATTTAATGAACATCATTTACCACAGACTTTTTAGCAAAAAATAAATTTGATTCTGTAGCACCACAAATGATAGAATCTCGGAAATGAAAAGGACGGCGAAAGGCCATCTGGTTTGTCCTTCTTCATCCAGACAGGTTTGCACTTTCATTATAGCCGGGCGCAAATCTCTCCTAATTCTTAAGAGATCCTGGGAAGAAGCTCTCACCGGCTCTCTCGTTACCGCTAATGTGACACATCCATCACTTGTGGAAAATTCGTCTGAAGGACATCTAATTTCCTCAGACTGGAGTTTATTCCCATTTCCTTTAAATGAGTCTTCAGTGAGGACCATATAAAATTTCTGTTAACCAACCACTTTAGAGGAATGGGGTTGATGGAGGTGGCGGGTGTTAAGCTCCGAGAACACGGGCTGGCACAAAATAAGCTTTCCGAGTCCGTTAGCTGCCACGATAATTGTTATCATGATTATCACTGTGGTGGGAGACGTCAGGGGCTTTGTCTGGCGATAAAGGAATGTCAGGTAATCTGGGGATTAGTAGCTGTTCCCGGTGGCGGTGGATCTGGGAGTCGTATCCTGAGGCTGAATCCGGGCTCAGAGGGAGAATGAATAGTTAATGGTTGACACAGGGTGAGGGCAGGGGTGTGGAAGGACGGCCATACTTGCGCCAGCTGTTTGCCAGCCCCATGGTTATGGCTACGAGCTCTTTGAGGGCAGGGACCCCATCTTGTTAGTCTTGGGTCCCTAGTACTTAGCACAGTGCCCAGCATGGAGAGACATGTAATATGTATAGAAGACTTGGATTTGACTGTTGTAAAGATTGCTGACCAAAACACTTGTTATCATGTGAGTGTTATTTCTGTGTTCTAATATGAGATTATAATTAAAACAAAACAAAACAAAACTGTCCTTGAACATATTGCTGTGTCTCAGGTGAGCCCTCTTTTTTTCATCTATCCCATTGTCTTTGATTTGGCCGGAGATGTCACTGTGACTCTCCTCTGAAGGTGCTTCAAGTTCATCCAGGCTATTTGTGAGTCACAGAGTCCAGAATTAAACCCTGTGTCTTGTTACAACCTTGAGCATTGTGTTGAGTTCTGATATTTCACGCTCTGTGCTGATGCTTCCTGCCATCTCGCTGGCTTCATATGTATGTGAGGAATGAGAAGGTTCAAAGTCGTGTGAGGTGTCCCAGCGTTTCGGCCGGTGGAATCAAAGGCTTCCATAACATTTTCTCCCTGATGAGGGTTATTGACCGCTTTGCAAATCAAGCTCTAAAGTTCTTGCTAGGGGATTTTATAATCTGTAGCTCTTAGCAGACCGTCAGAAGAATCAGAAGGATTGAGAGATGAAACTCCAGGGCTCGTGCTCAGTTGCGGCTCCAGGATTGTCTCTTCTGTGCAGCCCTCTGCGTCACGCTGTCGAGCCCATCTGTTTACATGAGGTCAACTATGGGAAAAGGTGGAGAAAGGAGGAGAAAAACCTTTTTTTAGTTCTCTTCGAGTAGACGCCATGCTGTTCAATCCCTTTCCCACCTCCATCTTGTTTTTGTGGCCCAGATCATGCACTGTAGGATTTATTTTCTAGGGTCGGAGGTAGACGGTGAATAGAGTGGACTGGAGGAGAAAGAGGGGACTATCCCAGAGGGGCGAGGAGTTTGCATGCCACCTGGTCGACAAGGGGAAGGGGAGGAGAACTGCTTGTGTTTCGTTTCTCTTGGGTTAGATGGAATTCTAGGGCAGGTGACTTCTCCCAAGTATTTTCTCTCTGCGTCCTGACCTTTCAGAGGAGAGTTTGGGAAATGGAGTTTGATGGATGGACTGGAGAAGCCTGTGTGGGAGATGTCTATTTCCTTATGTGGCTAGATTGCTCTTCCCTTGGGGACTGCCGTCATCTGGGATGACTGGACAATCCTGTGGACCTTTTGACTGGAATGGCTGCTCCTGGGTGGTGCATTAAGCCTGGAGGGTGTGGGTATAGCAGGCTTTTGGGGATCTCTTTTTCCTTTATATATGGCTCTGGACCTTGAACATTAGCCCAGAGCAGAAGGGGTCTTGCAGACTAAATGGGCAGTGAACTGCACGTTGTGTCCCTGTGACCAGGATGGGGCCCTCTTGCTTTAGGAAGATGCGGGGTGGTATCTGAGCTAGGAAGGCAGAGGGAGCAAATGGAGGCGAGTGTCATGGAGCCCAAGGCCAGCCCATTCTCCTTGTCACTTCTTCCCCTCCGTCGTCAGGGCCGGTGTTGAGTGTAGAGAGATCAGGCCCTCCGTAGTCCTAGCTGTGCTGGGTCACAAATACGCCGGCGATATTTTTCTTAATATTTATAGCCATATCTTATTCAGGCAAGTGTCCTTGGCCTGAAGAGCAGGGAAATGTTGTTGAGATTTGCAGTTTCTCCAAAGGTGTCCTCCTTGAAACTTTTAGACAATTAAGCAAGGGTCTTTAAAGGAAAGACTGTAAGGCACATCCCTCAGCACTTCGTTAACAAAGAAAATGAAGACATTTTATTTGATGGAAAGGCAGCATAGCAAAGCAAGAGCCAGCATGGGCCTAAATGGTCAGGTGTCCAGACTCTGTAGCCAGGATGCCTGGGTTTAAATCCTGGCTTTACTAGCTGTGTGACCTTGGGCAAGCTACTTAACTTCTCTGTGCCTTGATTTCCTCTTCTGTAAGATGGAGATGCTAATAATACTGGCATTATGAGGATTAAATGAGCAAATATATGTGTAAGACTTGGCACATGGTTAAGTGCTATATAAGAATTTGTTAAATACATAAGCCTCTCTCCTCACTACCTGTTAACCTTTTCACCTTGGAGAGTTGGACTCAATTGGTGGTCTTCTCATCTGCCTCACTGGCCAGGCAGGACTGGCTATGTAACTTGTGACCTAATGCAAAATGAAAATACAGGGTTCCTTGCTCAAAAATTATTAATAATTTCAAGATGGCTACAGCAGAGCATTCAGTCAAGTCCAGGGCCCCTCTGAGCACCAGCACTTCTGTTAACTGCATAGGTCGCATACCTACGGAGCTGGCCCCGGGGTCAGACGTTAAGACTTGATTTACCCAACAGAGACTGTCCTGGTTTGAGGAATGGCAGTGGGGGACTATCTTTGATGATCTCATCCCAGAGTTCTGGCAAAGTGGTTTGCACTGAATTTTTAAAAAATATAAAGCAAGTGACGTACCTCCATCCATAGGCTATGTGAAAGGGTTCATTTGAAAAGGAGAGTATTTTGAATGGCAATGGATCCAACTTGAAGTTTTTCCAGATTTAGAAGTTTTATCCTACACTTCCTCCAATAGCTACCTGTCTCAACAGTCAGTAATGAGGTGTCAAGAAATCATGATTGTTGGGTGGCAGGCAGGTATGCCATGCTTGATGTAAAGTGGCTTCATGCAGAGAACTGAAATGACACAGATGATTCATTTACACATTTATTTTCTATCTTGCTTATTCTACCAGACTGGAATGGAGAACAATGCCAGCAATTTCATAGACATTTTGACATAAAGTAAACAAGTATTTTGATGTTGAACAATTATACAGACCACTACATGCATTTAAGTATGCTGATTGGTGCAGAAATATTGAGTTGATCAGCAAAACTACTAATACAAAATCACGTTTTCTTTTTATGGCGTTAAAATGCAGCAGATATGGGGACACTGATACAAACACCATTAAATGGGAGAGAAAGGCATTGTATTAATGGTGCGGGATGGACAGCTGAACAAACACGAGTAGGCTAAATCGTATCCTCTTTACAAAACTGAAACCAAAACATCTCGTTTGCAAATATAATGAAATAAAGCGTGTTCAGGCGGATGAATGACACTAGACGAGACTTACCACTTATGAATAAGCTTTAGCTTCTACTGAGGGTTTGTGTTAAAAGTATTTCGACATAGTAGAAGATGAAACGCGAATGCTGATGTGTGTGTGGATGGACAAGATGACGCCACTGAGACATCTTCAAAAATAAAATACTGATTGTGCTTCTTTTCCCTTGCAGCATTCAGAGTATTCATAGAGTAGTAGGAAAACTCTCTAAAACATTAAATAAAAGTGAATGATGCTTCATGCCACTATACCTGTAAATGTAATGCCACGTGTAACTTAGAAATATGAAACTGTATTACTTAATGTACATAGCAATTTTAAGAACTATTAATTTAACTTTTAATTTCTGATACTCTATATTCCTTAGGTTTTAAAAATAGGTTTAAGTGTTTTTAATCTGGGAGACGTTAGGGACTTAATAGAAACTATTAAAATCTCTACAACTTGAGGAAAAAAATAGGTTGTATATCAACCCGTTTTATAGGGGAATCTCCTATGATTATTCCCAGCAAGGCTTTTCATGTGCATTAACTACTCATCGTTTTATAGCTTCACCATAAGTTTTCATAAAATTACTTTGTGAATCTTCACAGAGTTGTCCTGAGTTTAACAATAAGATTATTGTTGTAATTCTAACATTAAACATTGAATTAATGAGTTTTAGGAGTTAGGCATACTTATTTTTAATAATATATGACTCTAGTTAACCAAAAAAGCAGTAGACAATTCAGGCTCCCCCTCCTGACCCTAAACCCACTCGTGTCTCACGCTCACACGTACAAGCACGTCCGGCCTTCTCAAAAGCCAGTCAACTTTAAAAAATATATACCTCATAAACTTGAGTTTCCCCCACCGAACTCATTTGGAGATTGGCCTTTCTCTATGAGCTTTTCCTTTCTCCTTTCTCCTTCCTCTCCCTTCATCTCCTCGCCCCCTCTTCCTCCTTCCTCACTCCCCACCTGCAGGCCTTTGAAAGTCTATATAAGTTAATTTTGTAGATACCCACGTTCAGTTTTCGGAGACTCAAACGAAACTAACACATACTCTTGACAACTGGACGTCACTAGATGGGTTGCTTCTGAGAGATGTATATCCTTGGACCAGTGAAAAGAGCTAATGACAGGCAGGTAAGCAGTCACCACGATATCCTCCTTGTATTTTATAGGACAGTGGTGAAAGAAACCATTTAAGGCAGGTCTACATCGGCAATGGGAAATGCTTTCAGCAGTGGTCTGGGAAAACCAATAGCTATTTCTCTTTAGTTCGTTAGTAGGCAACACTTTTTAAACTGAATTACGTGACATATTTAGACTATGTAGATATGACGCAGAGCTTTTTCTTACAAGCCTGAAAAGACAGTTAAAAAATACTGCTTCAGTACTTATAGTGAAGAATGCACAGATTGAAATGATTCAAACAGTGAGCCATTTTAACTAAAGGCGTCTGCCTCAGACCTTTTTTGGGCTAGAGTAAGCAGCTTTTTTTGTGGAGTAAGCAGCTTACAGCCACTTTAGTACCGTGGTCTATGTAAATGACACTGTAACATAGTCTGTTGACATAATAAGATGAAACAGTCACGCTGGCAGCTTTTAAATGCAGCAGACATGGACAGTCACGTTGAATTTTTACATAAGCTATGTAGAGACGAGTAATAAATACATTTAGTGAGCTGGTTGGTCAGCATAATGCTTTATCTGATTACTATTTACTAAGCTAGGGACTTTAGTTTTTGAGAAAACAGGTAGGAATACAGTATTTAGCAGGCTGTAACTAAATAGTAATAAGATCTAAACTGTCATGCAATTATGCTTTAGAACACATTATTTTTTAAAGCATAAGTTGATTGAAACCCCAAGTTTTCATAAAACTACAATGTAAAAACAAAACAAAAACCTCAAATGCCACCCCCCACCCCGCAATCTTTGTTAAAATGAAATTCTTATTTTCAGTTTACCACTAATAGATATTGGATACTCCGGAGGTGAAATTTTAGCATACCTTGGACATTTGCAGATTCAATGGAAGATCTTCCCAAAGTCAGTCTGTCTTTAATATGAGTTAGTTGTATCCCCCTGATTCCACTATGATACCCCCTGATTTGGCCAGAGCGGCTGCATTTAATCAGTGCCAGGAGTCTACAGTGTGCTGTACTATATACAGTCCTTCGTCGTCACCCAGCTCTGACACACGAGTAGGAAAAAAGGGTTCTATCTAAATTTTTGTGACCTGACATTTTAAACAAATTGAAATAGCAAATGAGCCTGTTATCTTTCTTGGTTAACAAAAGATTTTAACATTAAAAACAAGTAAAACAAAAAGTCTCTGCTGAAGCCTGGTGACAGTCTACACTTTAGATTGTAAAAACAAAATTTAATACAATATTTTTTTAACACTGAAAGCATTTATCCTCATTTTATAGTTTATTCTGGCAAATAGCCAATTATGGGAAGTCTGGAACCAAATTTGGTTATGAATTGTTTTATGATATATATAAGTTTACAAATATTTAAAGCATAAAGATGGAACAGTATGTTGAATATTCACATAAGGACTAAGTATGTTTAATTTTCTGGTAATAAAGATGGTGAAAAAGACTCTTCAAATACATAACACATCTAAAGTCTTACTAATTGTAAGAAGTTGATTTTTCTCTAAAAGAATCTGACATTTGTCCATTAAACATTAAAAATGTAAGGCTATTAGGTAAAAAAAAAAAAAAACAAAAAACCTGCATTACCTAAGTTTTCATAGCACATTATTTGTCCAAATAATGTTAATCTTTCCTTAAAGCCACATGAGGTGAAGAAACATATATTTGTAATTTAGCAAATACAATGCTCTCTATTAAGGTAACAGTGAGTGAAAACCTACATTTATATTTACACACGCATTTAGAAATTTGACTGTTTAGGAAGCCACAGAAAAATTTTAGAAGACTATGTTATTAGCACACAAATGTGAGCTGAATGATTTCTTTTGGAATACTTAAAAAAAAAAATACCTCCTAGTGGTCAGGTATTGTGCTACGTGCTTTACTACATATCATCTCATTTAATTTAGAATAGTCTTTTAAAAAACATTCATTTATAGTAAAATGAGACATGTTAATTTCAAATGACCACCTAAAGATATTTTTACATGGAAAAACTTAAAAAAAAAATCCTAATCAGTCTACAGCCATACCACCCTGAACACTCCCAATCCCGTCTTATCTCGGAAGCTAAGCAGGGTCGGGCCTGGTTAGTACTTGGATGGGAGACCACCTAGGAAGATCAGGTGCTGTAGGTGTAAAACAAAACAAAAAAAAATCCTAATCCAAATATAAATGATTTCTAATGAGATGTACAACAATGTACAATTTTCCAATACGGCCTTCTCTCCACCCCTCACACCTTTTACTAAAGTTTTGTTTAAACTGCTATTACAATTTTGGCCAAGAACCATATACAAACTACCAGGGTAATATCAGTTTTCCCTGATCAAAATGTTCGTTACTCTTGAATCATGCTAATGGTTCGCTTGCACCTGCCCTTGACTTGACACCCAAAGCCCTGTCATCAGGTAGACCCTCGGGAAGGATTGCTGGGGGGTCCTGCAGACAGGAGAGGAATGAAAGAGCAGGATCTGAGATCAGAAGAATCTGTTTCCAAACCAGCAGGGCGCAACTTGAAAAGAAGGTGAAAGGGAGCGAGGAGGCCAGGTCGCTTCCACAAATGGTTTCCATGGTACCCCAGGGCACGGTAGGTAATGTTAATAAGTTGTTCAGTGATCTTGCTCTATAAACACATTTGCCCACTTATCCTCACTTTTTCAAACAAAACCAAGCAAGCAGACACACAAGCGACAGTATGAAAGAGAAAAGCTTTCAGATCGAAAGCAAGGTGTGAGGAGCAGGCATAGTCATAATGCAGTTAAATGTGAGGTTATTAAGAATGCTTCGGTGTGCTAATGGTACCTTATATTTGCTTAATAAACCTTTTTTATACATTCGCTGTTGAATTTTTAATGGTTTAATATCATACCTCTTTAAAATTGCATAAGTTTGAAGCTTGGCTATTGTATGACAAACCTAGTATTTTATAAGTTGCAGATTTTTCTTTTTTCCTCTTTTTCTTTTCTTTGGCTTTGAACTTAATAGGAAGATCTTGCGAATTCTTTAGTGAGATTTTCATAGTACATACATATTTGTTAATTCTGGCAATAGCATTTTGTTGGATAAGTAATTTAGGTAATATCAGTATACATTACTTTCTGTGCATCTGTTTTCTTTACAAAAATCCTAATTTCAATTAAACATTATGATGTGAATATAATTTGCAGGTTAAAATCATAGCCTAACCCATATGCTGCAAATAAGAATGTGAGAAGCTTCTTGGTTTAAACATGGCAGAAATCTGACTGTAGTAGAATTTCTGGCTAGCATGCACAGATGTCTCTCGGGAGTTTAGAAACTTTATCTATCTATCTATCTATCTATCTATCTATCTATCTATCTATCTATCTATCTATCTATCTATCCCTCTATCTTGGCCAAGGACAAATCAGGGGCATTTCAGGTTCTACTTGTAATCTTCAGGTAGAATGGAGACTGCGGGTTTTGGAGTTCATCAGCCCATTAGCTTTATTTTCACAGATCTATGATTCTTAAAAAATATCACTATTTTGAGTTCTTGTCTAGCTTCCCATTAATGCTAGAAAGGCCAGAGCATACACCGAGTTTCTAAAGTACATACTAGGGCACTGTTACATATTTAGCCAAACTCGTGATTGTTTTGAGGGAATTGGCAAGCAGGAATATTCTTGCTTTACAGAGGGTAGCGATACTTTTATCAGATACTTTGGAATAAGAAAAAGAAAACAGAGAAATGACCACTGAAAATTTGTCTGGGATGCACTTGCGATTTTGGCTTCATGTGCGCCTAACGGAAGGTGGAAAATGGTAGAGAACTTTCAAGTTCTCGTTACCACGTCCTGCCGGTAGGGAATTCCATCTTCTCTCAGAGCGACCCCTAGAGGTCACAAACAGAGGGATGGCGGGGTGCCTGACCACGTCCTTTCTGAATCTGTGCGTCTCTGCCTCTTGTCTGTCGCCACTATTCTGCCGGTTTCTCTGGGTCTTGATTTTGAAAGTCTATATTTATTGTCTTGTATGCCACCTCAAATCCTTTTTAGTTTGAAATAGAGCAAAAATAACTAAAAGAAACACGACTCAGCCATATCGATTGCCAGCACTGCCCACAGTGGATGGGAGACAGCCTGCATGGCTCAGGCTGGCATGGAGATTTCATCGGAGCAGCAGGCTGTGATGGCTTCTGCCAGGGCGTATGGACCAGAGTTTAAACAAATAGAACAAAACGGTTGTAGGAATATAAAAACGATGATTTTCAACATCATCTTTGCTAGCATCACATTTCCTTTGGCCGAAGTGAGCAACAGTTACATTAAAATTGTCAGTAGATTTCAAATAGCTACTCTCATTTTAAGCATGGATATTTAGAAAGCTTATGTGGTGGTCATTCAGATTCTAGATTAGGAATGGAAAGAAATCACTTGCGTCTGAGGGTGAGAAATAGTGGATTATAGAAATTATCAGACAACAAACTTAAACATATTGCCATACTATTTCCAGCTCACTCTGGAGGGTTGAATTTCACTTTAAATATGAAACCTGCTAGACTGTGAAAATTGAGGGAATTACAAGTACGTAAATTAATTTCTGGCACTTGGCAGACAAAAACATGTTTGTTGAATGAAATATTTTATCACAGCAATTCTGGAAGTATCTGTTAGATGATAAAAAATAATTTCAGGAGAGAAATTAAAGTTGAAATTATGGTCTCAATTGTAAATTTCATGTCAATAATAAGTGTTTAGTCTAAATTTTATACAAGTATATACATATACCTAATATAAATTTCTCTGCTTAACAATGTGTTTAATTTACTTACATATTTTTTAGCCTTTCTTCCTTTTTTTAGTACTTCTATCTTTTTGTTGGCTCTGGGTTGTCTTATTATTAAAGAGATTCCCCTCCATCTCCCTTTATTTATATGTATATTTATAGGTTAAAACCCTTTTAGATTTAACAAGGAAGAGATTATGCATTAATGGCAAGCAAAGATTTATGCAATTAAGTCAGACTGTTTTCAAAAGGCAAATAGAAGAAATGGTTATTGAAATGACTAAAAGATAGCATTACATTACAATAAGCACTAACTTCAATAATATAGAATGTTCACGAACATTTTGGAGTTGGGACCTTTCCTTTTTCTTATTAGGGATGGGACTTTGAATATTCCCATATTTTTTTTAAACTTAGATTTTATAAAGTTTTCTTTTCTTCCTTCTCTTTTTCCTTCCTTCCTTCCTTCCTTCCTTCCTTCCCTTCCTTCCTTCCTTCCTTCCTTCTTTCCTTCCTTCCCTCCTTCCTTCTATCCCACCCTCTTTCCTTTCTGTTCTTTTTGGGTGAGGACAGTGGCAGTGGAAAAAATACTCGATATATTTTCAAATTCACTGAACCTAATGAATAAATCCCTTCAGTTAATCTAAATAATTTTTGGATACTGAATTTTAAATATCTTCCATTTAGAAATTCAGAGGATTAAACAAAATAGTGATGCATTGCTAAAATGTTGCCTATACTCAACAGGAAGTAAGAAAAACCATTAAAATGCTTTGTTTTTAACCACATAACCATCAACACACTATTAAAATCTAAAGTTATAGATTTTCACTGGCATTAAATTCACACTAGTTAGTTGTAGACTATCACTAATATTTGACAAGCAACATATCTAATTGAAAAATTATTTTTCATTTTATCGGATAATAAGGAAAGACAACACATAATCTCTCAACCAGACTAACAATTTGTTACCTCAAGTGTAAATCTAAACCAATTAAAAAATAATTATGGATCAGACTTCCATTTATACCGCCTGTCTTTTTCTTAGGAAAACAGTTAGTTGGAAAAGCATTTCACTTGTTCCTGTCATATGCTTCCCTGGTTTGATAATTGAGTGATTTTTCCATACTCAGAAGAGACATTTTTCAGCAACACAAATGATCCTTTGGCTGGTTTTAAATGGGCCAGGCAGTAAGGTCCATGAAGCTGGGGCTGTACCCTAGCACCAAGCTCAGGGCTTTCTACAGAATATAGGGGTTCTCACCTAGTATTTGCTGAATGAATGAACAGCGAAATGAAAATGGATTCAATTAGACGATATTTTGAATTTAGTCTAGAAGTAGTTCAAAAGTCTACTTGTTTTGTTTCAGAAAATCTATTGGCTTTCTTAAGCCCTCTGCCTGATGTGCATGTCATGTTACATCATGAGCTAGAAATTCTTTTCCTTAACCCAGGGGTGTGTATTTTATGACCAGAATTCTAAGCTGGCAAACATGTGTTCGAGATATATTTACCTTAGGTCATTATCGTTTGGTCTGATCTGCTGCTGCTTTAAACAAACTGCTTGACTATAAATGCACCTCCGGTTTTATTTACATAATTTCAGATATTAATAGAAACAGACCCCTAACTGAGCACCCCGTGGTATAGTGGAATGCTGGACTTGATGCCAGAAGATGTGGTCAAGGCCAGGTTCTACTATTTGCCAGTGAGTGACCTTCGCTAACTTGAACAAAATACGTAACCTCTCCGGTCCTTCATTCCAGAAGGCTGTTGTGAGGATTAAGTGCAACTGGAAACTATAAGGTACTTCACATACATAAGGCCTTTTTTTTTTTCCTATTCAAATTCCGAGAGAAAATAATTGAATTGTCGACTTTCCTCAGCCTATGTCTACATGAGAGTGAGTCCGTTTTGACAAGAAATTAATGGGAACAGACACTTAGGCCGTATTCTTCTTGTTATCAGACTTAGTCATATCAGGATAATGCTTGGTCTAAATGCTTGCTTCAAAGCAGTTGGTTGTGCCAAAGTGGAGAAATGTCTAGTGGAAATGTTCAGGGACTAATCAGGTCGACTCCAGAGACTCACTTATAGTATGTCACTCTTAGTGATCCGGCCCAAGACCCTTATCCATGCGCCCATTCCTGTCCTTTTATGACGGATCTCAATCTTTGAGCTAAAACAATCTTGTGGCAATTTACACTGGTTGTTAAAATAGCCAGAATAATCAAATTAATCATTATTTTGAGTTCATTCAAATTGACATTTGTCCTCATTGACATTTGTCCCTTGTCACTGATGTAGACACTGATGAGTGTGCTCTCCTGGGGAACGAATCAGTGTGCAGTGCTTCTCGAACTGGTGATACATTTTTCAGGGGGGTGGGGGAAGAGGTATTTGAAGTTATAAGAGTATCCATTTTACTAGCTGATAAGTAATATAAAACATTGTTTTATATTGAAACATATGCTATGGAGTAAAATGCAGCATTTACATGAATTTTTAATGTAAAACAAAAGACTGGAAAAGACCTCTGTGCTTGGTACATTCCCAGACCATTCCCAGCATTCACGCTCGTCTTCTGCAGTTCACGGACAAGGTGAGGAAGCGCTGCACAAGTGCATTCTGGGAGCCCTCAGCTCCCAAGCTGCCTCCCTACAAACACCAAAGCCAAAGTGCTTTTTAGTGGAGCATCTTTTCCTAGCTGAAGACTTTTGGCTCAGAGGGGCTACAAATTGAAGGTTAAGCTCTCCATAGGATGTTCTTGAAAATTCTTTAACATTTAAAAAATATTAAATGAGAAGAAGTTTTAGGAAGAATGCTTTCAGAGGGGAATGTCTAGGATCCCTTATCTAGGCAAGATTTCTCATAGAAAGCATTCTGGAGCAGGATTCTCACTAGAAGGCCTCTAGTGGACACATGAAAGGTGGGATTAGTGAATTATCAGGGAAATAAGACAAGTCTCACTAGAAGGTCTCACTAGTGGACACATGAAAGGTGGGATTATTGAATTATCAAGGAAATAAGACAAGTCCACTTGTGCAGACAGATAAATTAAAAAAAAAATTGAGATTCTACAATATAGAGACATTAGAAAAATAATTGCTTCATGAGACTCTGATGTAAAGAACATGATTTTCATAACTTATTTGCTCTTCATCTAAGCAGTAGATACAACTGCTTGACTTGAAAAACTCTATAGAGGAAATTCAAACACTTTAGACTTACAAAAACTGATCGACATTTAGTTTTAGATGCTGAAATAAGTATGAGTAATGTAAATATCGATGATTAATGACCATAAACTCTTAAAGGTTATGTTTAGAAACAAACACGAAAACCATTAAATTCTAAGCACAGTGAAAAATAAATGTTTAAAATTATTTTTAGCAGTAGGGCTTCTTGGATTTCAACTAAGATCAAGACTTGTTTTCTTATCTGAGATATAATGACCAGATTCTGTTAATAAAGGAATGTTATTTCTTAAGTTAGATTCTAAATATTTAGGTTGTCTTTTTCCAGTTTTTTTTTTAATTTTAAAATTAGAATAAAATTTAGTATTTTCTTTTCTTCGAACCAACAAATAGTTGTGTTTTAAATTTGGCCCAGAATTTTCCTATTTCCTTGAACTACACACATATACACACGTACAAAACGCATTATGCTGAGGCAAAATCTGGACATTCCTGAGAGAGATCAAGAAATCATATTAATCTGAAGGCTTAAGGGAGCTGAGAAATAATTTTGTCTTGATTTTTATTGGGGCAAAACTGAGACAAAGAGAGGTTTTCGAGACTCATCCAGGATCACACATCTGGAGCGGAAGCCTTGACTTCTTTTAAGCAAAGTGGACTTGAATGACGTGGGTTCTGGCACAGACTTCACCACAGGGTAACCCCCAGCTAGTGCCTTAACTCCTCTGGATTTCATTGTTCTCAGTAGAAAATTCTGGAAGTGGTTACAAGCATAGTCCAGAACACCCTTTGGGGACACTGGAAGCATTGGCGAGGGGTGGGGGGAGGGGGGTGTTTCTATTTGCTGCAGTTACTAGAGGATGCTGCTGACATCTGTGGCCCTTCCAAATTGGCAGTGTCCTCTTCTCCCATCTAAATATTGGTAAATATGGGGTGACCCATTACTAGCTCAGGGTCTTTTTATGGTAACTCATTTCCGAACCCAACTCTATTTATGAGAGGGGTGGCAGTCTCACAAAAATAGCTCTGCTTTTAGTTTGTTAAAAGTCACTTTTTGGAATTTCCATTTTGGCATATCTGCATTCTATCCTTAGATTTTTTTAGATGGCAAAGGTTATGTTGGATACTGGCTAAAAAAAAAAACCCAGTCATCTTTAGATGGCAAACATGTAATTAAACAAAACGAAACAAAACAAAACAAAACAAAACAAAATAAAACAAAACACCACCACCAAATCTGATTTCCAAATGTGGAGTGCCATTAAAAAAAAAGTTTAACTATACAATATAACTTTTTATGTATTTTCAGGTTTTCTAAAAATGCACATCTGTAATAGTCTATGGCATGATATCTAATTGCCTGGCAAAATTTCAAGCTTAAGTTCCAAATGTTTTGATATCTGGTCATTAAATCTTGCCTATGTCATGATTTATAAATAAAATCACAAATGCCGTAACTAAGCCAAAAAGAAAAACGCACCCTATGAATTATATCACAAATAAATAAAAATACTGTATTCCTTTAAACAAATGTACTTAGAAGAGCTTTACAACGCAAAGCAAGACAGGTGACATGGTGTAGGAAGAGGTTGCAATTTTGCAACAAGAAGTCTGTACCGCTCCTCCAGGCAGCAGCTGGGAAGGGAGTAGCTGTGTCTCAGAAAGTCGCTTCCACGAGTTCATGACACTTTTGCATCCCAGGCCCCGTTATGTACAAAGTGAGGCATTTTGAAGCTCAGAGCACCTTGCTCCTCGCAATTACGAATGCGTGCAATGACATTTCATCCTTTCATGTACAAATTCTAAAATTCATTGTAACAGAAAAGTTGGAAGTTGAAAATCTGTCTACGATTTGAAATGAAAGGATCAGAAATGTCAGACACTGCAGAATACTGGTTCCCGACAGAGCTCTCTTTATTTGTTCTCTGTTCTTCAGTCATTTTTGTTTGTTACAAAATGCAGTCTTGACTTTTTATTTAAACAGTCTTTAAACTAAATTGTTCATGCCATGCAAAAATAACATTTTATGCATTTTTTTGGGGGGGAGGGGGGCTTCTTATTTTTTAGTTCACAGGCATTATTAACCGCGTTTTAAGAAACAAGTTTTTTTGTGCTTTTTGTAACTAGTCACATGCTGGTTTCACGTGTGGGACAATAACCTGTGTCTCCCGGGTTAGAATGAATTTCTGGGGCAAACAAGTGGTTTTCCATCTTGTACCCCTCTTGACTACTGTCCTTTTTAACTTCAGCCATAGCGTGGTAAATGTCTTGCCTACAATGGTGACTCGTGTCCGGGGCGGGGGAAGAGTCCACACAGGCCTCTTCTCTTAAAGGGTCTCTTCCATCACTAGCCTTCTCTGCAAAGCAGTTGGGGCTGGAGTCTGCCTGCTTGTCCTGCCTGGTGGTCCCTTGGAGCTCTAAGAAGTCACCGTCGTCGCCAGTGTCTATCTCGGTGAAGCTCCGCCTCTCTCTCGACGAGAAAGGAAAGGGTCTCTGCTTGGGGAACCGAAGGGTGGGCCCCTTGGAAGGGCCCTGACAATGTGCGGGGACCCCGGCGCCCGGCAAGGCTCTGTCGCCCCGCGCGGGGTTTTCTTCCGAGAGGATGGTGCTGAGCAGCTGCGGGGCGGCGAGCGGGAGCTCGGCGGCGGTGACGGGCAGCGGCCGCGCGGTGCTGGGCGGGGTGTGCGGCGCGCCGCCCCGGCTCTCCTTGAAGTTCACTTTGAGCGCCCTGGCCTTGAGCGGGTTGCTGCCCCTCAGCGAGCTCCTGGGGCTCTCGGAGGCACTGTCGGACGGCGCACCCTGGGAGCCGCCGGAGTCGGGGTTCAGAGTCAGGTCGACGGGCGCGTACTCCAGGGCGGCGGCGCCCCGGCCTGCAGGCCCTTTCTCTCTGGCGAGCGTTAGAAAAGGGGGCCCCCTGGCCCTCTGGGGCTCCTCCGCGCCGGGGAGCTCGGGCGGGAACTTCATCTGCAGGTGAGAGGCGCAGGGCGGCGGCAGGGGCGACCTCTCGGTCTCGGTGAAGTCGGTGGCACAGCTGGTGAAGCTGTCGATGCTCGAGGTGCTCTTCATGTCCACGACGACCTCGGCCTGCGCCACGGCCAGCTGCTCGCGCGGGCAGACCACCTCCTCCATCTCGATCTCCTCCTCGAAGGCGGTGGGGCCGGCGGGCTGCGCCGGGCCGTCCGGGCTGGGCTGCGCGGGCGGCTGCATCTTGGTGATCTCGTTGTACAGCATCTCCAGCTTCTGCGCGCTCAGGTGCTGTGGGCTGGAGGAAGACGTGTTGTTCAGCTGCTCGTGCGAGTCCTTTTGGCTCACCTCCTGGTACTTATTCTCGTAGGACTTGTTGGAGCTCGTCTCGGACAGGGCCTTCCTGGCCCACTTCCACCGGCTGGGGGAGAGGTGACTGTCGTCGGCCGAGTTCTTGGCGTTGGCCGACTCTCCCGCCTTCTCCGCAGCCACATCGATCAGCTCCATACTTCGGGCGAAGGCGTCTTTTAGGTTCATAGAGACGATGCTTCCGTTCCTTTTGGCCCGCTCGAGAGCCTCCCTCCTTTTAATCGCCTTCTCCTGGCGTTTCTGCTCCTTATAAAACTCCGAGAAATTGTTCACAATGATTGGGATGGGAAGGGCGATCACCAGGACCCCCGCGATGCAGCAGAGGCCCCCCACGATTTTCCCCAGTAACGTTTTTGGGTAGATGTCCCCGTAGCCCACAGTGGTCATGGTGATGGTGGCCCACCAGAACGACGCCGGGATACTGGTGAACTTAGTAGCGTCTTCGTCCTTCTCAGCAAAGAACACCAGGCTGGAGAAGATCATTATCCCCATGGCCAGAAACAGTATCAACAAGCCCAGTTCGTTGTAGCTCCGCCTGAGGGTGAAGCCCAGGGACTGCAGGCCCGTCGAGTGCCGGGCGAGCTTCAGGATCCTCAGGATGCGCATGATGCGGAAGATCTGGACCACGCGCCGCACGTTCTGGAACTGCAGCACGCTCTTGTTGGACTCGGTGAGGAAGATGGTGACGTAGTACGGTAGGATGGCCAGCAAGTCGATGACGTTGAGCGGGCCTTTGAAGAACTTCCACTTATTCGGCGAGGAGAGGAAGCGTAGAAGGTACTCCATGGTGAACCAGGCGATGCACACCGCCTCCACGTGCGCCAGCTGCGGGTTGTCGTTGGCCTGTCCGAACTCGTCCGTTTCCTGCAGCTCCGGCAGGGTGTTGAGAGACAGCGCGATGGTGGAGAGCACGATGAACAGGATGGACACGATGGCCAGGATCTGGAAAAGAGAAGAAAGCCCGAGTGAGCGGGTCCCCTTGGTTGCTTGGGCAGCTGGGAGACACCTGGGTCCACCGTTCTGTCAAGGATGCGGATCGCACTGCTCAAAGATATTCCAAGAAGGTAACTTTACAACCTAAAATTCCCTCATACAAATACATTTACTTTTTTGGTGAGTTCATTGCACTTGAAAGTCTAACGTAGTGTACATTTAAGTTCTAGGGCCTGGGCGATGTGAAAAAAATCCATGTCCCCTCCCCCCGCCCCCCGCCCACTATTCTCAGGCACATCTGTGTGAGCGACCACCCTTTGGAGTAGCTTTTGGGGGAGCAGTCACCTCTCCTCTTGTAGTTATTGGTAATTTTTCTCTCTGAACCACCCGGTTTGTGTTTTTTTTAAGTGAATCTCCACACGTGCTACATAAGCCAGAAGGAATTCATGATTTCCAGAAGTTTTATTCTACAACCAAAACCACGAATGCAGGACTCCACGTGCAGAGATGGCGTGGTGCTCAGCACCACAATGCTTCTCCCAGAACCATACTATTTGTATGGTAAGCGTGGACGGAACCGAGTCAGGAGAGCCTTCGACCCGGGACGTGTGGGCCTCTGGCCAGGGTCATGCGGAGAAGAGGACCGTGAGCAGCTTCATTCAGTCAGGGGAAGCTTCTTGAGGAAGAGCTCGAAGGCCGTCCACGGTGATCTCAGCGCAGGGCAGACCCTGCGGGCAGGGGAGTAACAGCCCCGTGTGGATGTGGAAGGAAGGGGGAGGGCTCAGTGGGAAGGAAGAAGAGGATCAAGCGACTGGACTTTAGAGTCAGGCGGCGTTCTGAGGGCTGAGCCTGGCTTTATCGCTTACTGCGTGACCTCGGGCAAGTTACTTAACCTCTCTGTGTCCGAGTTTACAAGTCTGTCGAATGAAGACAATAATCATTGTTATTTCACGGTCGTTGTGGAGAATACAAGGCACACAGACATCGCTAAATAAATGAAAGGTGCTCCTATTACTGGAGGCTGAAATGAACAGGACTTCAGTCTTGGAAGACAAAGGCCAAGCACTGGTAGGCGGGAAAACCATGTAAGAGACAGACAGCCCGAGTCAGACGGCCTCACCGTAACCCCGTGTCTCAGGCTGACAGGGCGAGCATGAAGATTAAGATTTGAAGGCAGTGGAAGGAAGCGCCTCTTCGCTTTGTAAAGACGGTGCATCTGGAGCACACGATTCTCGGAGAAGTAGGAAACCTGAAACCTCTCCTACCTATGTTAGGTCTGGCCTCGTTTCTTCCAATCTTTGCCAATGACCTTGGAAGGTGTCGCTGGTCTCCGTTATTTGTAGTTCTGTGAAAAATATCCTGACAGTGACTGTTTAATTTAGAGATTCAGCATCTAGTACACATATCGAAGATAATGATTAAACACACAGCTCAGTAAACATCAGACTGTGAAAAAATTAGTTTATCTCTGACATGGGGACTCGGAGCTTGTTTTTCTTTTTCTCTCTTCTGTTTCTCTACATCAAGGTTATTCTTCTTTCCCTTTCTCTTTTCTCCTCTTGTGCCTCCTTTATACCTTTCACTGCTTTCTCTTCCAGCTTCTATCTTTCTTCTTAAATTGCTATAAAGTAAAACCATGGTATAATATATTTCAGAATGCGCTGCAGATATTAAATAAAGATTTATGGTTCCTTAACTTAAAGAACGGTATTTATTAGTTGTTTTTTTTTCTTAAATAAAACTAAATTAAATACTTTTTACTTGAGAACACATCAGAATTTCCTTTAAAATTGCGGATCAATGAATCACAATAAAGGTTCTCTTCGCCCACTCTAATAGATTGTGAAGGCTAGAGTTAGAAATCCCCTCAAGAAGGTTTACGTAAACCCATGGATAACGAATTCAGAGGGTTTATTAAGGGCAAGCTGGGAATCTCTACCTCAGAGGCCAATGACAAGGTGACATAACGTTCTGTCACTAAAATATTCCGAAGGAAGCATTGGTCAGATTCCATCTACTCTTCGGCTCTTACCTTGAGGAACTAGATGCCTCTGTGTTTTCTAGGAGGTCACACTATTGCTAACGCACTTTGGGAATTTTGAGTATGGGGACGGCTGCCATCACTCACACTGACAATTCACATCCTAGAGTTTCCATATCTTCTTATCTGTTCATCTGCCCATTTTGGATGAAGTTTGCTGATGTTTATCACTTCAGAGAGCAAAGAGAGAAGTAGAAATACAAATAAAAATCATTCTATTGTCTTCCAACCTTTTGGACAAAACACAAAGTGGAAGGTCCGAGGCGGACCTTCAGTTTTTCTTGGCCCCTCCGTCAGAGCTAGACTGTTGGTCGTTTTATTTCGGTCGCTAATTCTGGAAAACAATGAAACGTTGTATTACTGACACAGTGTATAGTCTAGTTGGTGGCAGCTAACAAACATGGCTGCTTTTAAAGTGAGCGCGCACACAGCCTGACTGTGAGTAGTTCTCGAAGAAGGGACCCCCCCGCATCCACATTAAAGAAACCATAAGCTACTGAAGTGTGTGACATTCTGTCTCATGTTCAACTTCAATCTGTCAAAACCGTTTGCTCTCCAGGTAAAGAAAAGACTTATTTTAAATATCTTGTGAAGCTAGGTGTTCTCTCAGAAAGACAACCTGTTAAACAGATTATTCAATATGTACCAAGGATGACATGTGATGCAATAAGCCAAATGCAAGTTTATTGTCTTATCGTAGAGCTTTTTTTTTAAACACAATAAATGTAACAAAAGCGAAATTTGGCTTGAAGCTGCAGGATATACTTCTCAACGTGGAAATTTACTTTAGTACAGCAAACCCTTATGGCGTTTAGGTGTTGCTTTATTATAGCTACGCACACCTAGGTTTTCAATCATGTCACCTCCAACAACTGGCTTCCAGAGCTGGCTGCTTCCCTCAGCTCTAGCAAATAGATTTACGTTCGTACAGGGCAAACGAGGCAAAAATTCCAAACAATGACCTGTGTGATACTGGGCCACCCGCTTGACAATTTGGATTACATCATCTCCAAGGTTCTTTCTGCCTCTAACACTTGGTGATTCTTTTTTCTAAACTAAAACATTTTGCCAATTCCAGTCATTCATGCAAACCAAACCCTGGACAACTGGTTTTGTCATTTTGGTCGAATCGCCAAAATACAAATTTTTTTTTGGCTTAAAACATAAAAAATTCAAATGAGAAGGCTTTGAAAAATATCTCGCTGTGCGTTCCAAGCATTTAGTTACTGGCAACAGCCTTCTTTCTTGATAAACCATTTCCTCCTTTTTGAATCTCCTGGAAAATGATGTGAATTCTTCACAGACATTCATGGATCATGTGGGGTTGAGAACAGGGCCCCCAGGACTGGCATGAGGAGGCACCAAAAGCTGGTTGCACTGATTTCTGCTTGTGAGATGCAGTAAGGCAGTTGGAGACTTGCCTCAACTGACCAATTCGTTGATTTTGTGTCCTGTGAAGATAATGGGTATTTTGTGGCGGAAAGAGCGCTGGCCACGTGGGTGAGCCAGTTCCTTCTTCAAGCCTCAGTTCCCGCATCTGCAAAAGGAGGAGCCTCGCACTCGCCTCTCCCACCTCGGAGCTGTCAGGGATCAAAGGAGCTCCTGCACAGCAAGCATCCTATATGGGAAAAAGTAGCCTTAGTGTATTTAAGGCTGGCGATGTGTCTGGAAAAGCCTCTGGCCAGCACTGGGAGGAAATGAAGAACACAAACTGTCTGTCCCTGTCACCCCCCGTCCCCCTTCTGAATACAATCGCAGACCTATTTAATGCTCATACTTGAAACACTTTCAAACACATTCCCTCACCTAAGCAGTGGTGTGAATGCCAAACGCAGCCAACTGAAGCTTATTTGCCTTAGGACGAACCTCTAGTTCGCCAGTAGTATTTAAGAGTTGGACTGAAGCCGGGTTGGGGGGGGTGGGTGAAATGGCTGAAGGGGGTGAAAGGTACAATCTTCCAGTTATCAAATAAATAAGTCCTGGGGATGTAATGTGCACAGTGGTGACTGGAGTTAGCAATGCTGAACTGTATGCTTGCAAGTTGCTAAGAGACGAAATCTTAAAAGTTCTCATAACAAGAAAAAAAAATGTATAACTATGCGAGGTGATGCATATTAACTAAACTTATTGTGGTGATTATTTCACAATACATATGTGTATTAAATCATTGTTCTTTACCCGAAATGAATACTATGTGATATGTCAATTATATCTTAATAAAAAAAGAAAAGAGTTGGACTGGGGTTGAGTCTTAAAATATGCAGTAAGTTTTCTAGCTTGGGCCTCCCGTGTGATAATCTTTATATTCACTGACATTCAATACTCCATCAGAACACCTGGAGGGTCTCCCCTCTCCCCTAACCTCACCTTCCTTCCTTCACAAATATATGCCGAGAGGTCAAAGTGAGTGAGTTATAAGCTCTTACAAATATAACACTTCTGCTTTATCATCTTGGTGGGACAGAATACATGTGAAAAAACCCTGATCAGTAATAAAAAGCAACATGGGAAACCATGATGATAAGAATTTCCAGGACAGAATCAACTTATTCAAGTCGACAGGAAGGAGAAGCCCCGTGATAAGCATTCTTAGAAATATGAATAATTGTCTACTGTCAAGAAAAGGACAAAGCTCAATGGCAATTCCGAGTTTATAAACCAAAGGCTGAATCATGTGTCGAAGGAAGAACTGAGGAGTTGGTAAGAATATCATGATTTTTGTCCACCCATCTTCTACTTCTAGCTATTTCCCAGAAGACTACTGGATGCAGCAAATCAGAATGTAAATCCTTTGATTTGCACCAAAAAAAAAGGACCATCTCTGACTGTAGTTCTGGTATTTCCTATTCCTTGAACACATGCATTCTCCTCTAAGGCTGGTGGCCCTTAGTTGACCACTGGCCCTTTCTTCTCTCGGATGTCCCCTTGGCCCTCTAGGACAAAAGAGACTGTGTGTGTAAGCACTCCCAGCTGATTTGCAAAACATGCCACACTTGCAAAGAATGAGCCTCACTGAAAGGTTTAGTTGGTTTTTAATTATTTTGGCCCAAGGATAACAGGAACTCAGGATTTCAAATCTCCTCCCTCCCCATTTGAGGGCTGTTGAATGAGGGGTTTGAAACGTCAGTCATCCACACACAAGTTGAAGTCAGCCCTAAGCCTGTGTAATGCCTTTCATTTGAGGTGGTCTGGGGTGTGAGAAGCAACCCCATTCAAGATACTATCAAATTCTTTTGTTTTTTATTCTTACATATAAAACCAATTCTTTGAGAGGACAGTTTTTGGTTACCTTACGAGTAAAGATAGTGTTTCAATATTTTCTTGGTATCTCCTCAAATAAGCTTTGTTTTGCTACTCATGATACATTTCTGTATTTTAAAGGATTAGATTTTACGGAGCAAGACATTGGGTTGAGGACCAGTCGAGGGAACTTTACTTATTCGTAGTAATTCTGCAAAGAAACGAGCCACAGAGAGATGCGGGTACCTTTTATCTTACACCCACTCCGATGATCAGGCAACCTTTTCAGGGGTCATTTGCTCTTATAGAAGTCTTCAGAAGCCAGAGTGAAATGGAGACTGGCCCAGCAGGGAGGACCACGGACCCCACTGCCTCTGCCAGCCTCTGGAGGGCAGTCTGCATGGCTCTCCTCTCTGCAGACTGCTTAGCCTCCCTCCCAAGAAAGCGCGACATCCGCGTTTAGCCTCTTCTCTCCAGTGCGCAAATGACATTTGGGGGACACTGGACGAGAATGAGTGGAGTGAATCCTTTGAACGGAATTTCATTTAACTTGGTATCTAGACTGTAAAAATAAATCATAGAATACTCAAGTTAGAAGAAATCTTTAATATATTCCATTTCTCACTTTACAGATCAAGAAATGAAGATCCAGGGAGTCTAATAAGTGTGCGGTGGGATTTAGAGTTGAGAGGTCTGAGTTCGAATCCTGATTCTGATATACTTTAGTAGTTTTGTGCCTACAAGTAGCTTTCCATATGGGACTTGGTCTTCTCATGTAGAAAATGTGGAAAATAAACACTTGCTTTGCTCACTTATAATAACCCTGTTTTGAGGACTGTGATGGATAATTTTACATGCCAACTTGGCTAGGCTGTGGTGCCCAGTTATGTGACCAAACACCAGTCTAAGGCTGTTGTGAAGATCTTTTTTTTTTAGATGCGATTTGAACGAAGAGACTTATATGTTTGCCCCATCTCCTCCATAATATGGTTCATTAACTAGTGATGTTGAGCCCAGAATGAAGATAAGCTTCCCTAAAAGAGCATCGACTCATATTGTAATAGAAACCCTTCTTCTGAGTTCTGTTCGTTTGGCCTGTTTCAGAGGTTGAGGTTGATCTGCGACAACAACCTTGCCTTAGGCCTGAGTTGAAACACAGCCACTTAGATCTAGGATCTACATGTTACAATTATAATAATCCCTTATATCGCCCTTTCCTTTATCTGTTCTTCCCTTCCTTCCTTTCTTTTTTCCTTCCTTTTTCCTTATCTTGCCTTCCTCCTCCTCCTCCTCCTTCTTTTTCCTCCTCCTTCCTTCCTTCCTTCCTGCTTCCTTTCCTTCTCTTCCCCATCTTCCTTCCCTTTTCTTTTTCTTTTCCTTCCTTTTTTTCTTTTTTCACTTGTTTTTTTTTTTTTTTTTTTTTTTTTTTTTTTTTTTTTTATTCTTTCATCTCTTCAACATCTCTATCATCTGTCTGTCCACTCATCATCTACACATATGTATTCCATTACACACACACACACACACACACACACACACACACACACAAAGCACACATATGTTATATATATTCCATTGGTTGTTTCTCTGGAGAACTCTAATACAAGAAGAAATAAGATAAAATACATGATAGCATCTCACAAGTTGTAAAGTGCTAAAAAAATGTTAATTACTATACTTATTTGAGAATTTCCCAAATCCTATATCTCTTCCTGTTGGGCCATAAGAAGAATCCAGTTGCTCATTCTGTGTGTGACTCCAACACCTAGATGGTGGTTGTTTCAACCCCCCTACAAAGAGAACATGTTCATGTACATGGTGTCACTTAGGGGGGCTTAAGGACAGGTGATTCTGTTACTTGGTGCAAATGGATCGAGAGGGATTCCTGAAGTTGGACTTTCATTGATGGCCGCCAGCCTCTTAAGATGCTGTCCCTTCCCCTTAGCTGAGCTGAAGTGAGCTCAGGGAAGGTGAACAAAAGGAAAATAAAGATCAGCATATGTTACTTTCTCAAACCTCACATAAATGGTTAATTTACACTAATTACATGGTATCTGGATCCATCCCCAGTGCAGTGTGGGGAACCTGGAATTGATTGATTTTGAGACCCTTGTAAAGATTCTTAACTTCATGAGTTTTTCAGCTAGTGCCATTTTTCTATTCTTTCTCACTCAGTCTTGGTGGCTGAATTGGCTTGAATGTCCCCTCCAGCTGGGCTGGGAGTCCCCGTGCTTCCTGGGCACGTGATTCTCCTTCACTCCCCCAGCCACTACTCCCCCGATTGTCCTCCATCTGCCCACATCCTGCCACTTCGCAGGAAGCCCTCACATGGTCTCCCTTTGCAACCTTACCTGTACTTAGATGGCTGCCTCCTTGTAGGATTGCCAGATTTAGGGAATAAAAATGCAGATGCCCCGTTATAGGTGAATCGAAAAATTTTTTACGGGCCATACCTATACAAAAAACATATTTGCTGTTTGTGTGAAATTCACTAGGCATTCTGTATTCGATCTGGCAACCTTACCCCATTGGTAGCTGCTCCTGGCTGAGCCAGTCAGAATCCGCCCTCCTGGAAACCTGAACTTTGAACTCTGAGACTTGGAGATGAGGAATGGGTGGGATGGGGTCACATTCATGGCAGGGCTCCAGAAGGCGGAGTGACAAGCTCCTTTCCAAGACGCTGTCTCTCCCGCTCCCCACTTTTAGCTTAACATTGTCCAGAGTTTGATCAAGTTCTGTTACATCCATAAAACCTTACAACCTTCTGAGATAATAATTTGACAATTTCATAGGAGATAGTTTTGTTTCTCAAAGAGGATTCCAGAATTAGGGGAGGCAATGACTACCTCTTTTCTGCAGAATTTCTTACAGTGTCTGACACAGAGCAGGCACTTCATAAATTGATTTTGAATAAGTGAATAACCAAAAAAAGAAGGGAGAAGTCCACAGAACTGGAGAAAATGAGAGTGGACCTTGAAGAAACCTAATATTTCTAATCGCCTAAGAAGTATAAGACAGGTTTTAGTCATTTTCTGTTGCTTTTTTGGTCTAAAAGCTTTAACCAGCAATGGATTTTTTTTTAACAATAGAAATTCATATTACAAATCACCCATTTGGCAATAACAGACCAGCTTTACAAGTTTAGCAACATAATCTTTTCCTAGGTTTAAGCTCTATACTTTTTATTAATCCCTTTTTTCATTATGGGGAGCAGATTGCCTTCCCTGCCTTTTCACCTTATTCTTTGAGAATCCTGCTTTTGACTGTATATTAGCTTTGGGCTTCGCCTTCACAGAAGGATACATTTTCTTAAAGAAAAGTCTGTATTCGTCCAACATCACACTTTTTTGCTGGTATGATTTGGAGTCTGCAGTTAATCCAACCAGCGAATGGAGTGACAGTTCCATGCAGAGATATGGATAGATTTCAGGTTTGTGCAATGAAATGTTAAGCCCCTGAGAAGAATTAATAATGTAGATTATCCATTAAAAAATACTTACATACACATGCATATATACATACAAATACACGCACACATATACATTTGGTATGTGTGTATATTTGTATATACATACAAATACACATTTGGTATGTGCGTGTATTTGCATGTATGTATATACAAATACACACACATACCAAATACACACGTACATACAAACACATGCATATATACATACAAATACACACACATACCACTGTTCCCTGCAGGCAAAAGTAAAGCAGCACAGAAAATGAAAAAAACTTTATAAAAGTATAAATGTGCCCTGGTTTTAGGGAGCCGAGCAGTGTGGTGTGACTGGATGTAGGTGGGGTTCAGAAGTGAGTTGATGTGGGGTGCCTGTGGCAAGTTAAGCAATGGATGAATTCTGAGGGGCATTCGGTGCAATGATGAAGAGTTCGGTAGGCTTTCTTCCAAAGACCAATTTCCCTTAAAATGTGGTCCCCAG
The DNA here is from genome assembly GCF_902729225.1 of Pteropus medius. NCBI lineage: Eukaryota > Metazoa > Chordata > Mammalia > Chiroptera > Pteropodidae > Pteropus > Pteropus medius. The sequence goes on along the minus strand of NW_024350926.1, from coordinate 6,193,146 downwards.
ACCAGCAGCATCAGCATTAGAGGCTAACTTGTTAGAAATGCGAATTCTCAGGCCCACCCCATACCTACCGAGTCAGAAAGTCTGAGGAGGGGCCAGCAGTCTGTGTTTTAATGGGTCCTCCGGGGGATTCTGGTGCTGGCTGAAGCTGGAGGACACTGACGTCAGGCGTAAAAGCCGCAGATGGATTTTAAGCAAGGGGACAGCCGCTCAGATTTGCATTTTTGAAAGATTGCTCACGAACTACAATGTGTGGTATTGACTGCGGTCGGGGGGCCACTGAAGACAAGAAGAGAAGTTTCTATTGCAGTGGCCGTAGAAAAGGGAAGAAAGGAATAGGTCATAAACATTTTTATAAGGTGGGACCTCGGCCTGACTTGCTGTGGAGATGGGACGCCCGGGGTCCCGCCATGTTTCTGATTACGTTGACCAGGAAGACTGAGCGGCCCCCACAAATCTCCGTGATTCTCTCACACGGTGGAAAACTCAGAGTGAGCCTCGCCTCACGTCATCCTTTATCTCTGAAAATCATATTTCCTCATATTACAAGTATTTTAATCAGAACTTCGAGTTTTGAAAAAGACATTTCTCTCTTAAAAAAAACAAACAAACCAGTTTATTGGTACATGAAAACATTATAAGACACACACGATATCATTTGCCGGAATGATTTTCTTTTATAAAATTTCACTGGAAGTATACATTCTGAAGTCACACGGGCCAGAGACTAGTTTAGTAACCTATTTATACCAGCTGTTTCCTGAAAGCACGCCCATTTGCTGAATTATTTCTCACCCGCTCCAACTTCCAATTTCTGCAAGGAAGTCTTCTAAATTTCCAGAATTAAAGTGCCATTAAAAACTGGCTTTGTTCCTTGGACACCTAGGCGCATCATCAGCTCCTCAATGATCATTAGCAGGAAACTGCAAAGATATATTTCCACCATTATCCCCATATCTAAAGACCATCCGGCAGCTTCAAAGAAAGAAAAAAAAAAAAGCCGCAATGCAATCGTTATTTTTCCTTTTAATGAATCTCGGCAGTAAACCTCTTCTGAAAAGTATTTTCGGGGTCAACATCATTAAGACCACATTATAAAAATGCCAGAAAACAGAAGACATGCCAGGGTCACGCCGAAATGAAGCAGCTCTGCCAAGGGAACAAGTTAGATGGAGCCAAATCCAGCATGACAGAAGAAAACTTGCACGATTCACTTTATAACTGCTCTTAGGGGCAGGCTGCAGTGCTGTCCCAAGGCCAGTGGGCAGCCGCAGCTCAGATGGCAGGTCTTCTTCGCGCGATAAAGCCAAGCATCACAAACAAGGGCCTTTAGTGGAGTCCCGTTTGGCTTGTTTTGACGGCAACAATTGGGGACCATTATTTGAATGGGCTCAAGCACTTCTGTACGTACTAGAGACTGAGGAGGTGTTTACTAGGCAGAGGGGCCCTGCCTTTCATATCTGTCTGATGTGGACATTTTTAACAATCATATAGACACATTCTATTATCTGCACAGAGTCACTCCGGCTTCTGTCATGAAGGCTACATAAGGGCTTGTCAATCAAAATGTGGTCCTCGATTCAGCAGCAGCATCCAGGAGCTTATTGGAAGGGCAGTATCTCAAGCCCCCTCCCAGGTCCACTGAAGCAGCTTGTTTTCACAAGATCCCAAGGGATTCGTATGCACTTTTACGTTTGAAAAGTTCTGACCTCAAACACCAATGCCTGCCATGAAAAAAAAAATCAGCTTTGCAGGTTCTTCCACAGATTTTTAACCAGTGGGTCTCAGTTCTGGAAACAAGATGGGTTGTTAGGCCTCGTGGGGCTTTTCAACGCTGTTCAGTTCAGTCACGCGCCCAGCTCTGAGGTACCTTTTCACGTAATAGAGCTCATAAGATCAAGATTAGAGCTTAAATATACATAGCACCTTGTAGGTGCTTATTTAATGGCAGTTAATATTATTGCATTTATTCAACAAATTAGCTTTCACGGATGAAGACTTATGTGCACAGTGGTTCCTGGTCAGCAAGGCAAAATTCACCCATCGTGATGTGTAGTCTACATATAAAAATACTCTGCTGATATTATGACAAATGTTCAGATAAGTTTTATATATAGCTGAAATACTCTCATGTTTGAATTTCTTTTTAGTAGAAGTTTGTCAGTTATTGACTTACACATGGTCAACCTGTCACGGCCCCTGGCCAGGCCTCACTTCCTGTCGTCTGTACAATATTCACCAGCTGCAAAGAGAAGTGAGAGGTCAGGTCTGAAGGCAACCACACATCTCTCCCTTCCAGTGTCTGGAAGGAGTGTCTGCTTACCAGTCTATGTTCTGTGTGGTACACAACTGTTTTGAATAAGGCCCAGTTATAAAGCTCTAGCTTCTTAAAAAAAAATCTTTCTTGATTTCCATAGTGAAAATCACTTCCTTCTCTGGTTTTCATAATGGGTTTTCTGGAGCTCTGGGTTCTTTGGATATGTCTTAGGTGGCTACTGCTGAAAGGAGAAGACTGGAGGACAGGGCCACGGGAACCCACCCCTGCTACAGCTGAGGTGGAGCTGTCCTTCCTCACAGTGCTGAAGATGCATAACTACGTGAAGAGGTGAACATCTGTCGTAAAAGCACCTTAATTAAATCTATGGTGGAATACAAGCACACGTGCATTTACATATATATAACCAGCTGTATTTCTCCTTTGGAGATGCTAATACTGATAAATATTGCTGGCTGTGTTTGAAGATATGGCGGGAAAGACCTTCTGTGTGACCAAAAGCCTCCGTACTCTTTAGTCACAAACAAACGGCTATCTTGTTTGTGGTCACAGCTGTTGTTTGCAGAGTTGCTTGCTTATTGAGCACAGCTTTGTCTTTTAGACTTCTAGGACTTCTGAGTGCCAAGCCAGTTTTGTATGTGCCAAAGAAGCTAAAATGTGACCTTCCCAAACAGGCAGAAGGCATGACTAAACACATTATCTTCGGATAGCCCATGAAACAGCAGTCCACTGAGCCCTGGCTGCCGCCGGCCAGCTGTACCGCATTAAATGGCCTCTAGGAGGCTGAAAGGTTTGGGCACCAGGAGAGACTGAATCATGTTTCCTCATAGGATGAGTACTCTTTTATGGTTTGGGATCATTTAGATATCATTTAGATAAACATAATCAAATACACAAAATTCGTTTTGCTACATTATTTACAAACTGGTTTAGAATTCCTCAAAAAGCATTTTCTAGGATTTTTGCTCAGGTCTGAGCACTTAACCCAAAGAATGCCCATTGAAGATATTGTGTTATTCTCATCAAATTTTTATTTATGCGAATACAAATCCAACAAATGCCATCTGTGGCCCTTAGTTTCTAAATCTGATTTCCTAAGGCATTAAGCTGAAACAAACAAATTCTAAGCTTTCTATATAAATAAAAGAGTTAACATAATAGTAATTAAAAAAAAAAAAAACCACAGTATCATTCCCACAGCCCCATCCTCTGATTGCATAAATGGTAGGTGTTTGCTTCTGAAAGTCTAAGCAGACAAAAGAACAAAGCATAGGCAGATGATGACTTAGCACTGTTGCAAAAGACACAACCGTTATGTTGCTTGATCTTTTTTGCTTTCAAGTTCTCATCCTAATGATACGGTTGGGAGATTGTCAGGTACCATATATTTGGCAGATAAACAAAGAACACCAAAATTCGCGATAGAAATAGGTCGAGAAGAACTAACTCGCTCTCTGCAAAACCATGACTAGGAAGGCTGAAAATGAGAACATAATTGTCCGACTGCAAACTGGCCTCCTAGGCCGGCCTGGGAGACGTGGTGGGGCGAGTTTTATTTATCCTGGGGACTCGTCAGCCTGCTTCCCCTTCTGCCCTCTGCGCCTGCATGCACCTGCCTTCCCTGGTCTGGCCTGGCAGGGCCTACTTCTCAGCCTCTCTGGGGCTGCCCAGGGCTCTCCAACACAGCACATGCAGCTGCCTCCTCTCTCCCTGCTCTTCCCATTCTCCATCGAAATATCTGCCCGGCAGCCTTTCCCTCCGGCGCCTGTTCTACAGCCTGATTCCACTATGAGAATTGGGTGATATCTTGACCTAAATAAATGTATCCTTACCAATAGAATTGCAGGCAATGGAGATATTTGTGATTTGTGGATGCTTTTAAATTATATCACAGAACATTGACCTATTACGCCTAATTATAAGGCTCATATTACTGGAGAAACACGTTTTGGTACATGGAACCATCATTCTTTTAGAAATTTATCACTTAAATAAATGCTATAAGACATTTTTTTCTCTCTTAATCTCAGCCTCATTAGCAGAATAAAAATTCTGTTTGAACCGAAACTTGAATACTTGGCTTTATTCATGTGGCATAGAGTTGCTAATTAAGGACATTATACATAGAGTCGATTTATTGACTAGGTCTCAGGTTTTTAACTTTGGAATTTATTCTTTGTTTTCAATAAAATGACCATGTGCTCATTTAAGGACAGTATAAAAAAATTCCCTCTCATTTATATTGTCTGTTTTTTGGCTTTCTTTTTTATCTGAACATTATAATAAGGGCAAGATCTTACATATTAATGACTGCTTTTAGCCAACTGATTATAGTATTTACTCTCTCTCATTCCACTGAAAGTATGTTTGGTGCTAAATTCAACCTTTTGATTCTTGGCTTCTCTAAGCCATAGATGGGTTGATTTCATTTTGATTTAGTCACTCTCTAAACAGTTAAATCATTTCTCGGCTTCAAAGCTCATCAAAAGTCTCACAGAAGGTTGTATTAAACTAACCTTTTACAAAAGCACATGAGAGTCAAAGAGATTTCAAATTAACCCCTAATATAAACGGATTACTATGATTTCTTTGCACAAGGTTTCAAGGTGTCACAAGGTCTCATGGGTTCTCTCCATGGATCTCCTGATTTAGAAATGGTTTCCTGAGACCAGCTCCACATTTCCAACCTCCTGGGTGATATTTCTACCCAGATCTCCATTGATTCTTCTAGACTTTGGGACAGTGGAAAAGGAAACCCACGATGCCACCCACCGTCTCACTTTCCTGCAACAAATCCCTCTTGATTGTTCTATTTCTATTAGTACTGCCTTCATTTCACTTTTCTAACCCGGGAATTAAAGTCCATCTCCCTCTCCCCCCAGTTCTAATATTCCATATCTAGATCTATGTTTAGGTATAACTCTTCTCCCTTAAGCTACACATCCAAATCTCTCTGTTCTATTTGTTCATCTTTTAAGATCTTTATTCAGATCCATTCCCCTTAATTCATCTCCCCTAACTTTTCAATCCTGAACAATTGCATTAACCCTCTGATTGTTTCAACTAGCTCCTGTCTGGCCCATTTCCTTTCTGGGGAAGGCAAGGTGTGGGGGAAGAGGGAATTCGAGGGGTGAAGGATGCCTCCCTCGCCCTCATCTGTTTCACTGTCCCGGTGATTTCCTCCTATTGTCTTAGATCAGTCATGTGTCTCATGTCTTCTGCTGGATTATAGTTTCTCAATGGTCAGGGCAGATTTGATTGAGACCTGTTTTCTTTAGAGCTCCAAACAGAATGCTTACACTTAGGTGTTTAATAAATAAAATTTTGGTAGTATTCATGAATTTACTTTCGATACTCAGCGGTACATCTCAACGACTGGCTACATTCTCAGTGCCAACGTGTACATCTCTCATTCACTTGTTTTAAATTCTTTCACCCCCCATGGACGAAACTATCCTCTTCGGATCACTGGATGCCTCAGTATCGTCCAACTGCACATCCAAGTAGGGAAATTTTCTTACTTTAACTCCAAATTCCACATTGAAACTAAAACCAAACAAAACAAAACGATTGCATACCAACAACCCAACTGAGAACTATTTCTTCTAAAGCCATCAAGACTTTTCCATTACACGTGGTCACGGCTAGGGGGTTTAGTAGGTTTCAATGGACTCCAAAATGTTTTAACTAATGAAACCAAAGCAAGAGGGTGAAATTGCCATCTCCCTACCCTTCATTTTCTCCTCTCCTACACTTTATTTTCCTCATTTCTCCTTTCTGAATTCTTTCTCCTAGACAAAACTTAGAAAAGCATAATTTTGAAGTACAATTCCAACTTCGACTAACTGACATGGTGTAGGAGAGAATTCAAACGAGTTCACGAAAAGATTGATGGAACAGTGTCACCTCTGGGGAAACAAAGTAACATTTGAGTGTCTCAGAAGAGACAAGAACATGTCATCTGATGGGACCAGGTCTAATCCCTGGGAGCTCCAGACTTGGGGGGAAACACCTGTGTAGGGCCACCCTGAAACTCTAGAATGATGAGCATCTTGGCTCCTGGCTTCTGAGATGCAAACGCCTTGTGGGAGAAGCCTGTCTCTCATATATCCTTGGAATGCAAGTGTTCAGTCAAGGTCTGTGGACTCAAAATGAGAATAATGAAGGGCCCCAGGGACCTTGCATCCATCTGGGTGGTTGCCTCACCCAAGCAGAGCTGAATGATGCAGGACCCTATGAAGTAGCTTGGTATTCCTGTAGGGGAGAGTAGAGATCTCGTGCTCCGGTTGTTATATAAATAGTTGGATACGTCTCATTTTTTTTTTCCTTTTAAAATGTAGCTATCTCGAAGGGAAGATTCTGCATCTTATCATCATACTGTCCATATCCAATGCATGTCCAGTAATAATGAGAATCACTGTTTTTCATAAAATAAAGGATAGAAGTCTATGAAGTGAGGCTTGTTCTCACCAGTAGGGGTCTCTGTTCCATCACGCTCTCCCTAAACGCGCCTAGGTTTCTCCTGGAAATACAGATGTTACATAAAAGGCACGTTTCCTTTAGAAGTTGTATACTTTAAAGAGAAGATATAAAATGACTTCTCTTTCTATATGTATTCACTTTAACTCTGAATTTGGCCTTGCTCTGCAGCACTGGTTGCCAATAATGTTGGTGGGAATTTGCAAGATAATTTCCCTTTTCACTCTTTGGTACTTAAATTAGCTTTCTTGCGAGGCTTCACCTCAGACAAATCAGTGGTACATTTCTGAGCAAAACAGGAATAACCAAGTTTCTAGGCAGCGAGGCTGCTCAAAAAGTCAGACTCTTTCTCCTAAACATTATTCCCTCCCTGATCTGAGCTTCTGCTGAAGTTATCTCGCACATCACAGTGAAGTGTGTGGTCTCTGGCTCCAGACACTCTAGGCTAAATCCTGGCTCTGCTTCTTACTACTGGATTGATCTTTGAGCTACTTACTCGTTTTGTGCTTCACTTTCCCCCTATACAAAAGGGGATAATGAGAATATTAGTATTATATGATAAAGTTGTTGTAAAGAATAAATATCTTATATCTAAAGTGGTTAAAACACTGCATGGCATGTGATAGGTTACATAAATTTTTTTTTATATGTAGAGGATATATATCTTTTACATATACAGGATATATATGATACACACATATGTATATAGATATAATATATATATGACAAACAAAAGCTAGTTCCCACTTTGGCAGCCCGACTGCGTCGATAAGGTTACCGTAGGGCACATGTGCGCCTTCTTTGTGACTTGTCTCTCGAGTAATGAAACTCTAAGCATTGTGGAGGTTTTCCCAGAAGTCAGTTGCTGCTGCCACTCCACTTCTGTCCATGAGGGGACAGCCACCACAACCCAGGAAGCTCCTTTCCATGCGGAGTTGGGTTTTATGCTTCGAGTTGTTACAAACACAACTCGAAACATGGGGAAAGTGAGAGAAACAGGGAATAAACCAACAGGAAAACGACCCGCCATGGAGATACACAAAGATGTACAAACGTTTTGATGAAACAGCCCAGCCGCTGTGCAAGCGAGCTCTGGCGAAGGCATAACCTACGTGGACGGGGTGCTCGACAGTGACCGTCGAGCACTTAACACGCACCAGCTCAGGCCAGCATCTCAAACACATTCTGAGGCAGGTTATTTTATCACCCTTAGTTGATAGAGGGGAGGAGGAAAGACACACTGGCTTAAGGCCATGCACAGTGATAAATATCTGATACATGTCCATTCATGTTGTCCTCAGCGTGATACTGCCACCTGACACTACTGCTGTCCTCATTACACAAAGTGGGAAACTGAGGCACACAGAGATTTAAGCTGCCCATAGTTAGCAAGTGGCGGAGCCAGGATTTGAACCCAGCCAGTCTGGCTCCAGAGATGGCTGTGTTGAAGAAGGCATGGGTGTAGCAGTTCTCAAACTTGAGATTGTGTAATAAGAATCACTCACTGCAAGCTATCTCATTGAGATGGTGCTGAAAACTGGGTCGACTGTGACTGCCTGGAAACTCCGGCTAAAAAGGCAGTGTTGGCTCAGGGATGTACAGCACAGCGGAAGGAATATAGTCAGTGATATCGCAATATCTACAAATGGGGTCAGGTGGGTATAAGACATATCGGGGTATCACTTCATAAGTTATATAAATGTCTAGTCATTATGTTGTACACCTGAAACTAATATAATACTGTATGCCAATGATAACTGAAAAATAAAATAAAATTTAAAAAGCAATAATGACTGGAAAAATATCTGCACGTGAAAAAAAAGGCAGTGCCAGCTAGTGAGAAGGGGCGGCTCCGGTTTGGTTAGTGATGCGGCAGGACACTCTTGTCTTAAAACTGATCATTTGGTGCCTTAATCGCCTTGCCTGTCAAATGCTATTTCCGGGTGAAAGGCTTTGACTGGTGTGTGCCTGCGTGTGACTGTGTGTGTGTGTGTGTGTGTGTGTGTGTGTGTGCGGCGTGTGTGTCTGTGCGTGTGCAGGAAAAAAGGCTTGTTTGGTTTGAGGGTAAAGGCCTTACCTAGCACAGATCACAAACGATGTCCACACAGGGATAAGTAAATCTCAGCCCCAATGCGAAACCCGTGTGCTCTCTGTGTTGGTGTCACTGAGAAAGCCAGGTTGGTTTCAAATCCACAAAAGTCATTGAGAAGACCCTGAAATGGGGCCTCGGGATGGAGGCTGTCGTCGGAGTTTCTGCTCAACTGAGACCTTGCAATGCTCTAAACGGGAAAGTGATTCTCCAAGTGAAAACGCGCACAATGCAGAAAACTGCCATTGATGCTATGTAGAGTTTAATTCCTTTTCAAAAAAGCCTTGAAAACGGAATAAACACATTATGCTTGGATGGTGTACCCAAGAAGACTCATCTGTAGGAAATGACTCTAGAATTGTTATTTTCCTTCGCCTTCGCCAGTGCCCGACGATGCCTGATAAAAAGCTAGAACGAGGCACCCACATCCAACCCCAAGGTCTTTTTGTTACACACTAAACCGGAACGCTGAGGCAAAATCTCATTTCTATCGTGAGAAAACATTTCTAACTTGCTCGTACGCCCCCGCCCTGGGCTGTTTTTAATAAAAAGTGTTTGCATACTAAATAGGGATCCCCGTCTAGCAGATTCTTCTGACCTACTGTATCTTGCGTTTGCCCTGCCCGGCTACCTAAGTTGTCGTCTCAGGGGTCACTGATCCTACCTGTCCCCAAATTCAATGTCGCTTCACAGTCCTTAGTTTTCTTGACCCATTGGTAGGATTTCACTCAACTGCTGATTCCTGTTTTTGAAAGCTTCTCTTCCCTAGGCTTCTGTGATGTTATGGCATCTCTGCATTTCCCTCACGTCCCCGGCCACTTCTCAGTCTCCGCCATCTACGTCCTTTACGCATCCTTTGAATGTTGATGTTCCTTAAAACGCTCTGTTCCGTTCTGTTCCACTCCCATTTCTTCCCATGGTCCCAAATACCATCTGTACACTGGTGGTTCCCAAGTCTACGTACTCAAGGTGGATGGTCTTGCTGCTGCTGCCATGGCCCCTAAAGGTTTACTGAGGCTGAGTGCTTTCCAAGCATTATTTCATTTATTTCTCCCCAAATCCTATGAAGAAGGTAATTTTATTACCCCAGCTTATGATGAAGAAACGGGTTTAGTAACGTGACGTCCAAGTGTGCACAGCTCATAAGGGATCTACACCTAGGTGTCCCCTAATTCAAAAGGCCGTGTTGCTGTGGACTTGGCTCAGGCCGACACGTGAACGATCAATGGGATGACTGAAATCTATGTCCTTAGTTCCAGGACACGGGTCCTTTTCGCCCAGGCATACCTCAGGCCGAATTCAGTGTCTCTCCTCGGTCACCTAAGGCCACACCTCCCCCGGCCCCTTCTCACCCCATCGGTCCCCGAAGCCTGACAAGTCCACCCCTGAAATCCCTCTCACGTCCATTCACGACACTTCACGCTTTCGCCACTCCCTGAACGCGGGGTCGCCGTCATTTCTTGCCCGTATTAACGCCGCAGCCTTGGAACTGTCTTTCCTCTCCCGTCCTGCCCCTCCCCCGAGGGCACTGTCCACACTGTGACCCATCAGCTTTCTAAGATGTAACGCCCGCCCTCCCATCGCCCTCACTGTGAGCTAGGTTCCTGGTGTAGACGGCAAGGCACCGCGTGATCTCGTCCTTGTCTGACTCCCCGGGCCCTGCCCCGCCGCTCACCTCCCTCTCCTGTCTAGGAGTCTGTGCACGTGCTGGTCCCTTTGCCTGGCGTGGTTGTCTTCTACTTCTCCCCTGATTGACTCCTCTCCTCCTTTGCTTTGCAGCTTAGATCATGGGTTCTTTGGGACCAGGGGGCTGCGGCTCCCACGTGTGCCCACAGCTCTCTGTGCCTCTCCTGGCAGGACACTTACCACACTGAGCCACACCTGCTCATTTGCTGCAGTTTTGCTCATCAGTCCCAAAGCTTTGCAAGGACAGCAGCCATCCCCACGTCCATCTTTCTAACCCAGCCATCCCCACTTCCTGGTACGTGGCCAGTGCTGAGCAAACATGGATTGACTGTCTGTCCGACTAAACCTGCAGTTTCAACCTTCCCAACGCTGAGAAAATGCCAGGAAGAAACATAGCATTCTGCTGGTATTGCTGCATGTGTCAAGCTCATGTTTTCACTGGCCCTTGGCTCAAGGGTCCTTTTGCTGTGTGGATCACCTGGGTCAGAGAGTTTTTATAAGCCAGGGCCCACTATCTCTGTAGGAGGGGGTCAGCCTTTGGAGGATGATCCTTACAAAGCTTATTAATCTTCTCAGAAAGCGCAGGGATGGCTGAATCACTGTGACTCAGCCCCTCACTCCCGCTGTTCTGCAGCTGCTGCCTTGTACACCCCTCATCATCCTGACCCGGGCCACCGCAGCACCCCCTTGCTCTTTCTGCCTGCTGACTCCCCTTCCCCAGGCTGCCCCTCCATCCTGCTACCTGGAGGAGCGTCCTAAAATACTAGCCTAATTATTGTTACTTCAACTTCTGGGTTGGCTTCTCGTTGCCTACAAGATAATGTCGCAACACCTTAGCAAGGATGTGGTCATTTCACCCTAAACCTATTTTTCCACGCCCAGCTATGCTTATTTCCCTATAACATGCTATGAGCTCTTGGGGGGAAGTAACTGTGCCTCGTTCTTCAATCCATCCATTCATCACCCTCAAATCAATACACCAATTAAGTGAGCATGACTGTGTGCCAGGCACGAGAATAAATTGGTGAGCAAATCAGACATGGTTTCTGTTTTTAAGCGAGGGAGACAGACATTTGTAAAATAACCAAGAGATGAGCTTGTTTACAAACAAACACGTACGGGAAGAAAAGATTGAGGTTCTACAGGACAAAGAGGGCAGCGAGACTGGGGGTCCGGGATGTTTCTGCGAGGACACGGCGGCTCATACGATGGGTAGGAGGACTCAGGTCGGTGCACATGCGAGACGGGCTGATAGGTGTCGCTGTGGCGAGCTCCCTCAGCGCACCGCACAAAGGAGGTGCTCAGTTTAGACCTCGTTTTAGAGGAAGACCGTACACTAAGCTGTGCTGGGAGATTCCAGAAAGTGCCAGGAGAAAAGATGAACCGGCTTTTTTTTTTTTCAAGTGAAGGATGACAGTTCCTCTAGACGGATGTACAAGTGCTAGTGTCTTAGGGGCTAAGAAATACCTGTTTCACCACTCAACTCAACTAGAAAGAAAAAAATGAATTGGAGGTGAAATGTAAGAACTGTTTAATTCTGGAGGTAGACCTTATCACATAACATCCAGGGGACAGACACTGAGGCAGACTTTAAAATGCATCCATTGGGTTCACAGACAGACGGCAGGAATGAATCTAAATTCCTGCTCCTGAATCTAAATTCGTAAATATTGTGGCACATCGCGGAGAGGGTTCCTGATGATTTTGGGCCCTACTGCTGGCCTAGGCTGATTTTGGAGCCTTTTAAACACAGCTTTGAGTTGCTATTTGCAAATATTTTGTGTTCAGAGACTCCAAATGGGTCCTTCGATGCCTCCAGGTCAAATTCCTCTTTTAAGTTTGCACGAAGCGCTCTTCAGGCAGCGACTTCAAACGGGGTCGGCTCTGCTGGGCAGGCCATGGGCCTCGGATTCACTTTATCTGCTCGATCCAGCTTCTACTTTGCAGAAAGTACAGCATTCTTTTAAAGAATACATATATAATTTTTAAATAGTTTATGAACATTGTAACTTAGGTTTATTTATTGAGGGTTCATTCTTTGTAAAAAAAAGTTGCAAGGAACACAGACTTATCAGCAAGTACCTATTTTTACTTCCGAGCAAACAAACATTGATTTGCTTCTCTGCTAATAATGGAAGCACCCTTACGGCCGTACTGATTGTATCTAGGATTAGACTATAAGGAGGTGCATCTTTGTAATCACAGACACCCGTCGTCATAAATGCCTGGTGTGTCCTTCAAGGACAGGCAAGATGAGGTCACAACTGGTAGCTCTGGTGGCAAAAGCGTGATATTTATAACGGAAAACTTAACATTAATTAGAAAGCAATCAAATGACAAGCGCAGTCTTTGCTGTCGGGAAAGATATATTTTAAAAAGTCAAAACATTGTGAGTCACTCTCTTACAATGCAATTCTCTATTTTGCCTCTACCTCGTTAATTTGCAAACCGACTTCTACTTTGAGAGGAAATGATTTTTACATAAAATCACCAAAGCAGCTTTCTTTCACTGTACAGTTTTGAATTCTAGAGCGTATATTTGAACGCTTTTTAAACTATTGAATGTTTTGGTTGTAAGGAAATGAAAACAAAAAATTTTATTATCTGGTTTAATTGGACCTAACCCTCAGGACTAACAAAGATGATCGAAACCTCTGCCTGGAAATGTTTTAGATACCAGTTAGGATCACGAGATCTACAGGGGAATAAAAAGCAAAAAAATTCATTGGCTTCTTAGAATAGGAGCCAATTAAATTAGATTAAAAACTGTAAAAAGGCTTAAGAAATTCAGGCATCAAAAACGAATGTTTTTTAGTGGAAAAGAGAGAGCAGAAGGCATGATGCCAGGTTCTTGCTTTGCTTTTTTTTTTCTGTCCTCCCCGGAAGCTTCTTTAAATACAGTGTACAGTTTTACTCATATGTAGACATGAAGCCTGAGGTATTCACATGGAAATGAAAATGGCAGCTCAAGGGCCGCTTGACAACTCAGCCAAAGCATCCAGGGGAAGACGAGGGAACGTCACATAGTGGCTTGCTCCTGATGACGAAGAAGAACGGTCTCGTTCAGGGCAAAGCCCATGGACTTGGCCTGGAGCTGTCTCCACTGTGGGCAGTGGCTCTGAGGGACTGCACACTCCTCCACAGTTACCTTTGATTTGCATCTCAAATATCATGTTAATTCCTGACGGTCTGGGGAGCACAGTATGCTGCCTGTGCACCACACCGAGCTGAATAATCCGTCTTCCTAAGATCCTTGGGTTTAGGGCTTAAGTGAGGCTGTTGCAACAGACTCAGGGATCCGACTGAAGGCCCTTTCGTTCTAAAGAAGCAAGTCTGCCTCACGCGCAGAGCAGCCGAAGTGATCTGCTTCTCGATGGACAGTCAGTGGCATGCAACATCGGTGCTCCTGGTCACCAGAAGCAGATACCCATATCAGAGGACCGCGGTCACCTGCCCTGAGTGGTCCCGTTCATCCTGCAGAGGTGTCATCACTTTTCTTCTGCTGAAAGCCTTCTTTTTAAATAAAAATGCCTCACATCATTAACACCCACTTAACTTTCTAGTCCGCTTACTGTTTTAGCACATAAATATTTCCCTAATGTCCTGAGTCTTATTTTTATTTTCTGCAATTACATTTCCAAGCGTCTTTCCTTAAGTAACATCTGAATAGCTAAAGGGTAGGAGAGAACTCCAGGATCCTGTTAAGTGGGGATCTCTTAGGGGTCTAGGCCCAGGGAGAAAGAGGAGAGGAGAGAATCCTCGATAAGGCCAAAGAGAGCATTTCGTCAGTCCGCAGTGGACTTGACTTAACTATCTTCATTTCCAGAGGCTAAGCTTAACTTGTAAGAGTTCTTGAGAAACTTTTGAAAACCATGGTCATTTAAATAAACCATGTTTTTAGACCTGGAGTCAGAAGCCCATTGAGAGCAAGGTCAATACTTGGCAAGTGTTTCATGGTTAAAAGACAATTATGAGTGATTCTCCACTTACAATTATGAGTGAACTCTTGTGGGAGAGTTTAGTCACAGGTGCCTCACATCCATCCATCCATCCCTCCTCCACTCCCTCCCTCCTCCATCCATCACCCTCCTCCCTCTCCCTCTGGCATCCATCATCCATCCATCCAACCATTCATCCGTCCATCCAGCATTTATCTCTGTACAAACTGAAGGAATACAAAGTGAATAGGACAAGGTTCTTCTCCCTTAGATGCTGTATTCTGGTGAGAGAGAGGGAGGGAGGAA
>NW_024350926.1:6052262-6178219 GCF_902729225.1 Pteropus medius | reverse complement strand
AAAAAACACCAAATCTGCTTAGAGGCAACCAGCTAAGCTAATTTAATTTTATCTTTGTTTCTTTCTCTCGTCTTACTGTTAAAGAACTTTGAAGTGCCCAGGATTATAAAGTGCAGAAGAAAAATGGGGAGAAGTTAAAATAACACTGAAAGTGGACAATCTACTTTGGATAACTGAATTGCTAAGAGTCTAAACCCATCTATACACACTTAAAAGTCACACTGTAGTTGTGCATCTTAGTAATGCTATACTAATCTGTAAGCACATCTGGATGGAATAAAAGTAATTGGCAACATAGGCAACTTCTGTATAAAAAGTAAATCGTTTAGATAAAAATAGAAAGCTAAAAATGAAAAAAGTGGTATAGGAATAAAAAATGAGAAATGGAAATATTTCACCTACTCTCTACTTCTCAGCACCTTCTAAAAATAACCTAGGGATCTATTTTTAGACATACTACTCAAATGGGACTTGGCTGCTTTCGACTGTGGTTATTTGTTTATATTTCCACATGGTTTTTCTTCCCTATTAGTGTGTAATCTCAAGAGAAAAAAAAGCTGTATCTTATGTATCCAAGTACTACATAAAATTAAGTTTTCGTTAAACAGAGAAATACAGTTTTCATTTTTAAACCTAGAATAGGTAGAAAGAGCAACTTATATGTTATTTACCTGATCAGTAGTGAAGGACCTGGTTTCTTAGACATCTAGCTTTCATGGGGAAGATCCTCTTTACAGAGATAACCTTTGATTTAGGGTCATGAAATATTTGAGCGGTGTTGCCATCGTTTTGAATCTCATTCTGTGGCAAGAAACTGATATGATTTCCTTTAAGTATTTTTAAAAGGTCAGCTCAAGAGTTTCATTATTTGCCTTCAAAATAGTTTGGAACCAAAATAATTTCTGATTAGATGGGTGAATATAGCTTAGAACTTTTACTTTCTGAGTTACTTCAAATTCCATTGTCACAGAAACCTGAATTTTAGAGCTAGGATGAACGGAGAGATTATTCAGAACCATCTTTATCTCTGAAGATTAAGAACGAGGAGCCTTGCCCAAGGTCACAGGCAACGAACAACAACACTGAGACTTTGCAAAACTCTAATCTCCCAACGTATCCTTTGTACTTCCTTCCACTATGTATTTCTTCACAGATGGATAAAAATAAGATACAGGGAGATAAATATGCCAATTTTTCACACTGGTCAGCCATTAGAGACAGATCACAGACCACGCCAGTAATACAATCCCAAACACCAACAGTAGATACCACTAGTGACCTTAAGCCACATGATCTCCCAAAAGCTGGTAAGTCTCTTCTACAGCAATTGAGTTACTCATCCATTTGTTCCTTCAGCAATTATTTTTATGTACTTTGGCTACATGTTAGGCTCTCACAGAAGGAAATGATAGTAGGCCTTTCACCCATCAATTAACTAATTTAATTCCAGCCCTAACCCAGGGGGGTTCGATATCCCTTCTGATGCCCTCACCTCTCAGTTTCTCAAACTATTTTTTTTTAATTTTTACAGCACCTGGCCTTCCTAGGTGGTCTCTCATCCAAGTACTAACCAGGCCCGACCCTGCTTAGCTTCCGCGATCAGACGGGATCGGGCACGTTCGGGGTGGCGTGGCTGTAGGCTTCCCAACCTTCTTGACTTCGATTCCCTTCCAATTCATCCCTCAACTCCATGGCTTGGCCAGGACCCTGCTGTCACCTGGCACTGCTCCAAAGCTGAAATCCCAAACTCTAAATTCTACTCTCAGATCACAGCTTTGTACCCGTCTAGCTTTCCAAGTACTCCAACCCGCCCCCCGATAACGCCTTTCGCCTCTCATCATAGTCTTCTGCCCCTTCGCTCCTGCTTGTTTAATCCTGCTTCACTGCATTTCCTTCCCCATCCGGCCCAGACTCCATTCTCTCGCTCAGATGTTCAATTCCATTGACCTTCCCGCCTACCTGCTACCCTCACCCTGCCATCGATTAATTCAACCATTTGTCTGTTGAACATCCTTTACTTGGCCTACGGACCCCTGCTGAAGAGATTTGCCTGTCTGATGCTAGGAGAAACTCGAGGGCCAGAGTCTGGGCTGGGCCCTCAGCACAGCTCAGTGGTCTTATCTTAACCTAGGGCTGCTCAGCTATTCTCAGAATCTTCCACTTCCCTGAGGACATCAACTCCACACTCACCTCCTTCTTTATTCGCAGATGATCTTGTTTTCTATTTCAACAATACAGAGGCACCAGGCTTAAAGCATCTCAGATGCCTACCCTGCAACCTCTGTGGCGACGCCCAACAAAAGTACATCTAGGACGTGGTTCCACAGTGTAGCGGTCAGCACGTCTGCTTTACACAAAGAAAGTCCTGGGTTTGCGCCCCGTTGGAGCCATGGTCCATGGTCTACAGCCATGGTCCATGGTCTACGGCCATGGTACCCTGAACTAAGCCCGATATCTGATCTCGGAAGCTGAGCAGGGTCGGGCCTGGTTAGTACTTGGATGGGAGACCACCTAGGAAGACCAGGTGCTGTAGGCATAAATAATAATAATAAATAAATAAAAATGTACATCTACCTTGAATCAGCAGACCCACTTCCAGCATCTATCTGAAAGATAAAGGCAAACCCACCATCAAGTGACCTAGGCACAGGCTAGTCATTCGAGCACTGTTTGTAAGAAGAAAAGATTGGAAACCACCCGAGTGTCCTCAGCACCAAAAACTACGGCACATCCACCATGGAGCACCGGGCAGCTGTAAGGGAGAAGCGAGGCAGCTCGGCACAGGCCGTGAAGAAGTCACTTCAGTGTCACTCGGTGAGAAAGGCACGGAGAGGAAGGAAGTGATAATATGCTACTCCTCTGTGGAAAAGGTGGCGAGGATGGGAATCTATATACTATTCACTTATCTCTAAAAAGACAGAAACAAGAGGAACAATGTGTGTCACTCGCTCACACTGACCACTGCCTGGACCTCCCAGGGCCGGGCTCTGCCTTTCTTGGAAACCCTGCTGCTGTTTCTTGCCAGTCACTTGCTAAAATGAGCCTGAGACTCTCATTCCCTTGGGGTATCCCACTGCACCCTCCTCGCTGCACTGCCGGTCACTGCGGGTCATCCTTCGCAGCAGGAGTCTGTGCCTCTCCCAGCGGGCTCCGGCTCTCTGCCCTGCATGGCTGCCTCCCCTAATCCCCCGACCCTCTCTGGCCGCTGCTTCCAGACTAGAGCAGCAAAGGGGCCAAGACAATGTAACAGACGATGGTTTGAAAAGCCACCTACAGGCGTTGGGGATGACTGAAACGAATTCCTTAAAAACCGAACGTACGTTTTGCTGTTTCCTGTACTTAAGCACAAAAGTTCTCAGCTGAGGCAATTGCCCGTCAGTCGGCCAAATTACTTTCCTGGAGAAAGAAAGATAAAGGAAGCTGACAGACTTTCACTTGGAGAAATATGTAAATTAAAGAAAGTCTAGAATAAATTTATCAGAAGCCAAGCTCATCTCTACCTGAGAGAAAAACCCTTAGAATTCTGTTGGCTCGCCATAGTACGGGCTCTATAGTTAATATTTAGGAAATTGTTAGTGAGTGTCGAATTTAAACAGTTTTTGTAAAGTTATCCGAAAAGCAAAGTAATGTTCATGAGCCCAAGAAGAAGCAGCCTTTGAAAATAAATTTCTGGGAAGCACAGCAAAATTGGAAAAGAATGTGAGCGAGCGAGGGGAGCTTCTGGCTTGGTCTGATAAGAGACCTGGCTGAATTTCACCACATTCGGTAAGTATAGTTTAAGCTTAATGTGGCTTTGGCCTCTGTCAGGCATTTCGGGGAATATAACTACTCCAGGGAAAAAAAGTCGTCAGCTTTTCAGCCCTCGAAGGTGTTTTCTGGAGTTGTAATCTGTCAGACACCTCATCGGTTACAAAAGAATCCTCCTCAATTCCCTCCAAAGATGTTAGTCCTTGTTAAACATGCAAATCCTCTTGATTCCCCATTGAGAAATTAATCCCCATTAAAAAAGAGAGAACTCGGAAGTGTGAAATGAAAGACAGATAAGACAGTTCCCAGGGCCCAAGGCTGCTTTCAGAAAGTCCACGCCCCCAGTGGTGACGGCTTTCCAAGCACACGGGCTTTGCCACTGCCCTGGGCACCTGTTTTTCTGCCAGGGTCTGTTACAGTCTCCTCCATGACACACCAAGTCCTTCCACATCTGAACAGGGTCCACCCAAGGAGTCAAATCGCAAACGAAGAATACAGGCTCAGGGTGAGATTTCTTTTACTGATGAGATTTTATGCTGACTTCCTGTACTGAAGATTCATTTAAAACAGCCATCCTTGCTCCCCAGGCAATAAAGCTTTTCAAGGGTGAGATCAAGAGAGAAAAGTGCTGGAAACAGGAGTGTTGAATTACTGAATTTGGGACAAATAGACAATCAGCCTGAATAATTAGGATCAAGCCCCGAGCTTTGGTTTTGCATGGCTGTGTAGCTCCAGTTAAGGAGCTAATTCTAAATGATTAGCTGCTACTGTATTTTAAATAGGTTCTTAAATAATACACTAAATCTTGGTCTGTGAGTACACACGCGTGACAAGCTGAAGGGCTGGAATATCCTGTGGACAATTCAAGCTGAGGATGACTCAACGCTTCAAATATCTGGATAGTGGCGAAAGGTATTTTTCTAAACTTGATGTTGAAGTCATTTCTTACATTCTCTATTATCCTGCTGAACTGGATAAGTTAGGATCTGGAGGCCTTAATTATTCAGTTTTCTTATTATTACACCAAACAGTAAAATTAAGTAGACAATTTTCTTATTTCCACTTGCTTTTGTATTGTATTAGTTTCCCAACATTTATGGAGTGAAATTCAACATTTACGGAGTGAAATTCAAAATTTTAGAGGGCCACTATATTCTAGGTATAAGGAATTATATAAAATTAATAAGGTGTGGTCTCTGTCACGATACAGGGACGTGCACCGGAAAGATCAAAGTAATTCCCTATACTGTCATGATATAATGAAAAATTTGGTCTGGAATGGTCTAGAATTTAGATAAGGTACTCATCCCACTGAAATCTACGCATTTATAGGCACAACCATAGCCTGCATTTTCCATAAGACTATCCTAATTTTTTAGCAGTCCAAAACCATACCCCCCAAAACAAAAATTTGAAAATGCCTATTAGAGGTAAATATATATTGATAACAAAAGGGAAAAGGAATTTTCTGGTCCCAATGCATCAGGCTGATGATATGCATTTCTCTGAATGACTCATATCTTGACTTTTTCTTTCTAGTGACAGAGCCTAGATCTAGAACCTTCCATTAAGACGCTATATCAAAATCAGTCATTTGGAAAAAGAGTTGTGAGAAAGAGAATTTCCGACTCTTAAATACAAAGCTTTCTTTCAAAAGATTTTCTGGACCTTGGAATTAGTGCGTTTGCTCTAATAACTTGGTGCCCAACAATGGTCTGATACCTTGCAGCTTACAAAATTAGATATGTTAGGATGAACTCTGCATGTTTACACACACACATCTGCACCAATGTAGAAATGCAGACGTTTCATATGTAACTATGGAGATTCAGACATAATTATGACTCTGAATGGCCACTTTGCCCAAGGTCTCAGCTATAATTAGAGTGCTTTACTTATTTCATTCACAAAATATCATTTAGTGGTGACTTTGTGAAAGATACTGTGCTTGTCAGTGGGTGGACACAAAGGCGAAAGGTATACGTTATGTCTGTCCTCAGGGAGGGAAAAAGTCAGAGAGACAGATGCCAAACGCAAAGCAATTCCCACAGGAAGGAATATAGGTGACAGATACCTCCCCAAACGGCCTTATATGACGGACAAAAAGAGATGGTGTCGACTTTCTGGAAGGGGGACTGGCTGAAACTTGTCACCAGAGTCAAACTTATTAAATATCAAAAGCCACTTAAAAGGGTTTTTCGAGCTAAGTTTCTCAGTCTGGAACATCCAGCAGAACAAAACTCTGCCAGAGTAGAGGTTATGCTTCCGCCTAACAGCTCTCAAAGATCCAAGGAAGTTGAAAGAAACTTAACTTCGGAAACTGGAAAAAAAAATAAAAGATCAAGGCTATTATGCCCTGCTAATTTTACGAGCTGTAAATGACAACTTAAATGGTTATGAAATAGACTTTCAAGAAGATTAGGAACAGAATCTATCCCCTAATCAACATCCATGGTAATTAGCCCAAATATTTAAAATGTTTACCGAAACCATTCAAGCACACTCTGCAACCTGTACTAATTCAGGCAGGCTGCTGGTCATGGGTGTTGACCCAGAGATGTTAAGAGCTTTGTTTCGACTCATCTTCTGCAGAAGGTTTTCTGGATCAAGATGTGCGTCCTCTTATGAAGCGTAGAGGCCCATGACTCTACGTTCATCTCTCGTCTTCACCTCTTGCGTGTCCTAATTTACCCCACAAGGCGGAGCTTTATTCTACTGTATTAGTTTCCTATTGCTGCTGTAACAATTTACCACCAACTTAAAAATTCACAAATTTATTATCTGTCAGTTCTGTACTTCGGAATTTCAATGGAGGTCTCAGTGGGCTAAAAGCTAAGTGCGCTGACAGGGCTGTGTCCTTTCAGGAGACTGGGGGACAATTGTTTCCTTGCTCTTTCCAGCTTCTTGAGGCCACTGCAATTCCTTGGGTCATGGCTCCCCTTCCATC
Source organism: Pteropus medius (assembly GCF_902729225.1). Lineage (NCBI taxonomy): Eukaryota > Metazoa > Chordata > Mammalia > Chiroptera > Pteropodidae > Pteropus > Pteropus medius. Next base: position 6,171,525 of record NW_024350926.1, on the reverse strand, counting down.
GTCACAGCCAGCAATGCCACCTCTCTCTACGCCTTTCTCCTGGTGTCTCGTCTCTCTTGACTCACTCTTCCACTCTGGAGGACCCTTGTGCTCACCTGGGGTCCACCTGGACCATCCAGGGGAACCTACCTATTTTAAGGTCAGCTCATTAGCAACCATAATTCCCTCTCGCCATAAAACATAACCCATTGACACATTCCAGGGATTAGGGTACAGACATCTTTGGAGGGCCACTATTCTGCCTGTCACATGCATCATTACAGAAGGTTGATAAGTATTCTGTTATGCTGATTCTTTCATGACTGTTGATCCACTTCCCCAAGCTCTTTCTAAGGGCCTTCAGGGCAGGGCCCAGGGGATCATGGGAGTGTTTATTATCTCATACTCACAGCTAAGAGAGCTAGGGAAACAAAACATGAAAATGCTCACCTGAATATTTACAATATTTCACAAATGTCCCTCCCTTAATTCCAGGGTCTATCCAAACTCATCAAGCCTGTGTCCTCGCTGAGTGTCCACACGCTCTAAAATAAGCAATGAAAACCTACTGTCAAGTGAAATTAAAATTCTTAAAAAAGAGTCAACAGTTTCATAAACTTATAGAAAGTGATGGCGACCTGCTTGGACCCCATGTGAGGCTACTGGCAAACGGAGTTTAGACCAGCCAACACCTAAACAAGATGAACTAAAAAGGATGCTGCTGCCATGGGTGCCTCACAAGAGAGGTCTTTGAAAAGATGCATGAAGGTGTCAAAATACGGCCTCCTGATGGTCACACTGCAAAGGGAAAAGTGAAGTGAGGAGCTGACGCTATGTCATGCGATGGATACATCATTCATTCGCTCTTTCTCTAAGAGCTAGTGCGTAGTCGCAATTCTAATTTAAATGTTTACAACTTTAAAAAATGTAAATCATTTCACGCCCTTCCTCTTAACACCCGCCAGTGGCTTCCTCTGACATTTAGAATAAAATGCGAACCCCCTGCCCAGTTGTGTAGAGCCCGCGTGCGTGGCCTCGCACCTCCTCTCTCTCTGAGCTCATGTCCACCCACCACCTTGACCAGCGTCTCCAGCCACAGAGACCTCTAGCTAAGCTCCTTCCACTTTGGCGTTGGTGTCCCTCTCTACACCTTCAGCGCTTGTCCCGCAGATTGTCGGATCACTGGCTCCTTCTGGTCATTCGGATCTCAGGTTAAATATTACCTGTGCAGCGAGCCTTCCATCATTCCTCTGTCCCAGCCCCTTATTTCCATTTCTGGCACAGCATTTATCGCTCTCTGAGATTTTTCTTGTTATGTAGATAATTAGCTCCAAGAGAGCAAGGGACGTGCCAGTCTGACTTATCGCCTGATCCCCTGTGCCCGGAACAGTGCCTGGCAGAGGGCAGGGCTTGATAATTACAGGTGGTGTGGGAAACCGGACAGCTGGGTTCATACGTGACTTTATGACTGTGTCACTTGGTTTGGACACCTCGTCGTACAATTCAAAACCGATCGTACGACGTCGTAGGATTTCCTCTGTTCTGTGAACATTTCTATTCAACGTCCACATAGCAAACCAATGCAATCAAACTATCTGGCTTTTAGGTTTGGATAACAAACATCTGGTTGAGAAAGAAAATGGTTTGACATCTCGGTGTTGTGCAGACATTACCTAAACCTCGACATTTTTTTTTTCTTGTGTTGTTAGGTGGCCAAAACAAAAGTAGAATAATAATAATATGACAGGTTACTTTAATCTTAGCTGTTTCGACTAATTTGAGAAGTAATGTACACAAATGTTGAATAAGGTGATACACATATAAAAAAATACTTTAGACAACTCATTTAGTGCTATTCTTATTTCGCGGAAAGTATAATGATTAAATTTTAGGTCCAAATTGTGCTCATTCATATCGTAGACTTTCTAAGTCAAAATAGGTAGAAGTCTCAGAAGTGTAAGTAAAATATCTGAAAGTATGAAATGCATAAAATCACACAAAAAAGCACTCAACAGAGTCGGAAAGAACAAATCAAAGATATATTTTCTGCCCCATGCTGGAATGGAAAATAAATTTAATGAAATAGAACTTGAGACATGAAATGTATTTATCATGCCCAGATAGCAAACTGATGAGTGTGAATTTTTTTTAAATAAGCAGAAAAAATGTCAGCACAGATAAATCTATCACAGAAGCAAATAGAATCTCTTCATAAAAAGCAGATCACACTGAGCCTCGGCCATCTTGTTTTTGGGCAATTTGCATAAACCTCCTTCCTTTGATCAGCCCTCAGATCTAAATCACCACATTTATCATCCTAAGGTTAAACCAAATTCTCTGGCTGTGCAGCAGTCCAGGACAAAACCATTAAATATTCCCTAGGGTCCATCAGCTGACACGACCGTTTCCTTAAGCACATCTGCTACTTTTAAAGATTGTTTGGCATACCTGTTTAAACACTAATTTAATTTACAACCTAATGACTTGTGTCTAGGCTATAAGATGGTAGACAAATTTTTATAGGCAACAATTTTCATTGGGGATTTAGAAAAAACTTAAGAATTGAGTGAGATATAGAATTAAGAAACGAGGCGGTATAGGAGAGTTTGGGAAAGAGCAGAAGCTGCAAGTCTTGTAGATAGGCTCAAATCCCGGCTCTGCCACTTGGCAGCGACACATACCTTGGGCAAGCCATCTAGCCTTTTGGAACCTCGGTTTCCTCATCTATGAAATAGGGTGGTCTGCCAACTTTTCAGACTGTCAGGGGTTCAATGTGACTTCTGAAGAACACCTGAGATGTGCCAGGTGCCTAGTAAATAGCCCGGATTCACTGAGAAGTGCGTTTTCCTATGCAAAAAGATGAAAGAAACGGGTCAAATAGGTTTGTGGCAAGGCCTTTTAATTTGCTGAAGAGGTCATTCGGATTTTCCATGGTGGTGGCCTAGCCGGAGACTTCGTGATCTCGCTGCCACTCCCGATGATGTGGGGTCCTGTCCTGTGGTCATCGCTTCTGGAACCTTCTTCCTAACACATAGCCATCATTCTCTCTCTCTTCTTTTTTGGTGGTGTATATTGGTTTGATACGATTTCAAGTCCACTTGCTTATGACTTAAGTGAAACTGTTTTAATCCACTTGTTTATGACAGAGACAAAAAAAGTTCTTCTTAGAAGTGAAGTTGTTTTGCTATAAGAATCACGTCAGGATGTCATCATCTCATCTGTTGTCGTTGATGACAATCATTTATTCATCAACGTGCTTGTCTGCATTTTCGGGGCTGTACATAAGTGCTAAAATGAGTCACAGGACCCCAGGTTGCCTGAAATTTCAGCCTTGGCTTTTTTGATACACAGGTGGAAAAGAAGGTAGATCTTCTATTATCTAAGCAGAAGAGTTACCTTTTCAGAGAACCGTGTCATATGAACCCCATCTATGAAGAATTCCATTAGCATATCCTTTTGCTGTTAATTTTCCTCTTTTCCAATTCTTGCTACATAAGCGTGTACGATAATTTCTAAGACAGCCATGAAACTATTCAGGATCTGACCACTCTCTCGTTTACCCACCCTAAATCACCTACAACTGCAGTGCCACGTAAGCAGAAACGCTGTCCTCTCTCCAGCTCCGCACCCGCACTCCTTGATTCTCCCTCTGCCACTGCTGCCCCGTGATGACATATGGCCACATGCTTTACAGTTCCAAGAAAAGAAAATTTACCTTACATTAAAAATATGTAAGCAGCATGTGATTTTTTTAACTGCTGAGATTTTTATCTCAATGCAGGAAAACTGCTGTTCCATTTCAAATGCATTAGTTTATGACACTTTGGCCTGACATGATCAGAATTTAGAGAGGTGACCATCCAGGTCACTGCTCCTGCTGAACTATGTGTCATATGGGTTCCGTCTCCTCCTCCATAACTGCATTGGCCCTGAGGACTAGGGGGTGTGTGCCAAGAGGCTCATGGTGGGACAGCCACTCTTGGCATTCCCGAAGGTTCTCCAATGCCACCAACTCTTAAACGCCCGCCAGGGGGCGCTGCTGCGGAAAGTCAGTTTTCTGCCATGCTCTCCATCTACACGAAAGCGTCTAAACCTAAGTAGACAGAAACAGGGCTGTTTCCACCGTTGTCCTTTACAATTATTTAGGGGTGAAAGGGGTGGAAGCAGCAAAATGCGACCGAAGGGACATGGACCTTGAGGTCAGAGGTGGCTCCTGCCTTCCTACCATCCGACAGTAGCACCACCTACCTTCTCTGGGCTTCGGTTTTCTCCTCTGGAAAATGGGGGTTAGAGAGGATGAAATAAAATAACACCCCTGCCGACAATGCGCGTTCCAAGTTCACGCACGTCCGCCTTTTCCTGCACGAGTCTGGTGCTGTATTTCCTGTGGCGACTGCTGGGAACAGGTGCGGCGGGTGGTTTTCGGGGGCCGGTGTGATCGGACTGGGGAGGGGCCCTGAGCTTGAGGGGGGCGCGGAGCACTGCATTCGTGGGCTGAGACGTGCAGGTTCTGCGTTCCGTCTCTGCTCCGCCACACGCGACACCTTCCTCCACGAACACGCGGTCCTGTCTCTTGGGACTGCCCTGTGCCTGCCTCCTGACTAGATCTGAAGCTCCTTTCTGCCTTGCCCTTTCGTCTCTGTAGTCGCAGTGCCTGGCGCTGTTGGAAGAATGAATGACCTGACTTTTAGGCATTCGTCTTTGGGTAGGTTGGCCATCTGTGGTTACTTTGCTACAGAGAATGTTCTAGAACCGTAGAATCTGAATCTGACCCTTGACAGGTGGCTAGAGAACTTGTTCTCCATCCCTCCCTTTTCCTCCCCTTTCCACGTCTAATGAAGAAGGAAGATGAAAGAACGATGGGATTTGTTTGGTTGTTAAGACTTTTACATTTATTGCCTCATTTTATTTATTGTCCATGTGGCTTATTTTATTTTATTTTATTTTTGATAAGGAAGATGTCTGCTTTCTGCATTGGATGAGGCTGGGTGAAAATGTACCTTTAGTTTAAATTCATGTCTTTCCCGTTGGTGTCCTGGACCTTGAGTTTTTAGCTTCAGTGAGTGTGTCCTCCAGCTGTATAATGAGGAACTACATTTAGGGGTGTCGGGGGCAGGGACGTGCTATGACAGATTCTCCAAACCAGAAGTGCGGTGCAGGGCCCAGTACCACGCAGCCGTCATCGTCCCTCTCCCCCGAGGAGCACGTGGTACCGTCAGATGTCGGGGAAGCCCCACCAAAGAGTATGTGCCCAACTGTGCTGTGGAGCTTTCAGAAGGAATCCAGAACATTCCCCACAGGTTACAGATCCTGCGTAGATTTTTCGGAGTCCCAGAGTTAGTGTTATGGAAACTGCAATTTGTGAATCCCAAATTTCATAAGAGCAGCAGCGGCAGCAGATGGCCAAAATACATTTCTAATTCACTTACAACCCGCTCCAAGAAATGATTTCTCCCTGTACTCCTCATACTGTTATTTTTCTATATATCTCTTTTATGCCTTCTAAATAAAATAATTATGAAGCAGAGAGACTGGCTAATGATTCCCTGGGCTGAGAGGCAGCAGCCGTTTCTATTTTGTGGTTTTTCTGAAGACTCATAATATAAGCCTCTGTCACTGAGGAACGAGGAGCTTAATTTTGTTATTTTTCAAGTCTGAGGCTTTAGTGATGGCAAGGTGGTGGGTATAACTTATCTTTATGTCCATGGGATGTTTTCTTATTTAAAAATATATAGCTGTGTCAAAAGCAATAGTCAGCTTGAATCAAAGACTTAGGAATTACTTCAGCCTCGGTTCTCCATGGCTCTGTGTATCAAAAGCAAAGTTTTAGTAGCTGCTTTAAAAAAATACTTGCTATAATCATGACCGTGATCATAGGTAGATTAGAAAATGAATAGACCAGAAATCAATCAAGAAATATTAGGCAACTAGCATGTGCAAAACACTCGACTAACGTCTTGATTAAAGTATTAAGGCTCTTCTCTGAAGAAGCTTAAAGTCTGAAAAGACAAGATACACAAGCGGTGTGAGGCAGATTATCGGGTGTGTCTTTCCAAAAGCGTGCCTCTGGGAATTGAAGGACGGGTAGAAGGACTGTGACAGGTGTCCCCTTCCTCTCAAGCCTGCCCACATCCGAGCTCCTTCCTGGGCAGAGAGGAAGTCCGGGGACGGGTCTAAGTCTGGGTTTCAGAGCTGGACTTGATTGGCTGAGGGGACTGGCGCAGATCTGGGTTGACCAGAAGCCCATCTTCGGATGTGCGTCCGACTGTTTGAAACTGGCCATCTGAGAAAATCACGGCCCACGTCGGGCCTCGCCCATGCAACTGGTAGACTAAACTTAGGATGTATGTTGGTAAACTTCTCTTTCTCTGTGGTTTTAAATATTTCCCATCTTGTTTTAGTTCTTGGGAGGTTGTTCACTAGTCACATTCATTGCCAGTATGACCAATTTTTCGTATAAAGAAAACTGTTTTAGGATGAGATACCGGATGGCATGTGTATTAGACAAATACTGGGTGGAAAGGGGCATTCGCTAAGCTGTGGTTTCTTCCTAAGGTCCACAGTCAGGCCCTAACTTAGCTCCCTTACTCGGTGGCTCAGAAAACAGAACAGAAAATTCCCATGAGGCTGGCTTAGGGCATCTTTAATAGCTCCCCCTGTTGCTAATACAGATCAACTGCAGGCAGCACATGTCCTTTGTCCGGTAGAGTTTGCACATGGGCGTGAAATGCGTTTGGCATCCGGTAGAGTCTCCTGGCCCAGGCGGCTCTAGCTGGTGGAACATGTATCATCCCTTAAAGATTAGGGCCCAGCTCTGTTTACTGTGACCTCGGTTAAGCCATCAGATTATTCTATTGTCTCTCTTTGGTGCCGCTGGATAGCTATTGATTAATATTTACTGAATGTTCACAATGTGCCCACTGCCACTGTGATGAAAGTAGCTGATTATCTGTTGAAACTGCTGCTATTCCGTTTGGCTGAAAGAGTTTGGGCGACTTGACACTCTCCGAGGTGGACTGTGACCATCATTGCCAAGGGCAATTACCCCTCCAGGGCAGTGCCAGCTCTAGGCTTTGTGGGGATAAGCCAAATGAGCTCAGAGGTGCAGTCAATACCGCTCCCCTCCTGAAGAAAATAGCTTTGGAAAAAAATACTTCTTTCTGACCAGAGAAAAGTAGAAAGTGGGGGTTGATGCTTTCCAGCTAGAAAGATATTTTATGTCTAGCTCCTCGGGGGCGGGAGACACACCGTCTAGGAGAGAAAGAGATCTTTTGAAGTAGAACTTCTGGCCAGGAGCCAGAAGACTGTCGCGAGAATGCTGTGCCACCCCTGTCCCCACCCCTTCCTGTTTGATTTGATCTTCGTTATGGTCTCTGGAAAAGGGAAAGAGAGACTAAGACAGGGCAGCCATTAGAATAATAGAAAGGTGCTGGGGACTCTGAGGTGACACAAGCCCACAGAGCCTACAAAATGGTAATTCGCAGCTGGAGGATGGCGGGTGAGTCGTTGGGGGTGGGATATGAGGATTGAGACCAGCGAGGAAGCTCGCAGCCTTTCTTTATAGTTAAGCACAAGCATATACGAAATAATATCTAAAAAAATGAAGATATTTTTCTTTTAATAAGCTTACTCTAAGCAACACTTAAAAATAGATACAATTTAGCAACTAAAATTACTTCTGATATAGAGAAAGATAATTTGCGTGACACGAAGTCAGGGAAGAATAACAAAATTTTTTTTTTGTTTCTCCCAAAGCAGCTAGGTTAGCATCAGTGAACAGGCAATTCATAGTATGAGAAATCCTCATGGTCCATAAACACGTGCGAAGATGCTCAACCGTTCTAGTAATCTGAAAAATGAAAATTTGAACAATGAGAAGATGTCATTTCACTCTCTTACTGGCTCAAATGAAAAGCCCCGACAACGCCGACAATGGAAACGCGCAGAGAGGAAGCTCTGGCCTGTGGCTTCTGCGCGAGCTAACGCGACGCGATGGTTTTGGGAGAAGGTCGGGCAATAAGACAAAGGCGGAGAAGTGCTGCCCCATCCCCATGCCACTTCTGGGCGTGTGAAGACTTGTACACACGTGTGCAGGGAGACAGAGGAACGTTCACCGCAGCGTCGTTGGAACAGAAAGACGGAGTCGATTTCCACGTCCATCAAGAAGAGAGAGAAACCAGCCATGCCACATCTTCCGGCGGATCAGGACCCGGCCCTTAAAAACGAACCTGCGCCATCGCGGGCATGCGAAGCACGGGGAATGGAGTCCGTAACGCTGCGACAGCCGTGCACGGTGCCCGGGGGGCACTAGACGCGTGGGGAGAAGCTCTTCGTACGTTACGTGAATGTCTGACCTCTATGTTGCGCGCCTGAAACCAATGTGACGTTGGATGTCACCGGGAATCGAAAAATAAAATAAATAAATAAAAACGAACCTGCCTCGAACGGTTAAATCCAAAAACATCTATTTTAAATAATGCAAGAGAACGATGATTTAGGCTGCTGGCAGCCTGTGGGGCGTCGGGGGAGGGAGTGGAGTCAGGGAGGCGTACCCGCACTGTTTTATTCCTTAGGGAAAAAACCATCTGGAGCCGAGCAGCCAGGTGTCAGGCTTCCACAGAGACAGGCGCTGGGTGGGTTATGCTGCCCTCAGTTCTTGTCTACAGATCTGACATAATCGATAAAAAAAAAAAAAAAAAAATTAAAGCAAAGGAACAGTAACAGACGAGTCGCTTTTGGGTAATTAAAGCGAAATGCAGCAACAAGGCACTGACTAAACAGTCTGGGGGCGGCCTGTGGCTGTGGCCAGGTCGGTGTGGGTTGAGGGGCTGCACCCAGATGATACAGAGCATGGAGGGCAGGATGTCCCCGGGGGCTGGCGGGAGCCAGCGAGATGCCGGAAGTAGGCCTGACAGCGACAGGAAGCTGCTAAGTTGCCATTAGATGCTCGGTGGAGGTCGACGCCCTGTTAAATACCACACAGTCGTTTCATGTTCTTCTCAGCGCATTTCTTTCCTTTTCTTTATTTTTAAAAATTCTGATGTTTGAGATGAACATGTTAGTGCTTTAGTGCCCTCTGTACCAGCCATGTTCCCAACCATCTGCTCTCTCAGGCACTAGCCCTGACTGGACACCCGGCTTCGCTTCGGCTTGAAAAAGGGTTTGAAAACAAGAAAGTCTCCTGCCACCAGCTGGGCCTTAATCGGGAGGGCAGCAAGGGCAGGGGTGAGGCTTTGGGAAGTGGAGGGGACGGCGGGCAACGGGAGAGGGCGTCCCAAGCGGCGAGCGGCCGCAGATCCAGCTGACTGCTGCCCCGTGGAGATAAGGGTGAGCGTCATCAGACTTTCCAATTCAAAGGAAACCCCAAATCTGGAGTTTTTCTTAGATGTGAAAACTTCTGATTTTTAAATATTTCGCACATTTCTTAAATACTGTGTAGGACAAAACAACAACAAAACATAAGCAAGCTACGCTTGGGGCTCTGCCGTGTCCAGACTCCACAGAGAAAGCACCCGTTGCTGGGGCCTTGACCTGGTCTCACTACTGCCCCCTGTTGCAGAGGGTCTTCAAGTACAGGACAGACATGAATCTCTCTCTCTCTCTCTCTCTCTCTCTCTCTCCGCCCTCCTCCTCCTCCCACCACTCCTCTCCTCTCTGTCTCTTGTCCCTCAAGAGTTGGTTCAGTCAAGATTAAACAAAGATGGGCCATGTCAGTTTTGTGACCACTGAATGAGCTGGACGGAGCCGTGGTCATCACCCAGTGACCGCATTTCACACTCTCCCTTTGTCGCGTAGTCCCCTCTGCACCCCTCACTCACTTCCATTCCATGAGTGGCCCCTGAAGACACCTGAGCTTTTCACAGCTTACTGCCCGTGGGGGCCAGGCCCAGCGTGGCAAAGGCGCCACTGCACTGTGACATCCAAGAAACCCTCCGTGCCGCGGAGGGCAGTGGCGCCTCAGGAAATCGGCAACCAGGCACCGAGGGTCTCAACAACCCCTGAGCGCTTTACTGTGGTTTTTCTGCCAAGGAGAGAAGATCGTGGAATCAGAAGAAATTTCGAGCTGTTATAGAACTGTTCTTATTCGCAGCTATAATAAGGAACGGTACATTTCCCCAGCCTACTGAAATGATAACTCTGGGTTTTATTTTTGGAAAAAAGTACTTTTCATCTTGTAAAAATTTAATGGCCTCTGAGTGACAGGGAAGTTCCAAGTGGCTTTCACCGGCTCTTCTCTGGCTGCAGCAGAAGGTAGAAGTGAAGGCAGGGCCTCCCCGCTCGGAGGGCGGACAGGCGTTCAGAGGAAGCACCAGCTTCCACTGTGCGGACGTCGCTACTTAGCAGACAGAGAGCAGGCTCTCTTCTCGAGAACCTCTCTGAGCCCGGGACAGGCAGAGGCAGGCAGACCTCTCGGTAATATCGCTAAGATTAACGACAGACTTCTGTGTAGCTGTGATTTCAGTCTACAGGTGTTTGAGTGCCTTCAATACTTCGTCCTCTAAGATTTGGCATGAGCAGAGACTTCCTTCCACTTGGTGTTAATATAAAATGACCGTACACCTGATCATTAGCATGAGGCTCAGAGCAGGGCTTCTGGAACTTGACTATGCACAGGATCCGTCTGGGGTTCTGGTTCCAGTGCGGATTTTGATCCTGTGGGTGTGGGTGGGTCTGAGATGCTCCTGAGCTCCCAGGTGATGCTGTGCTGCTGGTGCATGGACCATGCCTCAAGGAGCAAGGGGGAGTCGAGGCTGGGAGGGGGAGGGGCGTGTGGGAGGAGAGAAGACAGTTTCCCTTCCCTCTGAGGATGGGCCTGTCCTGTCCCTGCCCGGGATGGTAACGGGCCATCTGAGCCTTGCTGGGGGGAGCCCCTAGCCTGGCTGTGGCTGAGGACGTAGCAAGGGCCCAGGAGGACAGGTGTGCCCTTTGCGGAAGGTGACCGTGACAGCAGCCACTGTTCTCTGGAGGAGGTAAGTGCAAGATCATAGGCTGCTGGCAGGAGGAAGCTCCGTGGACTCAGGAGAGCAGCGAATCATCAGCTGTGTGTTTGCTTCGAGGCTGTGGCGGGTCAGGTAAGGGAGAGAGAGGATGTGAACGTTGTTGGTCTGTTCCAAGATTGCTCCTCCTTGCGGACTGGATGGAGCGAAATTAAGCCCTTGGGTGCCAGGCCTCTTGGCCCGAGTCTCTGGCACACAGATGGTGTCACAGTTGGGCCCGCCCCCTCCTGTTTCTGACATGGAGGTGATGAGGGCCTCCAGCCGCACAACTGTGACAGATGTTTGTTCCCAGCAGCCGACAGGAGCCTCGTCGCAACGTAAACATTTCATCTACTCTGGCTGGTCCTGTCCGTGCTGTGCCTCTGAACGGCCTTCTTCCCACGGGCTCTGCGCCCCTTTCCGTGTTTGGGTGGTGAGCTACGGACGGAGGGGCTGTGCTGCGCTCCCGCCGACCCCCCCTGCTGTTTATGCACAGCTGGAAGGAGCCCCAGATGTGACCAGGTGGAAACCAGACAGGCGGTCATCAGTCTGCTGCTCCGTGGGTGACTTCGGCTCCGCACGCAGAGAGAGGCTTTGGGTCCAAGCTCATCAGTGGCTGGACGAGAATGGTGCCTCGGGCCTCGTTTTAAGACACCATCGGTAATTGTGGAATGTCTCCAAGGAATTCTAGGGCAAAGCCACTCTACCTGAGATTCTTTCTAAATAATTTTGGGCGGTGGCAAAGACATTTTTTAAACAAAATAAGAATCATGTTCTACACAAACAAGGAAGAAAACGTTAAAGGACAAGGCGGTCTCGAACTGACAAAAGAGGAAGTGGCCCTAATTCATTGTGAATTGAAGGTACGAATGAGCATGAGTAGGCGGGTCCACACTTGCCTACCAGATGCTTCTTTTGGAAATAAGGAAAATACTCCATCCACTATGTATATTTCACGGAATACCAAAGTTGTCAAAACGGCAAGCAGCACTTGATCTGCTATCAGAAAACAGGAGTTTCAGGAAATGCTAATTTAAAAGTTTAGATCTGTAGGAGAAAACGCCCTGGCTTACCTAAAGGGAGGTGGGCTAACAGGTGTCACTGGGGCAGGTACAGGGGACTGCCACCCAATTCAGAGCTGCACCACCACGTGACTCACAGAGGGAGCTAGGAACGGCCTTTCTTGTAAAAGGAAAGACGCTTGAGCGCGTGGGGTCTCCGCCACATTGCGTAGGACTGTGGGTCTGTCATTGCCTTCCTGCTGCTGTCTCACAAGCGCCGGGCGCCAAGTTGTGCCTTGTTCTCTTTTGCCATGCACTTGTCACCTGCGCCTGGCCCTGCCGGAGGCCCGCGGGGAAAACACGAACACCCTTTGAGAAGCTACTTTGTGCAGGGCACTTCCGTGTATCTCACTAATGTCACTCCAGCGGGCGGGGTGGCGGACGCTGGGACACTGTTTTTATTATTTCAACTATGAGGAAACAGAACATAGAGTGGCTAAGTTTCTTGTTTGTTTTTTTAAGTCAAAGGCTGTATGGCACATGTCATAGCCTGGTTCCAAAGACGTGCTGACTCTAAGACTCATGCCCTTTCTATTACTGGCTCTGTTAGACAGTGACGGGGGCAGTGGTCCCTGGCATGTGTGTGCTGCCATGCAGTCCACGAAGGAACGGGGCCTGAACCACATGCAATACGGTCCCCTCTCTACGGAGCAAGAGGACATGCGTGCGCTGAAGCATTGGCCCTTCTGGCTTACTTTCAAGTTTGGGTTTTAACAAATGAGGGTTTTGAAGACCAAAGTCATCACTGAGGCCCTTGGGTGCAGCATGGCAGGACCTGGAAATGGCAGGGGAGTCTGGGAAGAGGGCAGGACCTGACTTCGTGCTCGGCCAAGCAGGGGTGCTGCCCATTCAGTGCAGGAGAGCCTGCGACATTCACTTAGTCAGTGAACATTTATTGGGCTCCTATTACGTGCGTGGAGAGGCACCAGGGTCCGAAAGAAATATGAGGACACAGTCTGTTTCTGGATGAGGAGTGATCCTTCAAACAGACTCAGAACGGAACAGAGCTGGCCTACTCAGAGTTGGGGTAGGCAGATAAGCTCCCCCCGCCCCCCGTTATTTTAGTAGATTCTGTGCCAGGACTTTTTTTCTTCTTGATAGTTGAATTGCTTTATGCTCATGAGATAAGATTAGGCACAAGGTAAAGACCATATTTCTAGCTTCTCTTTCACGCAAAAGTAAACGTCTCTATTTAAAAAGTTGTTCTCTGTTCCATGTAGAACATCTTGCTATTATTAACTATTACGTACCACTCATGACAATTTACTAGTGACAGTCATTTTCAGGACAGAGATAAGAGTCACAGAAATTCTAAGTGCACAAATTGTAAGTGAAATTTAAAGACTTTCAATTTTTCCCCTCGAGCGAAAGCTGACTGACATCTGAACAGATGTCCAGTGATGGTCCCACAGCACACGCAGCCACCACCATGTTAGAAATGACGGGGAAAGGATAAAACGCGTAGCAGATGCACATCAAAGAAAGTTGCCGAAAGAGATACACCTTTGAAAGGCTGATTAGGAGATGTTTGGAATAGGGCTTTTCTGATAGAGCTATTTGCCTGAGAAAGATGGTCAGTGCCCTTTCTGCTGAGAACTTCAATTACAATCACAGCTGCACTGTGGAGACGCCAGTTTATACTCAGATGCTGCCAAAAGGAGCAATTTTCACAAAATGTACCACACTCTCATTCTCCAAAGACACTCTCTGTCGTAATAGGCAAGTGGTCACAGCTTCGAAGATTCAACGGGCCACGTGACACTCACGAGATGGCCTGAGAGAGTTTTACACGTGAGCACGTCGTTTTCGAATATCGAGGGGCCACCTTCCGGAGCTGAGAAAAGAGCAGGCAGGATGGTCCCGTCAGCCGACACGCCTCGGTCAGGCCATGATTCTCCTCCAGAGTGTAATGGGCTTGGATGACGATTCGTGCCAGCAAGAATGAGGAGTGGATTCTGAAGTCTGATTTAATCAAGATACTATAGGAGCTTAAACTATTCTCTTCTAGCTCCTGTAACACAAGCATCTGCTGGCCGATGGTCAGCAACGCAAATTTAAAACAAAATATGTGGCATAACTTATTAATTAATCCATTGAAGTAATATGTATAGAAAGCCCTTTTTAATTTGAGAGTCTTACTGACATAAACAGCAAAGGAAGAGCATGCGGGGAAGAATGGAATGAAGAAGGCTTTGGTATGAAGAGAGATTAAGACTGACTTTAAGAGCAGGTCTTTTTGGATAAACTCAATTCAATTCAAATTCCAAGCATTCAGCGAGTGACTACTATGTAGTGACACTGGGATGGATACAAAAATACAAGTAATGTGTACACCTTCTAGAAGCCTGAAATCTAGGATACATGTTGGTGGAAGTTTTGAATTATTAGTTACAGCCTCCTTCTCATGTAAAGTATTTGTGACTGTTGTTTTGGGCTGACTCTGTAATCCTTTACCCAACCATAAGCCAGTGGGGATTTCAGTGTTGCAAATGCTGAAAGCTTTGTAAGGCATTCATTCTTAAACATCTGCAAACAGCCTTTGTAGTGCAGGCACCAGACACTTCCCTCTACACGGTATTCAGCTTCTTTGGTAATGACAATGATTTCTGCATATAATGCTTTTAGCCATAATAAATATATTCTAACGTCCATCAGCAATCCTGTGAGGCCGGCACAGCAGATGTTACAAATGATGAAATGAAGACTCTGAAAGGTCAGTGCCTGGCTCAAGGTCACACAGCTAGTGTGGAAAAACAAACAGAACTAGAAGCTACCTTTTATGACCCCATTTTAAGTGTTTTTCTGTATATCACAAACTTGCTGTTACTATTACTACCTACCATTTAGTTAGTGCTTTGAAGCAGGCACTAGGCAAAGTATTTTGGATATATCTCATTTAAATCCTTATAATTACAATTTATGAGGAAGTCAGCACTCAGATAAATTAATCTGCTCCAGGTCACATAGCTTCTAGGTTGAAGAAGTGACATTGGAGCCATTACCCTACATTGGGACGCCCGGCGTCCTTTCGATGAAAATCGTCACGGGGAATGTTCGAGTTCACCCTGCCGTGGTCATCTCGTCCACGATACAGGGAGGGGCCCGCTAAATGTTTCTATTTAACTTCATGTATAATCAGAACAAAACTAAATATATACAACTAACATTTAATAATGAATCCAACCTGGATGATTCCGATGCGGCTGTAAGATATAATTTTTCATGAAAGGAGGGGCCCACAAAGGCAAAGTGCATCGGGTCCATGAGGGCCCCCTTGCTAGTGCCTATAAATCCTTGAAGAAGGTCTGTGAGTTCCCCTTGTGTCTGCTTCTCCTTCCTACTGGCTCGGAGCCACATCCCCACTTCTCTCTGACTCCCAAGGCCACTTAAACCTGATGCTGTCATCACCCGCAGGGCGAGCAACTGCACCAGAACCAGTGCTTACCTCTGGGCTGCTCCCCATGAGGGCGCTTCTTCCTGCCTGTGACAGTGAGAGCTGGTGCTGGACTGGCCTGGAGGGGCACCTTCCTGGGTGACCCATTTCTCCCACCCCGTACTGCCCTCTCCCATCCCCATTGGCCACCTGCCGAGTGCTGATTTTGATAAATAAGGACTTTGGAGGAAGAAAGAGACACTGTCCCACTGAAGGGTGCTTTGGTTAGTGATGGGCGGTGGCGATATTGGGACACAGCGAGGAGTCACACTTCAGTCTTCGAGTGCCTGGATGGGGCCTTCCACCAACACGATGTGCGCCTTCGACCCCAATACTCTCTGGTCCTGGGACTCTGCCAGTGTCCTCTATTTTGACTGCTTTTCCTTTTCTCACTAAATCCAATCAGAACAACGCATTTTCTGTCTTCCTGTCAGGGACGTGGCTCAGGTAACTGCGGTAGTATTTTTTAAATGTTCACCTAAAATAGAGAGTTAAGGTTCAAAGAGTTTTCTTTTAGTAACAAGGTCCTTATTAGAATTGGAAAATGTGACTGTGCAATAATGAATTAATTATAAATCATATGATAAAGTTATTAATCTAATCGATGATTAATTAGGAAACTAGAGTAAAACTAAAACCAGCCTTCCCTGGCCTGTAGTCTACTGTTTCCCGGGCCAGTGACAGATAGCTGCCATGTTTACATTACTCATTTTAAAGAACTGGACAGAATTTTCTCTGTGAGTCCTCATGTCATCCTCGTGAGGTAAAAGGTAGAAAGAAGATAATTGCCAAGCAGTGTTGGAATATTCTTAGAGCACGTGGCCATTGCTTTTCTGCTTCAAGCTGAGAAATGACAGTAGCGATGTCATCTTCATTCGACGCAAGAGAAAAAGTCTTTGAAGTGGGGATGATTGTCGCTGATGGATGGTTCAGGCCACGCCCTATCTACTGTGGGCTAACAGCTCACTGGGCTTTTTACTTCACAACTAATAAAAGTTTTCCATCTTGTTATTTCTAAGCATAATAAACAACTCACCATTTTAACCTTGTATACCTTCTAGTTAAAAAAAACTTCATGATTTACGTCAGACCCTACTAAATCAATTAATTACTTCTCTTGAGTTTCAGTTTCCTTATGTGAATTTTTTTCTAGCTTCTAAGTTCTTTTCTTTTTTTTTTCAATTACATTTGACATTCAATATTGTTTTATGTTACTTTCAGGTGTACAGCATAGTGGTTAGACATTTATAGAACTTACGAAGTGATCCCCCCGATAAGTCTAGTCCCCACCTGGCACCACACATCATTATCACATAATTATCGACTGTATTCCCCCTGCTGTACCTCAGTCTCTGTGACTAACTCGTAAGTGCCAATTTGTACTTCTTAGCCCTCAGCCTGTTCCACCCAGGTTCCCGCCCCCCATCCCACTGGAGACCGTCAATTTGTTTTCCGTGTCTTTGGGTCTTAACGCCTCACCTTAAATGTGAGTAGACTTACTGGGCTGCCTGACTGAAACCCCAACGAGCGGGAGCAAAAACCGACCCAACTAACTACTTAGGTTCACGAGAAATGCAGCCTGGAACACTGTGGGCTACTTTGTATAAAGGTCTCTTTTTAGAGCACAGACTCGTCTGACTAATTTAAGTTTAAACAAGAGCCACTACTTATTATCAAGAAGAAAGCCTGTGGCCTGCTTCTTTAAGATCTGCTCACACGGTGTTTAGGCCGAGAACAAAGGTAAGAACAGTTTCCTATAAACTAAGTAAATATTTATATCTAGAGCTACCTGACTTCTCATATCAAGCCATAGGCTTTACAATATGGTATATTTATTGACATATTAATTGGGTGTTACTTGTCTCCAACAATAGAATGATGTCTACAATAGAAGAAAATGAAGAGACTTATAAATGGGTAAGCAGTTGACTAACATATAACCAAGCTATTGACTCATGCATCCATTCACCATTTATTAAGCTCTTACTCTATGCCAGGCAGATATAGTACTAGACATAGTTTGGGATACAGATATTCCTTGGGATTCAGAGCTGAAAGACACAGTACTTGTCCTCAAGGAGCAGGTATGGTGTGCAGTGTAGGTACGTGGAGGAGGCTGTGTGAGCACAGGAAAAGGCACCGAGCATGCACTGGGGGTTCTGGGATGGCGTCCTGGAGAAGGTAGCGCTTGACCCGAATTGGGTTCAAAGCCTGTAATTGATCGTTCTGTGTGGAATGTGTTTGGCCAGAGCGACGGTAATGACAAGACAATTCTGAGTCTTCCTCTTGAGCTTTTTAACTCTCCAAGTCAAGTACTTTCGGGGTGGGACACTGGTCAGGTCCGGGATCCTGTGTCTGCCTACATTGCACTTGTCATGCAAGGGTGTTCTGTAGAAATTTACATCAGGTAAGGGAAGCCGAGGTAGAAATGAATCTTTGCAAATGTACTTAAAGGACAGTTTCCACCTTCAAAACTTTGCTCCATCGACGTTTCCGACAGGTGACTGCCCTGGACTCGGAGCCTTCAACCTGAGGACTGCTTTTTCTTTAAAAGTCATCATGTTCAGATACTCAGACTTATTTGTTGGATCTCTCCATCACTGATAGCTTCCTACTGTCCTCATTGTCACTAACTGAATGTAAATGTAAATTCTGCATATTTGGTTCCTGTTGAAATTGATAATTACTTGAGCAAATATTTATTGACTGACCGCAATGAGACAGGTCTTATGAGAGGGGCTGGGGTGGTGGTGAATAGAACACCATGGCCTCTGCCTTCACGGACCCAAGCATAGATGGTGAGAGGCAGACAGTAACACGTGAACTAGTACAAACATATCATTACAAGTAGCATTGGACACCACAGGGAAAAGAGACAAAGCAAAGTTAGAGAGGGTAGGAAGGGGCTGCTTAGGGTGGTCAGGGACTGCCTTGCTGAGGAGGTGACATTTCAGAGGAGACCAGAGGATGAATCAGAGGCAGCGAGTTGAAGGGCAGGAAAAGTATTCCACACAATGCATCAAAGAGTTTTGTGCATCATTAAATCTAAAAGTCAATAGCTTTTAAGAAGGAAAGCCTTTTACAATTTCGAGAGTCTGTGAATGCCTCTTAGATGTACACAGCTTAAAGAGGGAAAAGACTAACATGTATTAAGCAATGAGTACATGTCAAGGACTATTCTAAGTGATTTAATAATGATAATCATGATTACTATTGTTGATTAATTATTTAGCGAATGCTAGGCACCATGCTATAGGCTCTCGAGGTTTTTTTTTTTCCTCACAAAAGCTATACAATAAAATACGTCCTTGGAGTTCAAGGGAACACCTCAGTCTCCTGAAAGAGGCCTGAGAAGAGCAGAAAGGAAACCGAGGCACAAGTCTGACAACTGCATGTCCCGAAGCAGAGTTTTTGTATAGGTAGCAGAGGGGCATCTGGTGCCTGGCTGATTCCCAAGGCTTCAGGGGCCAGGCAGCGGGTAACTGCTGACCGTGGAGACAGAAAAGGCGTGGCCAGGGGCCCGCAGGCGTTTCTGTGTGGAGGAGACACAAACTCAGATAGTTTTATGGCGCTAGCTCAGGCCGACAGCAGGATGCAGCGAAGGGAAAGAGGGCCGGAGTGGTGGCCAGGAGGTCCCCAAGGGCATGCTGCCACCATGCTGGGACCAGACTCTGAAGGCCTTTGCCGGGGGAGGGGCACGGTGAACTCAGCCGGGCAGCACGTGTGGGGAGAAGGCAATGAGTCTCCTATCAGTGACTCTGACTCAAGGTGCCAGCGGGACAAACCCATCTCGCAAGTATTGAACGCTGGTTCTGATTCCTTCTCATGCCCGTTTCACTAAACCAAACAGAATCCCTTCCGAGAGACTTAATTAAGCAGGGTTCGGACGGGGCCCGGCCAGCAGCAGTTCCTATGCCGTCGCGAATGCTCTCAGAGAAACGTCAGTGGCTAATCGAGCTGCACAACGAAAAGAGAGGAGGTGCTGGGAACGGCTCCACAAAAGACGCTCTACATAGAAGCTCATTCCAGTGATCCTCTGTCCTGTTATTCTCCATCTCTGTACGGGTAAATGACATGTCAGGACACATCCATATTCACCGAAAGCAACCAAACCTTCCCATCTTGATCCTCGATCATTAGCTCGGAGCTCACACCCCTCTGACACATGCACACTGTAATATACACCCTGGTTGGGCTTAATGGAAACTCAATAAATTATTTATGCCTCCTCTACAGCAGGCAGAAGGGTGTCTACGAAAACGACTCAAGAGGGTATTTTTTTTTTTTTACTTTGGTTTTTGTTTCTTGTTTTTATGAACCAGGAGAGATAAAGGGAAATAAATCTTCAGAGTAAACAGCCTTTAAAGATATAAAAGATGGACTGTAGAACAAAATGGTTTTCTATTTTCATAGATCTACATGTTTTTCTTAATCTTAATAAGGAGACTGAAAGGGTGGACATTGGTCCCCTGGACTTCTAGACTCTTCGACCTGATGGAGAATTACAACTCTTTTAATAACTCCTGTATTATTTACGCTCTGATTCGATAATCATACCCACCGCCTCGCATTCTGCTCGGGAGCTACAGTCGGATGGAGCCAGGATCAGAGACCAGTGGAGGCAACCGGGGGGCAGGTGGAATCGGGTTTTAGAAAATGGCGATTTTCCCTTACTCTGCCATCTGGATTAAGTGTGCGAAAAGCTATTATGTGCTTTTTGCACACTGACCACCATAAGTCACACTCTCGCAAGCTGGCAGGCTGCCACGTGGACTCTGTCCCTGCCTCGGAGGCTGGAGGTCCATGGAGGGGACCATCACACCATCGAAGTAAGGAATGTCCTCTGCACACAGACGCCAACCCAACTCTTGGGACATTGATCACTAATGACAGCATGATAATGAGCACCCAGTTGGGATGATGGATTAAAGGACACTAGGCTGATAGGGGAGCTGATACAGAATCTTGGTTTTTTTTTTTTTTTTTTTTAATGATGCGTTAATTGACTTTGGTTTTTGGATGACAATCTGGTGTGATTTCTGAAACCCATTAAAGTATACAAAAACCTAATAAAAATTCCACAAATTCAGAATTTATTATCATTTTGACAGGCCCAAGCTGGGCTGGCTTATTTTTGCTTGGTAAAACACTTTCTTAATAGTGTAAAATTAATAGTGCAAACCAGATTGCAGAGGGAATGTTTAAAATACTTAAAGGACAAATTGTTTTCAGCACTGACAAGCCCTGGAGGAGTGCTGTTTACACAGAAACAAATGACATGCTGCTCATAAACCACGAGAATTTATTAATTAAATCAGATCTTCCCTATGAGGCAACACTGAAGTGGCTTAATTTGAGTCAGTATATGGTTTTTTGAGAGAGTAAAACTAACCTTCTTAACATTCCGTTGTGATTAAATTGAAAACTACAGGGGGTAGCACAAAAATATGAGATTTTGAATCGGAAAAGTCTGGACTGGCATCACAGTCTTTTCATTTAAATATCTCTGTGGCTTTAGGTGGGCGGTTTAATCGCTCTGAACCTTGTTTTGTCTTAGGTAAAGTGAGGCTTATAGACTGACTTTGTGGGTTTCTGGGAAGATGGCACATAATAAGGGCTCTTAGCGTTTTTATCTAGATAGCTTTTGAGTTTGAGGGGTGAAAATGTAACTATAGAAATACAATACAATCTTACAAAGTGAAGGGAAAGTGAGCGAGAATAGTGATTTGATTAATTATAGTTATAGTAAAAATAACAGCTTTCACTTACTAAGTACCGGCTATGACGAATCCTCTCTTTATAGATAACTCCTGTCCTTTATATTTTTAGTGTTAAAACCAGCAGCCTCGAGTTAGAAAAGAAAAAGATCCTGAAAAAACTATAATCGTAAAAATCATAAAATCTCTTTAATGTAAATATTTTGGAATTTTTCATGTTTTTAAATATTTTTAAATATTTAACGGCAATTAAATTTTTTTATAAATTGTAGGTCTCATGCAAAAATATTAAGAAAGGATTTAACTGCATAAAGGCCACTTTCAACAAATGGTCACAGCTGGCACGAATACTGGCGAGTTCATGACTTTTATTTCTCTTCACATGTCTATTTATACCTGAAAATTAGTGATTTGTTTAGCTAATTAAATAAAAATATTAAATTTGCCTAGTCTTTAGACGTGAAGAATTTAAAAATGATGGCTACTTTACAAGTTTTCTTTGAGTTTCAAATTTCTAGTGTTTCTCAATGAAATCAAAACCCAACCAGTCTTTGGCCACAGGGGACATAAACTCTCCCTATTTCATACAGCACTCATGGGACATTAGGAAGTCGCCTTAATGAACAGTAAGATTTAAGCACAGCATTTATTTTAATAAGATTAGTGAACTTCTGTGAATTCGTCTTTGATTTGCTTTGTTTTGCAAAGGTCATGCAAATTAAGATTTTCCTTTTGGTGGGGAGCATCCATCCAGTCCAGTCCTGACATAGGCCAAGTGAGGTGCCCGCTGTGACCCCCCAGGAAAGGTCAATGCCAAAACCAGATGGGGCTCCTCCCACATTCTGCTTACACAATGAGGCAACTGACTCTAAGCAGCCGAGTCTCAACGCATTTGCCTCCGAGCTGTCAGGCTGCCCTGGGGAGCTTCCATTTCTCCAGACCAGTCTCTGGGGAGTGGCGCTGTAACTACCTCTCAGAGGCGTAAGGAAGAGGGGTTGCAAGTGTTTCTTGGCTTTAAATGGCACAGCTTTGATCAAATTCTTATTTTTATCTAAATCGCATTGTTACAAGTGACATAATGGCTTTGAGGTTAGAGAAATATACAGACAAATCACAATCTGTGAATTTGATCATTTTGATTTGTTTCCAGTGGGGCCATTAGCGAATGTGTAGAAACTCAACGTTTATAAATGGCCTCTGTTCAGACAAAACAAGCACTTAACACTGAAAAGGAAGAAAAGTTGCTCTCCTCATTATGGAGTGTACTATTTTGAGAATAAATGAATGTGCATAGAGAAGAAACCTCCAGTGTCTGTCCAGCTTTTCGGGATGGGTTTAACGTGTGGATTCTTCTAAACTAGGCAATTCACTTACTAACCTACTTATCTGTGAGAAGTAACGCCTGCTCACATTTTGTAATGTACTTTAGCGTTATTAAAAAAGAAGACAGTCCTTGACTTGGAGCAGTTTATAGTATGCTATAGGCATGCACACATATGACAAAACAATTTGGGTGTAATTATAGGCCATATGGATAAGCTAGCATCATATTGTAATAATATACGTTAGGATACATAAAAATTCTTCTATTGGCTCATCGGTTACCTCACAAAAACAATCAAAACAAAACCAAAAAAAGCTAAACCTACGCCACTGACAAAAAACTAAATAGCAATGACATACTTTGAAAGATGATCAAGTAATTAATACATTCAGCAACATGTACTGAGAACCTACAGTATGCAAAATATATGATAACTGGCAACTCTCTCAAACTTTTACCAAACTGAACGTATGATCGTTTGATTAGGTAGGAACCAGTTTCAAAGGATTTTCTCTAGTACTCTTAAAGACTGCAAATTTCAAGCATCTTCTAGTGCATTCGGTATCGTTTGTTTTCTGCTGTGTAAATATGTCCTTAAATAACGACATCCAAGTGCTGAGGATGGAGGACACGGTGGTGGAGGGAAGTGTTAATCAGAGAAGACTTCTCAGAGGAGGAGGACATTTTAAACCAAGTTTTAAAGGAAACAACAGACACTAACTGCTGGACTGAAGCAGGGAAGGCGCTTCTGGAAAGAAGACTGGGATGAACAAAGGCTCAGAGGCGACAGCCAGAATTACGTTGGGGAAAACAAAACCAGTCCGGAGACCCCCAAGCACTTTGGCACATTTGGTGGTGGCGGGGACCAGGTGCTGTTTCGCTGGTCCGCTGGGGAAGGAATATACTAACCGAACTCACCCTTCTTGCTTTTCCAGAAAGCAGTGGCCGAGACACCAGAAGGACAGCAGAGCCTACAGGAATTCAGTTCGTAGATTTTATCTGAACTCTGCTTGAACGATTCTAGCCTGTGAGCCATTGGCCACACGGCTCCAGGGAATACATGAATGTACACAGGGAAGAAACCTCACTGACAGCAGAATCGTGCTCAGCGGGCACAGTGCAGTCTCAGACACTTCACACCAGCAGTTTTCACTTCTGTCCCTAAATTTCGGCATCGTAGTAGGCTTTTCTTTTAAGTCCAACATGGATTCCAGCCTCTTTCTCCACTGACCAGATTACGATTGGCTGGCTCTACCTGCCTTCAGGTCTGCTTTTGTTTGCGGCCCTCATTCTGCCTTTCGAGTCTCTTTCACTCTTCCTTGCGGGTGGCCCTGGGCTGCCGAGGAGTCCTCACCTCTGCACCTTGCCTTCCATGTCCCACCCCTCACTCCCCAACCTATTCTGCAGGGGGTCCCCCACACTCTGGACCCTGGACACAAACGACAGAGTGACTCGCATCTACCTCAGCCTGCCTGCGGAGCCACCGCAAGTAAACATAACCCTAGGTTTAAAACAGGGTGCTTGCCATGTGCATGTAGCTTCAAGAATTCTCGAGAGTCCCATCCCCCAAACTTCCACTCCCAAACCTCTCTCTCCCCGCACACCTGTCCCCTATCCCACTGTCTCTCGCTTGTATATATATATAAGTTCTGGAGACGCCAGTGCTCAATAAAGTGCCACCAGAAAGGAGACGCCCACTAGGACCTGGAACACAAAAACGATCAGTTAATTCCTGTCAACAGTCACGCAGTAAATGCTCCATAAGCGCACTATAGTCCAGGAGGAGACAGGCTTTGGGACCAGTCTGCCTGGGATCACATCCCACCTCTGCCACGAACTAGTGGTGTGATCTAGATAGCTTTGTTCCACACAGGCCGAAGGTAGGATTTGGGGTTAATGTGTGCAAAACACTCACACATAGTAAATGCTCAATAAATGTTTGCTATTTCAATAATAGCTTAATCCTAATTACAGGTGGAGAAAATGAGTCAATTTCCCACACTTCGGCAGAGAGATCTTTATGGTATGTGACTTTTGTACACTCCGAAGATCACCGTGCCTCACGCAACAGACTCCCCTGCCTCTGCCTAAGGGAGCTTTTTTGGCTGTCTCAGTACACACACGCACACACACACACACACACACGTATGCACACACGCGTGCAAACTCACTCACACTGATTTCATGACCCCCACTTGGGCTGAGGTCACCAGTTTAAAAAACACTGGTTTAGGGGCAGTTCTGTGAGAGTGAACGCGTTCAGTCCAATTTCTCAGTAGGAGTTAGACAGAAAATAGCTCTGCTCTTTCAGGAGGCTCAATTCACTCCACGAAGCCACGCCTTTAATATTTTCTTCCTAATATAAATGTAAAGTCATTCACAGGCATGATAGAACTTAGAAGCAGATGGGACGTCGGAGAGAGAGTCCAGTGTTGTGGAAAATACGTTGACCTCAGGAACCCGACACGGGAGCTCTGGTTCCCCGCCCTTCGGGATCATAGATCTCAGATGAGTCCCTTGGGTCTGCATCTGCATCTCCCCACCTGTGAAACGAGGAGCTTAGTTCCTTTCGAGCTTTCTCACACTTAAAAAAAAGCATGCGTAGTCTTATAATTTCGCAAACGACTTTTTAAAAAAAATTTCCAAGCCCTAAATTCAAACACTTCTCATCGATTATTTGAGCTGTTTGGATTTGGGCAAACGTGAATGAATTGTCTTCATGGACTGAACTTGATCCTTTGCCAGGTCAGTGGCAAACCTTCCCTCTAAAAGTCATATTGGTTCATTCTTCAAGAAGATGCAGCATGCATTGAAGTATCTGAGGAGATACTCGTCTGTTCTTGTGACTGTTTAAGAATGGGTTAAGAAAAGGTCAAGGATATGGACTTCGTATTTTAATTTCCTTAATACCTTAGTGATAGAAATGATGTCTTCTTTTTAAACATATTTCCTTGGCCACCAGTAAAGGACCCGCTTGTGATGGGATGCTGCTTCTCCAGGCAAATGGAGCTACAGCCCCACAGAAGCAGGCAGAAACAGTAGAGCTCCAGCAGCCAATTCTTTATTTGAAGGACTTGGGCTATTTCCTGGCATTTCAGTGGTGTTACTTTTAAAACCCAGCAGAGACATCGGTTTTAAAAAAGGCATCAGTACAACCGGCTAATAAGCTCATGAAAAGATGCTCGACATCGTTAGCCATCACGGTAATTAATGTTCATCAAAACCATGATGAGATGCCACTTCGCATTCACCAGGATGGCTAGAATCAAAAAGACAGATAATAATAAGTATTGGTGAGGATGTAGAGGAATCGGAACCCTCATACGCTGCTGATGGAAATGTAAAATGGTGCAGCTACCCTGGAAATCGTCTGACAGTTCCTCAAAAGGTTAAACTAGATTTACACTAAGACCCAGAAATTCTACTTCTGGGTATATACTCAGGGTAAATGAAAACATGCCCACATGAAAACTTGTACACAAATGTCCATCACAGTGTTATTCTTAATAACCAAAAGGTGGCAACAAGCCAAGGGTCGATGAATGCATAAATAAAATATGGTATATCCATACAATAGAATATTATTTGGCCATCAAAAGAAATGAAATAGTGATATATGCTATAATATGAATGAATCTTGAAATCATTATGCTATGTGAAAGCCAGTCACAAAAGACTGCATATTGTATGATTCCATTGATAGGAAATTCCCAGAAGAGTCAAAGCTCTAGAGATAGAAAGTAGATTAGTGGTTGCCTAGGGCTGGCAAGAGAGGTGGAGAGTTTGGGGTCAGGGGTGATGGATAAGGGACATAGAGTTTCCTTGAGCGGAATGAAAATGTTCTAAAATTGATCGTGATGATGAATGCACAACTCTGCAAATATACTAAAACCCACTGAATTGTACATTTTAATGGGTGAATTACATGAAATGTAAATTATGCCTCCATAGAGTTGTTATTTAACAAGACATCGAAACATCTTGGCAACGTATGAGAAAATGGCACTGTCTGATAATGTCCCACTGTCCGATAATATCTCTTTCTTGCTATCCCTTGAGGAACCTCAGCTTAGACTCTTTGGATGCTTTCCCCATCTATAAGATGGCGATAACCATGGCAAACCACTCCACCCTCTTTCTTCCTCACTGGGACCTGGAGAGACCAAACGTTTTCGTGTTCCAGATTCGTTTTTCTTTAGGAGACTCATGCTCTACAAAGTGGAAGCATTACTGTGAACACCAAAGGTTTCAGAGCTCACCTATGAGGATATTTTTGCAGGCCCAATCATCTTAGCATTTGTGTAATCCTACATCTGTAATCAGACAAGATTCAAAGCCCCATTTTCTTGAAGCCGAGAGTAATTTACGTGAGATGAAGGACACAGAAAACAGAGACTATTTTTCCCTCGGAGAGTCTGCATATTCACGAAAGTTACCAGGGACAGGAGCACCTCACGCTAGTGTAAGATGATCTATGCTCTGGAGGAGAAGAAGCCACAATAAAAGTCAGATTCCCAGGAGGTCCCCGTTCTGCAGTCACTTTGCAAGGCCACTGGTAATCAGAGTAGGTTCCAGTGGGGGAGCCTTATAGATATACAGTGACAACTGTCTTGAAACCTCATATTGCCCAGCTTTTTCCAAATCTTTTCTTGATAAGCTTCATTTTACTAAAGGCTGTGACCACGGCATTAAGCTGTGGAGAAAAGCAAATTTTTGCTGCCAGTCTAGCTCTGCGACGTGGGAAAAGTCCCGCTTAGTTTCTGTGCACTTTAAAAATGCCATCGTAAAAAAAATTTTAACAAGTTCAGTAAAAAATGGCTAACTTGCACATTATGGTAAAGAGTTAAATTTACTACTTGATCTAAGCATTTTTTTTTTCTCACAAAACTGCTCTTCTTTTCTTAAAAATTAGTGTAGTGTTGTTTTTAATGGACTTGATTATGGTCTCCTTTGAAGACATATCTTAAAATTATACATCTCAAAATATTATTGGGCCAGTGTAATTGAATTTGGTTAATCCTTTGAACGTATTTTAAAATGTTATAATTTTTAAAAATAGGAACAATGAATTAAAACATAATAATAAACATGTGGCTTTATATGTGTTACTGTTCTTTCTGTTAGTTTAAAACACTGTACATATATTTATTACCTTATGACTACATGTGCAAGCAGAAAAGTAAAGGAATAGCAAAATTGTCAGTTTTAACACAAAGGACAAACAAATAAGGCTTAACAACTTTTCCAATGTAACTTTTAATGTCAGAGGCTAAACTCTATTTTAACTCTAAAGGTCACTCTTTCAACACCAGCCAGATTCCCTTTTTTGATGAGCCTCGTAGACAGGGTGAGGGCACTGGGGCCTGACAAATCTGAGGTCGTATCCTCCACGTGTTACTTACTCACACACAACCTTGGGGAACTTACAAAATCACTCCGAGCCTCAGTTCCTTCACTGCAAAATATGCTGTCGGGAGAATTAAATTAGGTAATATAAGCACAGGACCTAAAAATACCAAGTTTTTGGATGCAGGATCTCCTTCCAAGATTAGTGCATCTTGATAACTGGTTTAAATCCAGTTGTGATCTCTCGCCGTGATGGATGAAATCCTCTACGTTTTTTTCCTGGCTCTTCCTTCTTCTTTACCCTTCTGTCTATTACTGCCTGCCACCTCAACCTGTCATTTCCATTTCGTCTGCTCATCTCCATCTCCAGGCAGACGCTCTGCCCCTCCTTCCCTGGTTCTGGTCATTTCAACCAACTGCAATCAACCAACCACCTCACAGGCACCTGCGACTGTACCATTTCAGCTTTTTGTGACCTGACTCCTGGTCTACTCCTCCAGCATCATCCATGGCCTTACATTCTACCCTGCACTCAGGACGGACTTCTAGTTCCCGAAGCCGAGACCACCATATCATCTCTTTGATTTGGGTCCTCCGTGTGTTTTCCTCTGCCCGGCTGCTCTGTCCCTTTCTATTCAACTGGCCAACTCCTCCTCCTCCTCCTCTTCCTAGCTCTCGCCTCAATGACTCTTCCTTGGGAAGACCTTCTTTGAGCTCCTGGACCGGCTTCCATTCCGTTTCTAAAAGCGCTTGCACCTTTCATCACGCACATCACAGACTCGCGTTAAGCGTCTGGCTTCCCCATGAGGCTGCATGGCCCCCCGCAGGCAGCGATTGTCCCAGGGCCCCGCACAAGGTCTGCACGTACTAAGTGCGCAATAAATATTCAGTGACCAAATGAGTAAAAAAAATAAATGAGATTATATTTCTCGATAAATACATGTCAGTCCTTGAGCTAGGTGCTAAGTGTGAGCAGGCATACTAAAGAGAATCAGTCTTGCTATCTACGTAATTTATTTGTGTTTCCATATGTTTCTGTGCTGGGGAGGGGAGGCAGGGTCTTTTGTTGAATTTTAGTCACTCAGTGATATTAATAAATCGATCAAGTAAGAAGAGCTATCATGCTGATTCTGGGAACAAAGGAAGAAATGTCGTTACTGGGGAAAAGAGCTTTTCCATTCTGAAATATGAATACTATCTTTTAGAATTAAAAAAAAATCTTACAGCGCTTTTTAACTGCATCCAACTGCCTTATATGCATCTGTAGTTTTAGAACCGAAAAAAGTGATCCGTGAAAAATAGAGGAAATGCTAACTTTTTTCCCAAGTGATAATAATACTTTAACTCCATATATTATTTAGAAACTGGTGGGAACATTTTATTCCATCGGCACGGAAAGGCGAATCAGATAATTCAAGCCTCAAGATTCTCAGACAATGGACTCCTTCAGTGAGGCCCGCATTGATTCTGTTCAACTTGTCAGGTTTTTTGTTGTTGCTGGCCTTTCTTGGGCTAACTATCCAGGATCTGCACTATCCACGGTGGTGGCCATGAGTCACATGTTGCTACTGAAGACTTTAAATGTGATGGGTCCAAACTGAGATCTGTGGTAAGTGTAAAATACATACCAGATTTCAGAAACCGAGTATGAAAAGTGAGAATATAAAATATTAATAACTTTTACATTGTTTATATGTCAAAATGATAATACATTGAATACTGTGGAGGTATCTATCTCCTTGCATGGAAAAATATGACTTGGAATTTAAAAATAAGTAGAAATTAGAAGCAACTGGGGAATTCTTCATTCAAGTTGGGCTTACATGAAGGTACAGAGAAAGATTTGTCACTCTGAAGCACCCGAAGTGGGCATTTGCAGCACACGTTGGGAGACTGGGCATAATAAGTCTCAGAGAATTGAAAAAATCAGCTTATTCTCATTCATTTGAATAATAACATTGAAGATGGCAATCTCTAACATTTGTTTCATTCTTTCCAGGTTACAAAGCACTTTCTTATAATGATATATCAATTAATTCTCACAATAATCCATGGATCAGCCATTACTCTCATTTTTCAGATAAAGAGACTGAGGCTCAGAGGTCAGGGGTCAAGTTCCCTAGAGGCAGAGCCTGGACAGGGATTCCTGGGCGGGGACATGCTGCAGGGGGCCCTCAGGAGAAGGGCAGCGAGGAGAGCAGGATGGATGGAGCAAGGGCAGCAGCCATGGGAAAACATCGTCTCCGCGGGGGACCGGCTTCAGCTTGGGACCACAGGGAGCTCTGGAGCTGCATCAGAGTTGGTCCCACCTTAAGGCAAGTGAGCTGGCCTGGCCTCCTCTGTGCCAGCTCAGGCCCTGGCCGCATGCTGCCCTGGGTAAGGATGGGGTGGGTAGGGATGCTCCTGGGCGAGGCAGCCCCTCTCGGCCTTCTGTGAGTAGGGGACGGCTCTGCTCTGTTAGCAGCCAGCATCCAGAGCAGTAGGGGACGGGTGAGCTGGCCCAGGAAAGGGGGTCTGGTTGGGGAACAAACGATGTCTATTATAATAAGTGGGTTGCCCAAGAGAACACAGATAATAAGTACCAACTATGCTTTGAATCTAAACCTACTGATTCCAAATTTAGTGCCTTTTCAATAGAATTGAAAAGAAACCAATGATTTTACTTTACAAAAAAAAAGAAAAAAAGAAAAAAAAAGCCTCTTGCTACATGAGGAGGTGGAATTTATTAAGCATATGCTAGTGCAAACACTCTCCAAATAGTGTTTTGTTTGATGCTACTAATTACACTGCGTTAATGAGGAAGCATTACGGTCATAGAGTTATTTTTTGAATTCTATAGATGTGAAGTCCAGAAGTGAATCATCCACGTTACCTAAAAAGCGACCTGACAGAACCAGAGGCTCACCTTTAAAAATTGCAAAGGACTCACCTTCTAGAACCAGCATGATTAAATAATTTGCCTGTATTTGCTCACTATTGCTATACATTCATTTACAGAATACCTTTACATAGAGAAATAAGGCTGAGAAATTAACCATCAAATTCTATTGAAGATTCTCCACCATCCCCTGCAGAGAATGATTAAAGGTGAACCTATTCAGTTGTATATTATCCACTGCAGAATATGGCTATTGATTGCTTTCCCATCTCGCATAAATATTTCATAATGTGTTCTGCTATAAAACTAAGATTAATGTAATAGAACTATGGGGCCCGTAATATTTCAGCTGTAGTTTGTATCACAGCAGCACAAGTATAAACGAAGCAGTAAATATAATGGAATGTGTAATATTTCTGATAAATAAAGTAAATCTCTCTTTTGATTAGTAGAAAAGTAGGAGAAATGGTCATGAAAATCATGGTGCAGTCGTGGAAAGAGGGAAATACTTGTTCTAAAAATCCTACCTGGAAGGAAAACTCCTTCAAAAGTATATTAAAAACTGTCTTTATTTAAGTTAAATCTCTAAGAACTGGCAGCCTTTCTAATGAGTGTAAATCAGTTAATAATATTTTTGAGTGCCATCCCAGGGAACATCAAAAGAAACCAAAAGATATGTTTCCTTTGTTCAGGTTTTAAGGAGCAGAAAGAAAGTTATTTTGAGAATAAGGTTTTGAGATGTAGGGAGAGCGTTAAGCTTTATAAACAGAATTAAGAGCATTTCTCATGGTTCCCTTGACAAGATTCCACCAATGAAGAGATTCTGAGACAGTGAAAACTCTTCTGGAATAAATTTCGTGTTAACTTACATGATCAAAAGCAGCACTATCCAGCTGAAATATAAATGTGCGCCACAGGTGTCATTAAAAATTTTCTAGTAGTCACATTAAAAAGGGTAAAAAAACAAACAAACAAACAAACAAACACCCCAAACAGGTGAAATCAAAATCGATAATACGTTTTATTTAACCCAGTATACCTAAAATATTATCATGGCAACATGCAATCAATACAAAATTTATTAAAGAGATATGAAAAATTCTCTAGCTTTTATTAAGTCTTGGAAATCCGGTGCGTGTTTTACACTTACTGCACATCTTGGTGTAAACCAGCCACATTTCCGGTGGAATTAAACCTGAACGTCCGCTCGTCTCCTTTTCCACACGTCACGGGGCTCGCTGTGAATTCTTTCAACCTCAGGAAAAAGAACACGCGTTCTTGGCACCCTTCATCCCTTGTCATCCTCTACCCATGCACACCAGATGTCCTCATATCTAATCAAGAGTCTGCAAAGACAGTGGGGAAGGTTCTGGAACTCGGCAGCTCGTGGCTTTCTACTAGATCCTCATTGAAAGAAATAAAAAAAAAAAGGAAAAGAAAAGACACGAAAGCGGAAGCCGTTGCTCACGACAGGTAAATCCCAGCCTTCTCCAGTCAGCACAAGCGCTTCAGGAACCGACGATGTGGTGTCGTGTCGGGCTCTTCTCTCCCCTCGCGTGGAGCCACCTGTCATTTCAGAGCAGTGGGACCTCAGTCACAGAGGCTCCGGGGTGGGGGGGCCCCGGGTGGCCTGCTCCGGGAGGTCCCCTGCCCCTTACCAGGAAGCGAGGGGACTTCAGCCGAGAGCGACGCCGAGTTTAGTCTTTGGAGGAAGAGTCTGGCTCTGGTGTCCGACCGGATTCTATCGAGAGATTTAAGGTTCTTTCGAATTCTCCACATTGAATTTGATTTTGAGCCTCAAATTATAAGAATTATGAAAAATGAATGTAAAAATGTAATAAAGTGCTAATTAGTACAGTGCACTTTATCATCTACTGCTCTGTCACAGTCAGATGGCACGTCTTGTCTCCCCCGACTAGCCTCCGTCGTAAGCCCCGGTGCCCAGGTCTCAGGCTCAGCACCCTGAATGCCTGAGGACGCAGGGATGCTGAGACTGTCCTCTGTTCAGACGGTGGTCGAAACCAGGGCAGGTGGAATTTTACGTGGTTCACTTTTGGAGATGTTCTACTTCGTTAAAAACATCAGTATATTCATATGCTTTATAGGCTCTGTTGTGTTATCTTTAGACTCTGGGAAGATACTCGAGTTTGGTGATCATCCATTCTTTTCATGGGCTGTGCTTTAGTGTCCGTGTCTGGGTGTCATGGTTTAGTACCAATCACAGTGGTGACTTATTCACTGTGGACATACACTGGAGGATGACGAGAGGGACTGTACGGGAGACAGAGTTAGACACGGCCACCAATACTGGATTTCCAGTCAAATGAAAACCAAGTGACAGTATCATGAGCAAATGACTGTAAAAGAAGGAATTAAAAAAAATTGACACTTTTACAGAAGTCCTACCTTATAATCTCTCTCTCTCTCTCTCTCTCTCTCACACACACACACACACACACACAGACACACACACACAGGAAGTGATCTGAATAATTAGCCTCTCCCAATTTATGTCTGTGTTGACTTGCTGCATCTCATTCACCCAGGGTTATAAAACAATTCCATTAAAATTTCTCCTCTGGCACTGACACATTAACTGGAGTTTGTGATTTATAAGATTGTGTGGAGATTATTATACATCATCAAAGTCTCCAGCAAGTAATTTCTTCTTATAAAGCAGAATCTGAGTTTTGCAGCCTATAATTACTGGCTCTCATGGACACAGAGGACTTCTGCAATTTATTAAATCTAAACAGCACAAACAATCCTAAATACACAGCCTTTAGGTTGAGCAAAATCATATCTGCACACAGCTATACCTAAAAATGCGCTGTTACTGCATTGAACATTCACTCAGCAAACATCTGTTTGGTGTCCCTAGGTGTCACAACAGTGCTTGATGCTCGGATACAAAGACAAAAGAAGGTCCCTGCCCCCAAGACGCATAGGATTCTGCTTGACAAAGTGCTGGGTGTGGTAGGGAACGAGGCCTCAGTGGGCTCAGACGGCAAGACGCTGGTCACGAGCACACACCGCGGGGTCGGGTGTTAGGCTGCAGATTTGGGGACTGTGGCGCACGGTGGAAACACAGAGTTTCCTGCCCTGTTGGAGAATGTCTGGAGATGGATTCCGGCAGAGCTCCTGCTTTGAAAGAGCAGTTTTGGCCAGCGCTTCTCTGAAGCAATCGAGAGATTTAATGTTCTCACTTCAAACGTCTATACGTTTTCAATGGACAGGGGATTTTAGAGAGTAAGCAGAATGAAGGTTTATATGATCTATTTTAAATGATGATTGACGGACTAAGAGTCATATTTAGGAAAATGGATTTTACAGTCCTATCATGTGTGTGCTTAGAATTACATAGAAGATTGGTAGAACTAATCCCAATGAAACGGAATTATGATTTACATATTGTAATAAAGAATTACAAGGCTGATGAGAGAAAATCCTTTTTTGTGGCTAAGAAAATAAGAATAATAAATACTAAGTTGGGTCTTAAATAATATATATGTGTGTGTATGTTGTGGGTATGTATTAATGTCAGATGATGAAAATACTAAAAAAATTACAAAAGAATATTAGACATAAAAGTAAAAAATGTGTAATGATTTTGTAATGTTAGCTTTTTAATCTCAATTTTTTTTTTGATATTGTAGTGCAAACATTTCCTGTAGCATGTAAGTTCTTTGAGGGTAGAAATGCGGTTCTCTGCATTACTGGATCCCCAGCATTTAGCACCATGTCCAACTCTTCATAAGTTCTCAGTAAATAATCATCGAATGACGAGGTGGATGAATCGATCGATAAATGATTTGAGCAATAAATTTAGAGAGAAAGGAAATGAAAGCAGCATTATTTAGACCTTTTATGTGTTATGCTTTGCCTCGTGTTAGGTGCTTTCATAAGTCACAGATCAGTCCTCTAGGGCAGTACTACTCAAAATGTGGTCCGTCTGCAAATTGTTTGTCACCAATCCATGACAAGGTAATTACAGAAGTTGAGAGTAATCACTGAGGTTTTTTTTAATAGCAATTTGACATTGCCAAAACAGCCAAGAGCACAATTATGTTTACCCCGACTTATTTTTTAATTGTTATTTGCGAAAGTATTGGTCCATAACAAATTGGAAACTACAAAAAAGACAAAAGGAAAAAAGAAAAAAAATCAGAAACTGGTCCTTCAACATAGTTTGAAAAGCACTGCAGATGTAGGTACTATAATCTACACTTTCCTTACTGATAAGGAGGCTGGTAAATCAAGTCACCAGGAAGGGCTGGGATTGTTGGAACCGATAGCACCAAGCCCTTTCGTATTTGAAAAACCGATACATCTCCTAGTTAAAGGCTTTTTATGACCAATTTTTTATCGATAGAATGAAAATAGAAAGCATCTGGTTATTTTTCTATATTTCAAATGCATGTTGAGCCTCACTGGTGTCAACAACAGCCTTGCCAGCAGCAGCAGCAGCAGCAGCAGCAATATTCAGGATTCATGCCAGAAGCAACGCAGTGCGGGAAGAAACACGCACACGGAATAAATGGAAAGAGAAAGTTTTATGCAACAGAGGAGGCCTGGCTTGTGATATATTGTGCGGAGAATGAGTGTTAAGGGAGAGAAAATTTAATTTGCTTCCCGCTGAGGCCTCTGTTCTACCAAAGCTCTCCTGCTTCAGCAAAGATTGGGGAGGGTCCGTCTATTTATAATAAGATGGGGGACCGAGACAACTAGCTGGCTTCACGGGGAAAACACATGTCAACCGGTTGCCTCTACCAATCATTTGCCTAGACTATCTAAGACACAACGGCAAATGGATCGTTTGTTATTTTGTGCCTTCACTGATTTGGCAGACACTTTCAAGTACATTTTCTTCAGTCTGAGCATAGATAAGTCCTTATGATCTCTCAGGACACTAGGAAGTTCTAGGTTGGTAGTGGAGATGATTCTATCAAATGAAATGAAAATTTCATACTTTTACATATTTGACGCGATCTCCCCCACCTTGGACTGGTTGTACACATGCAAAACGCACGAGAATACTGAATTTATGAACGTGTTAACAAATATCTAGGAAACCACACAGCCAACGTAGCAACCAAAGGCTAGACGCTGTAAAGCAACTTGTCTGCAGAGACGCTGCCCGCAGTGCTAGCGACAAGGCTGGGAGGTGCCTGGGAGGTTGGCATCATGTGTGTGTGTGTGCGGTGTGTGCGCCAGGTGCAAAGTGTGTGCATGTGCGCGGTGTGGGTGTTTCTGGCGGTTCCATGTTCAAGCAGAGGCTGAATGGCCGCTTGGGGGCGATGTTGTACAGGGCACTGGGGGAATGGCTGGCCGTCCCAAGGGAACACTGAAGGTGGCTTCTAACCCGAGTTTTCTCCCCCGAGAGCTGATTTGTATGCTGCTTCCTGAGTGACACCCAAATCCTACTCGGGGAATCATTTCAAGTTTTAAGCAGAAGCCTTTTAAAACTTAGTTCAGGATGACGTCGAATTATTGAACTCTCTTTGCTTTTTCCTTATTAGATCATAATTTCCTCGAAGGACAGACAGTGCCTTATTCATCTTTCTAGTGTAATACCTAACGAGTGATATGGTAAGGCATACAACTGGTGTTCAAAAGATGTTCGGTGAATGAAAGTGGAATCTGAGATTTTCTAAAAAACAGGAGAGACATTTGTAAAATTGTTTTCTGCCATTTGAATCATATTAAATCATATAATTTAAAAAATAAAATGACTGCAGAAATGTGGAAAATATTTAGAACAAAATTCAGAGTAAATGGAACAAACAAAAATATTATGTCAATCATGATTTACCTAGGAAATACATATATTTGGTAATGAGAAAAGTAGGAAGAATCATGCAAAATGAAAAATAATTGTATTTGGATGATGAGTATCATTGTAAAGCACCATTTTTTACTATTATTTTCTATATAATATATTGTTTTATATGTGTAAATATAGAGTACATATAGTATAATATACATACTATTATAACATACATTATATATACATAATAGTCATATATATAAAACATTGTTTTATATATTATGTAATATATAAATTATATATAAAACATGTTTTATATATATGAAAACAGATACATACATATAAAACAATATAGTTTAAAATTGTTATTTAAATAGTTTATTATATTAGATTACCCTTTTAATAAAAATAAAGACAAATTTCTAGGATAATGCTGAAAACAGTTTAATTACTTTGAAAATTATTTTTTGCTAAGATATTTTATATTTTAAAACATCACAATATTTTAAAGTTGATGCCAAAAAGTAATTTTTTAAAAGTGGGGAGAGGATTATCTTCTTATTCAATATTCTAAAATCACATTGGCTTGAAAAATTTGGAAATTTCATATGAATCAAGGTTTTTTTTTCTTTAAATAAAATCTTACAAAAAGTTACATATATAAAAAAAATTTTCATTTTATATGTTATTATCCACTTCACTGTATATGTAGACTTATGGTATACATCACAATTTAGATCCAAGAATTTTAATGTGAAGTGACCATATCATAAAAAACGATAAAAGCTACAGCATTTACTCTGACGTATTTAATGAGAATAAGCCAGATAAGTACATTTCCTAAAGATTATCTTAATACCACAGGACCTAATTAATACAATTTAAAGAAGGAAGGCCGGTATGATTATACAAATCAAACCCCATAAATAATTCTAAAGAAATATAGCTGTGCTGTTTAAATATCAATCTAGACTCAAATTTTGTTAATGAAATATTTCATAGTCTTCGCTGGTTCTTGGTAAATGACTTCTTTAATAAATAAATAAAAAAGCTTTGAAATGAGCGTAGTACCTATTTTAACAAGTGCTTGGAAACGTTTGTTTTTCAAAGTCTGTATCATTTCCCTTTGTTATCGGATGGCTTCAGGATTAACGGATCTTGCTGTGCTATTAATTAGCTCGATCACGTTATAGAGACTAGGTAGTGAGATGCTAAATTTTAAGCTTTAAAGTCATGAATTCCTTATTGGTGGGATTATGAAGTAAACAGATTTTATTATCTAAAAATGTGAATCCTTATTGGTGGGATTATTCATTACTTCTATGTAATGAATAGCTTCCCCTCAAGCAACCTAGGTCCAGTGAAGACTGAGAAGCAGACTGACCAATGAAAAAGTGAGGCACAGCTTCCAAAGGTGGCACCCGTCTATTTGATTTAAGAATCTGTCCAGGGACTGGGGGGTTTGGGAGTGAGAAACCATCGGTAATTAATGGTTAAAATCCAGACTTTGCAGACCTATCTTTAGAAACCAAGAAGGCGCAAATCACCCCAGCGGTCATCACAGGCGTAATGGTTTTTCAGTGGATGAGCAGGGGTACAGGACCTCCTGGCTGGAGGAGGGACCGCAGGAGGGCCAGTGGCCGCGAAGCTTCAGGTAACGTGATGGATACGGCTACTCTCAGAAAACCCAATGGCCCTTTCGATGGTGAGGAAAAAGCAGTTACAATGTGTAGTTCTTAAGAGCTGCAGCTCAGAGACTAGTTATCAGTAAAGATTTCTCTGGTTCCAAGAGCACCATGGATGGACAATTCTAAACACATCGAATTGATAAAGCAGGGCTCAAACCCCTTTTTATAGAATCAGAAACCACCATCCGGAGGAATGTTCCCACCTTCGGGGGCAGTGCCCGCTGAGAAGAAGTGTTTTACGGAGGTCCGCCTCCAATCTGAGGAACCCAAACAAAAGCAGGAAGCAGTTAGCGTTCTGGGTAATGAAAGCAGAATTCAGTGACAAACGGCCAGCAGAGTCACTTTCGTGTTCCTTGGCATAAGTAGCCATTTGTGAAAAGGACGCCCTAACTCGTGAAATTTCTAGGAAACAATGAAAAATCCAAGAAGAAGGAGTTAATATAGGCTGGCACTACCACTTGCCACAAGCATCTGCTCTGGGCCACAGTCCACAGTAACAGGCATATTATGACTCTTCCAAAATACCTCCATTTTTGAATTGTTTTTCCAAAGAAACATATTTGGCTTTTTCACTGTCATTGTTATTTCATTCACTGTAAGTTAATGAGAAAATAGGCTTGTTTTGAAATAAATTTACTTTGCAAACTGTAGCCAGTTAAAACAAAGCAAAGTTATAGTGGCGACATGTCAGTTTTGAATAATATCTCACTGGTGATTTTTCTTTTTTGAAATACTAGTTTCTGTGACCTCGTTCACGGGTACTTGGCAAATTCAAGAGAAGAGAAACAATGACAGGTGAATAGACGTGGAATAAATTTGGTGTTGACATCTCAACTTAAAATCTAGAGAATTCTTTGAGCAAAATATCCCAAGTGAAAATTTTGCTGTTATACTCCAAAATTAATAAAGGATAGGATATTAAATAGGAATGTTAAGGGAAGACAAGCAGCCAAGCCCAAGGCCAACGTACACTGGGAAAGCCAAATATTGACACTTGTGTACTTGGAGCCCTGTTAAGGTTCACGGCCAGCACAGCGCCTTCGAGTATAGTGGTGAATCACAGGATTGCTGAAGGGATGGACGTGTACGTGGATGAATATTTTCTAGACATGAACTTGCAACAGTTATGACGGGAAGTGAGTTTTTGATCTGGTGTATCCAGTTCGGCTGTCTACACTAATCCCATCGATCGGATAATTGTGAAATTTCATCCGGGGCCATGTGCGATTTGTACTTTCTAATCCGCTTACACCTCCAGAATCCTTGGGAGCCCCACATCTGGGAACTCTTTGTGCGGGAAACTGCAGAAGTGCAGTTTTTTATTTTAGAGAACCGTTCAGTACGGTCAAGCCTAGTTCCTGTAACTCTCGGCGCCAACTGTAAGAGACGGAGGCTATTAGTTTACGGCCCAAGTTGTAATAAAGGAAACGAGAATCTCAGAGCTCCCCACGGTCGGCACCATCCATCTTTGGAGCGTATGCTTAGCTTTTTTTTTTTTCCCTATTGCTTTCTCCTTCCTGACAAGGCAAAGTGACCACAGACCACAAAACCATATCTGGTTTTAGTTTAATTTTGAAGCTGGTGAGGAATACGATTTCTTCCTGTAATGAAATATCTTATTTGTAAATTCAATTAAACACTTGAAAAAGCCATTGCACTCGGCATAAATGTGAAGTCTCAGCAGCACACTTAGAATCTGGAATATCATGAACAAAGTGGTTTTGGATAGCATTCACTTAATTGGCCTTCACCTGTCCTGCGTGCGTGCTTCACACACTTAACTTCGCCCCCTGGTGATACGTGAGCTCTCGTCTACACTTTAAAGGTACAGTTGCTCTTAGAATACGAGCAATGAGCCTCACGAGCAGAATACTCACTAGACGCCAGCGGGATGCCCTTCGTCTTGCCAGTTTTCCATTCATTAGCACTGGCACGATTTGGAGAAATTAATCACCCTGTTTGCCGGGCTGTATGCAAAGTAGCAGAAACTAGAAGGCAACGCTATACATATTTCTGGCGTGACTCTCTGAACTGTGTTCCAAGGTGGGGATTAATTTTTCGACAATAGTCACAGTAATGACTTCCCTGAAACGTCTCTGGGGGCGCCTCCCTTCGTTTCTTTTATAGAAAGTCACGACTAGGTTGGGCGCAGCCTTTATGTCTGCCAGCTACTCCACCACACCTGGGCCGAAGAGCGGACCGTAGATTCCTCGGGAAAGTCACAGCTACTTGGAAGACGCCCCAGGACCGGCTTGGAGTTTGCGCCCACAGACTTCCAGCAAGCAATGGCAGTTTGGTTCCACTTCACATCAAAGATTTTAAATGATTTTGAGAGTCACCATTGGTTGGGCTCGTTAACTCATCCTTCGGAATAGTGAGTGCCTCTTGGGAGGTCAGGTCAAGGCTGGTCCTTGGGCTTCTCAGGCCTGACCCAAATTCATGCTCTGCCTAATTCAGAGGCCTTCTTCTATGATTTCTTTTCTCTTCCTGTAGCAACGTTTCTCCAAACGTCTCCAATCAAAATTCTAGCGTCGTCTCATAGCGTGTGGTCTGCAGGGCTGGATGTGTCTTCCTGCTGTATTTTCTTATCATTATCATGAGATATCTTTGCCAATTAGCAAGCTAATAGGGGAGGGAACTCAAAGATGCCAAGGGATCAAGAAGAAGTTTAAAAGTTAAGATTCTTGGTTCACGTACAGTTGAAAAGATGTCTCACATGGATTCGAGTAGATATTTAGAAATAACTAGCGTTTATGAAACACTGAATGATTCACAGGGTCAAGAATATGTCTTTTTCAGTTAAGCGTTACTTAAAAAAACCCGCGTTAAAAACCCCTTTGTGTTAAAAAAATATCTAGTCTCTACAAAACGTGTAGCTGAGGTCACTTGGGTAAAACCACATTTACCGATGTGACAGATGACGAGGGCCAAATGAGCCTAAGGAAAGAGGCACAATTAAGGGGCAGGGGGTGGTGAATCCCTTTGCTGTCCACATGGCCTTGTTCCACCTCCATTCTGACTAGATCGGCTGGCAGGCCTGCTCCTCCTGACTGCACAGGTCCCTAACTTCCTCCCTTCCAGAGCGTTTCACCGAAGCTCGGTCTCAGCCAGCTCCCCCGCAGCCCCCCTCGCATTTAGAATCGCGCCTCTACGGAAGTTTACACGCTCCCTCTGCAAGCACCGCATCTTTCTCTTCGGGTCGCGCCGTCCTCACTCCTGCTGGACGGCTCCCAGCCTTCGGCATATTTTCGATTTAATTATAAACTTTCCTTTTTCCCCCTTGGTCTCGGTC
Source organism: Pteropus medius (assembly GCF_902729225.1). Classification (NCBI taxonomy): domain Eukaryota; kingdom Metazoa; phylum Chordata; class Mammalia; order Chiroptera; family Pteropodidae; genus Pteropus; species Pteropus medius. Next base: position 6,130,064 of record NW_024350926.1, on the reverse strand, counting down.
CAGCAGCCCCTTTTGGCGTTTTTCCTCTCCCCAGGTCTAAGTGCCCCACTCAACGATGACAGTCGCTTCTCATTCTTTCCCTCATAGACCTTCTACTATCTTCCGCCCTAAGTATTTGCTATCATTTGCTCGTCCGGTTTCGGCTTTCGTAGAGCAGAGGGACACAGGCCAGAGGCGCGCACTGTCCTGCTCTGGCCTCCTACGACGTCGCGCAGCCTGTCTCTCCCCAGCCGGACCTCAGCCCGTCGCAGTCCTTTATCCATTGCTCGATGGCAGCATGTCACACGCCCCCGCTACCTAAAACTTGTGAAACGTTCTCAGGTCTCGTGCATCTCACCTTCCCTGCCACCTGGCCCGAAGCCATCTGGTAGGTCTTCACTTGGCCTTTTCTCTTCTTTTCCCCCAAAGATAACAGCAGCTTTCCACTGCTCTCCTTTATCACAACATGCCCATTCTTTCTTTGCGCTCTCCTCTTCCAGGTAGAAAAACCTCCTCTCCTCTCCCAAACCAACGCTTCTCTCCGATCGCTTGATTCCAGCTCCTCCAATGCTTTTAGAAACTTGTCATTAATTATCTTTTACGATATTCAACATTCCACTTCCCACAACTGTCTTCTCTTCCACTTACTGCAGGGAACCAGTTCTCCAAGCGTCTGTCGCGTTTCTGCTTGTCTGAGTAGAGGCGTGACTGCCTTTGTGCTGGGATGTTTGTATGACAAACATCCTGGGACGATAGATAGTAGGTCTGCTTACTATTCATTAGGAAAGACTTGGGATGCGTAAATCCAAGGATCCTCTCCCATAATGCAATCCAGGTGGTGCCTGGCTTTCTCTGGGTCACCCTGTGGGGACTGGGGCTAGGGAAACAAGTCGGGGAAGATGCTGGTACTCTGGAGACTGTGATTTCTGAGTGGTGAAGTCTGACTCTCAGTGAGCACGCAGCTCACACACGGGGGTGTAAGGGTGAGATCGAGCTCCAGGGGCTTACGACCCGAGCATTTGGCTTCCCACGCTCCTCAGTCAGCACAACTACTAAAAGTAAGGGACATTCACGATTTGATCAGTTGTTAAAACAGAAGAAGGTTAAGAGGGCTTCGCCTCTATTTAAAATTTATTTTATGACACTGGTATATAAGAAGGAGAGCAAAACAGAAATTGCTTGAAATCCAAACCTAAATGGTTCGATATTTGAGTTACAGCTTCGAAAAGCCTGCGGTCATAGAATTTCTCAATCTCTACCCCTCTCCGAATGAAAATTAGACTATCAGGCACTGATTTTCATAATGTCACTCAATTTTCATTGCTTTCCTTCACGCAGTGTCACACGGCAGAGGGAAAAGATGTTGCATGAGCTAAGAGACCAGGTGCTGATGGACAGCTGTGCTGTGGCCCACGGGAGGGCAGAGGCATGCATGCTACCTGCTGACAGGCCGGGGGCCCACCCAGGTCCACCGAGGCAAGTTTTAGAGACCAACTATGGAATAATTAGGTTTCCTTTTGTTTTGTTTGTTTTGGGCAACGGTTTCTTTCCAATTCTTTCTCTTCTTAATATCCTTTACTCTAACAAAAGAATAGGAATTCCTGACACAATTTCTCCCTTTGTGTCTCTCAGTATTATATAAGGATGTACACCTATATCACTGGTTACAAAGGCTGGGTGCACAAGGAGAATCATTTGGACATTTTAATTTCCAACAGATACATTATTTTTGTTTTGTCGATTTTAAATCAGCAAGGCCTGGGATGGCTAAGAGTTTACAAAGCCAAATGGCACAACCTACTAAAAGCCGGTATTTAGACTGTACCTAGCAGAAAGAATGTACAACTTAGAAGCAACAAAGCTGGGTCGCAGTTCCAACCCCTCATTTAATAGTAATGTGACCTGAGGCAAGTCACCTCATTTCTGCATTTCCTGCTCTCCCAACTGAGAAGTGGTAAAAACAAGATTTTCCTTACAGAGTTGTGGTAAGGACTTAGGAGAAAATATTTTAAAAAATTTCTTTAGAAGCTGAAGAATTGTGCAAATATTGATCTCTCCTCCTTACTATCCCATGTGGTCTTTACACAGAGGCTATTTTAGCACAGCTCCAAAGAACACAGTTCTGACAATATGAGCAGATTTTCGTTCATTCTGAACGTGTCAATTGGGCCCGTCATGGGCCTACAAACAAAGTCATTTCTGTAGCGTAGGCTGCTTTTCCAAAGTAATGTAAAGACTTGGATAGTTATTGAATTCATTTAAACGTAACATATTTCACGAGCATCTCTACGTACGTAAGTACTGTAAGACTGCCTTCTGTCATACCAGCTCGAGCCTCCAACATCCTTAAATTTAGGGAGAATACTCCTGGTCAGTGTTAGCTAAAATTAATGACTGACTTGACTCTCTATTTCACTTTCAATGGATACAATTTAGTCATGGGAGATGATATTCATTCAGAAGCCTCTCCAGGAAGAACCATGACGAGGCAGATGAAATTATACTGACTCACGGGGAGGAATTTTGCCCGAAGGGGCCTCAGGGTTAGAGTCGAACAGAGAAACACTAGCGTCAACCTGGAACAATGAATGTGCACAGGTACAGAACCCGTGCATGCGTGTGCGTGTTTAATAATGTTTTATTGCGGTGGTCTGCATACGGCAGAGATAGGAAATATGAGCAACTATTTGCAAACCACCTAAAAGGTTAAGCTTTCTCTGAAGGGCTAGAGGAGAAAAGGCACCAGCATTATTACTAGTTTACATTTTACTTTGGGATTTTTGCTTAAGTTGTAGCCAGAGACTTTCTAGGCTTAAAGTATTGAAGAATGGGTGAATATGGCCTCCTCATTCTTAGAGGGTTTGGAAAATGAATGGTCTTAGCTTGGCTTGAAAACTATAGAATAGAATATATTTTTAGACTAATAAATCTTTTCAATCCTTTCAAAAATAGATCCATGGAGAGAGCAAACAGATAGAAGCCCAGGTGCTGTTTTGCAACATGTCCAGGGTTTTAAAACCGGATAAACACTGAAACGCTGCAGGCACAAATCTGTCCTTTCTCAGACAAAATCCTATGCGATCAGGAGAGCTGCTCTAATCAAGTATGCACATTAAAAAATCCAGAACCCCTGCCAACTTCTCTGCTAGGTACGTATCATAAATGACCTCAGAGTATGGACATTAATCCCTTTCTTATTGATGAAAATGTGCATAATAATACTTTTAGGATGCTTATTGTTGGTATGAGGCCAAATAGAATATCGTACCGAAATACTGTAAAAACTAGGTTGTTTTCCCATATGTTCCCATCGCATTATTTAATAAAACACCATAACGACTTAAGAGCATGAATTTTTTTATGTTTTTTTTTCAATAATTTAATACTTAAGCTGAGTCTTCATGAGATAATTGGTTAGAAATCAACTTATATTTTCAGGACCTTGTTCTCTCCTCGCATATTTCATATTACTCTGCATCTCGACTTTTTTTCTACATGGTTACAATTAAGAAGATATTTTATTGAAGAAACAACAATATTCATTGGGATTGGAACACACGGAACAGAAAGTGAGCTTGCACAGCGAAGAAACGAACCTTTCCGAAGCTTGTAGCCCTAGCGTTTGGCACTGTAACCTATTTATAAATATCAAGTAGGTATTCATAAATGTTTGTGAAGTGACTAAGTGGAGGAATGAATAAAAAGTTGGAGGCTCGGATCTCTTTGCCATCTTGAGTGCTGGTGTAGCGATGAAAGGTGTTCTCTCGTTTCTCCTTATTTTTTTCTCAGGTCGCAGTTAAGAAAATGTTTCATTGCAATTTTTCACCATGGCAAAGTACCTAGGTTTAAAAGATCTCTACGATATATTTTACTTTATTTATTTTTTTAGACGAGGCAACCCTTGGTTGACCTCACAGATTGCAAGGACCTTGTCAGCTTACAATCCCTTATTTTTTATGTTTATTTTTTACGCCTACAGCACCTGGTCTTACTAGGTGGTCTCCCATCCAAGTACTAACCAGGCTCGGCCCTGCTTAGCTTCTGAGATCAGACGAGGTCGGGCTTGTTCAGGGTAGCATGGCCGTAGACTCTATAATATATTTTAAATTAAAGGGTAAATTGGTTTTCTGGCTTTAAAAAAATCTCGTAACTATGAGTACCTGTTTAAGTTCCTTGGAAATGCTAGTTACTGTTGGGGTCATAACTTGATCACGGCAAACATTCATGTGACAGATGCCGGGGTTTCAAGGATTAACATGTCACATCCCTTCCATTGAGAACCTCGGAGAGAGAGGGCAGCATGCTGGAACTGACATGCACCTAGACAAAGACAGGGACGAGTTCCATGATGGGGGACACGCCGGGCACTGGGAAAAAATGTCGCTCCGCCTGGGTTAAGCACAAGAAGCAGAGGGGCTTTGAGGAGGCCGGGGGAGTAGAATCGCTACATGTCCAGGGCAAAGGAACGGCCATGTGGGAGAGCACGGTGTGTCCAGGAAGGAGATCCGTGTGATGTGGCTGGTGTAGAAGGCTTGCGTCCAGGCAGAGGGCTGGGGCTGAGACAGAGGGGGACGTGGTAGGAGGTGAGGCCAGACAGGCAAGCAGAGGTGAGAGCCAGGGGCGAGCTGCAGGGGAACAGCCAACTGTGATTCTGTGTGTCTGACAGGTTTGCTTTCTGCACTGGTAAGGAAATAATAAAAACACAATGGTACGGTCTATCGTGGCCTGGGAAGGTTACCTGAGTGTTCTGAGTTTGACCTTGATGAAAGTGCCTTGAATTCATTAGGGAAGAAAAAAATAAAAGAGGTCTGGGATTGCTAATGTTATTAGGTCAGCTTGCACATCAATTATTTAATGCATTACTCGTGGAAAAAATCTGAACATCAAGTTGATTTCCCAAGATACATTCGAGTTACTTCTCCCCTCTCTTCTCCGGAGCAGTTGGTGTGTGCTCGGAGGATGCAAACTAGATTTACTCACAGCCAGCATCCCTCACCTTCAGATATCGTAAGAAGGTCCATCTTTCTTTGCTAAATCAGGTGATAGATTCTAAAACCGAACTGATTTACGGATTATCTGATGTTACAGATATGCAAGCCAGGTTCCCTTTGTTACGGGAGCCAGCCACAAGGTGACCTAATAGCAAAGAAACGTTTAATGCCGTTCGATCCTTTCCTTGCAGCATTCTAAAGTAAAGCGACTGTGGCAGAGGATGGAAAAGTGGAAGCAACACGAAGGTGCTATGCAGCTATTCCTGCTGCTTACAATGAGCTATCATAAATGGTACGGAACTTGTGCAAAGGAACTTGGCAGCGACATATGTGGAAGTTATTTCTGAGAGCATTTTGGGTTTTAATTCTTAGTGTTAAAAATTACTGACTAGTCAGATAAGGAAATTAATTCCTTTCAAAACATCTTTTTTCCTGCGATATCATTTCCAATAGGATAGAGACTTTAAGGAGCCGTTTACTTCACCCCCACTCCTATGCAGTCTTTTATTTTCTTTAAAAAGAAAAATCTCTAAAGAAAGAGATTTGCCATTCTTGGTAACCTAGCTACACATTCTCAGGAACTATCTAAATTAATCCTTCATGCTGCAATTTACTTATTTCCTCTTATTCTTTCCTCAGTAAAGCCAGGGAAGCGCTGACCCTTGTTACATGTTTGCCAACGAGTCTCATCAGCCCTCAGTCTTCTCCTCTTCAAGCTGAATACTCCTCTTGCCTTTCCCTATTGTTCACAGATATCAACGTTTTTGCTCTGTTTTACTTTCGTTAGGATAGAATTTTCCAACGCGTGGACCTGCTGAGCTAGCAGGATTTGTGCTACACGAAATCCACTTGGGGAACGGTTGATAATATGCAGTTTCTACTTCTTCCATTCCTATCGTACAGTCGATGGAATTAGACTCTTCCTGACTCAGCTTTGACTTAAGTATCAATACGTTAAATCTGACACCAAAGTTAAGTGTAAGAAAAATCTGCATATGAGATTTCTGAAGAAAATCCACGAGGCTAGGATCTCCAGCAGGTCAAAACTTTAAAACTTTATTTTTAAATTTTTAAAAAAAATTTTCAGGTGAGGCGACCCTTAGTTGACCTCACGGATTGCAAGGACCTAATCAGTTTACAATCCCTTATTTTTTATTTTTTATGCCTACAGCACCTGGTCTTCCTAGGTGGTCTCCCATCCAAGAACTAACCAGCCCCGACTCTGCTTAACTTACGAGATCAGACAGGATCGGGCTTGTTCAGGGTGCCATGGCCGTAGACAAAACTTTAAAACTTTAAAGAAAACAAATAAAAAAGGTGAAATCACACCTTATACCATATTCAAAAACTAAAATGGATCAAGACTTAAAAATAAAGGTTAAAACTATAAAACTTTTAGTAAAAAACGAGGAAACGCTTTGTGACACTGAGTTTGATAATAAATTCTTGGATATGACACCAAAAGCATTGGCAAAAAAAGTTAGATAATTTGGAATACATCAAAATTAAAAACTTTTGTGTATCAAAGGACACTCCTTACAGTGAAAAGAATCCATAGAACAGGAGGAAGTACTTGGGAATCATACATCTGATAAGGAGTTGATATCCAGGATAAATAAAAAGGTCATACAATTCAACAACGACAAAATAAAAAATCCAATTAAAAAATAGGCAAAGAATTTGAACAGAAATTTCACCAAAGAAGAGATACGAATGGCCAAAAAGTACATGAAAACGTCACTAGTCATTAAGGACATGCAAATCAAAACCACAACGAAATACCACTTTACACGCATCAGGATGGCTACTATCAAAACAAAAACAAAAACAAAAACAGAAAATAACCAGTGTTGGGAAGGCTGTGGAGAAACTGAGAGCCTGTGCATTGTCGGAGGGAAGGTAAAATGGTGTGGCACCGTGGACAACGGTGTGGCAGTTCCTCGAAAAATTAGAACTAGAATCGCCGTATGACCCGGTGTGCCATATGCACACTCGTGTTCATAGCAGTATTATTTACAGTACCCAAGAGGTGGAAGAACCCAAATATTCATCGACAGATGACGAGTAAACAAAATGTAGTATATACAATGGAATATTATTCAGTCTTAAAAAGGAAGGACATTCTAACACATGCTACGGTATAAGTAAACCTTGAAGACTTTATGCTAACTGAAACAAGCCACTCGTGAAAGGGCAACTGTCGTATGATTCCACTTATGTAAGGACCCTAGAGTAGACACATCCATAGAGACAGAAAGCGGCTGCCAGGGGTCATGGGGGCGCGGGAATGGGGAGCTAGTGTTTACTGGGTACAGTTTCAGTCCGGGGAGATAGGGTTCTGGCGATGGGTGGTGGTGGCTGTACAACGACCCAAGTGCACTTAATGCCGCAGAACTGTTCACTTAAAAATGGTAAAAATGATAAATTGTTACGTACATCTTATCAGAAAAATGAGCAGAGCTGAGAAGGGGGATGGAGAGGAGGCTCTGTGGCTTGCCCTGGATCCCGTCCACTTTCCCCTACCCCAGGGGCTTCTATGTCTTTCACTGCAGGTCTAGTGGGGTCGAGCAGCTGTGGGACACTCGAAAAGCTTGAACTGCAGCCGGGACAGCATGAAGCAGGATCTGTAGAGCAGGGCAGACGCACTGCTATGGCCTCATGGCCATAAAACTGCTGCTTTGAGAGGAACACTTGCAGAGTTTTGGGGGACAATGGACACAAGCGTGCCTGCAGTCCCAGCAGGAAGCAGAGTTGCTGGATTTTCTTAGACACCACCCACCAGGCCTGTCTCAGCGATGGTCTGCAGGCACACTGCAGGGTGCCCGGCAGACAGGGGGAGCCTAGGAAGTGACCAGCGGGCCACAGAGGGAGGGCCAGGGAAAGGGGCAGGAAGATCTAGAAGGGGTCCTCTGAAGAGCCGTAGCCACGGGTATGAGTCAGTTTTTAAACATCTGCCAGGCCACAGGACACAGGGTGCCAGTTCAAGTAAGAATTGTCTTACTCCCTTGCCTCCCTCCCCATCCCAGGCGGACAGACACAAGAAAGGGGTGGGGCCAAAGAGGCCCGAAGCAAGACAAGTCCAGAGAGCAGATTTAAGCAATTTCTGAGGTTCGACTAATACCTTGGATTGCACATTCTCATGTCTCAGTAAAGACTGCCACATGAAGAGGCTTCCTCTGAATGAGCAGAAAATGATGGCATCTGTGGAGAAGAGGAATTTTACCTATGTTGTATAGAGTTCAATGGGACTGCAGGAGACAAAAATATAGCTTCATTTTGGTCACCGACCACTACCAGCTACAAGATGGGGGTCCCTGAAGAACGGATCTAGGCTTCATGGAAAACCCCTAGAAACAAAGTCCGTGGCCCCCACGGTGGTATCAGGGTTTTGGTCTGGTCTTACGTTTGTGTTCTCTGTGTCACCTGAGATAATTTACTTAACTTCTTCGAGCCTCGGTTTCTTCATTCGTGAAATGGAACTAATTATAGTATCTGCCACCTTAATGATTTTTAGAAATAAATGAGACAATGGAGGTAAGTGCTTGATAAATGTGAGCTGTAATTATTATTATAGGTAGAAAAAATTACAGGTGTTTCCCTCTCGAGCATTTAATTTCCAACAAAGAATACCACGAGTCTTCTCTCTGAACTCCTGGAAACTTGCATGTGACAAGGACCTCGGAAAGAGAGTATTAGAGGTATCAAAGCCCAAGCTCAATTTAACTCAGATCTACAATACCTGGGAGCCCGCCATGAGCAAGGTCCTTTGCTGGGCCCATTTGGGGGATGATGTCTATGCGGAAACTTCTGGAGCAGTGGAGAACCTGCTTCTCATTGGCTGAATTTGCTTCATGAAGTCTTTACCATGGCAACAGGGAAGCCCTTGCAGGGAACGGCAGCTGACACTGAAAATGTCACCTCTCTCAAGGTACTCGAAATTGCACAGCATGACTCATGGTGGCTTTCTCTTTCTGGCTAGCTGCTGGATCATACGCTGAGCAAACATAGAGCATTCAAGAGGTTCCCAAGTTACAGAGATGCCTTATGAGGGAGAGAGCATGTTCATGAAAGCGGAGATGATAGATTTGCAAAATGACTTGCTCAGGATATGAAGGAGTACTCGTGAAGTCAACAAATATTCCCCACCTGCTTTTAGGAGCCAGGTACTGGTCTAGGCCTTGAGAAATCAGTGGTGAACTTGATGGGCAGGTGCCATATTCCAGCACGCTTACGGGGGAGGGAGACAATGGGAGACAGACCGTGTAGGCACAGACACAGAAACCAGAGATTACCCTACAGTGATAACCGCCATGAAAGATAGTCATCAGACGGTTAAGAAAGTGAAGTGGTGGCATTCGGGCTGAAATGCAAATGACAGGAAGGATCTAGGACTTGGGACGATCCTGGCAAAGATTGTTCCAGTCACAAAAAAGGGTTAGAGGTCAGAGAACTAGGAAGGTGTCTGAACTTGGAGGCCCCTACGCTAAGTCTGGATTTTATTCTAAGTCTGATAGAAAACCATTAAAGAATTTCTAACAGAGACGTGATGTAATCTGATTTATAGTCACTTGAAGAAGATCATCGTGGCTGCCGCTGGAGACTGAACTGGCGGGAGATGAAGGGCAGGGTGGCGAGAGGGAGGCAGGAAGAGACTCGATTGTCCGAATGAGAAATGACGGTGCTTGGACTCGGGTGGGTGGTAGAGGTGGGGAGAAGGTACGTGAGAGACGCTGGCTGTGCCTGCTTCTTTCCAAGCAGGATAAGAACACTCCACACAACACTGACGTACACAGCCTGCAGCACAGAATCAGGAGATTTTGCCTTAAACTTGTTCTCCACTCTTTCATGTCTGTGTCTTGTCTTTGCAACTAGATGGTCATGTCATTCGGTACGTAGATACCAACCAAGTACTTGCCAAGTCTGTGGCATTGGCCCTTTCTACTAAGGAATTTACCAGAAGGTGGTGAACATAAGGCACATACAAATTAACCAGCAGACGCCAGCGGAATATGGCGAGCACCATAAAAGCAAAGCTATCGGTCTTGTTAAAGGAGAAAGAGCATCAGGTAGAGGAGCGCACAGCTATCCTTGAAGAAAGACCCTTTACAATGAGCTCGGAAGTCACCTGAGAGGATGACGGCATGATCAGATCAGGGAACGGATTGGAGTGAGGCAAACATGGTGTAGACACTGGTGAACAAGCTGGGGTAGCAGCCTAGGATGAGATGCTGGTGGGGGGAGTGGGATGAGGCGGAGGGAAGGAGATGAGTGTGACACATATTTAGGGAGGGGAAGCACCTGAGCCATGGGCCTGGGTGATTGATTGGATGGGGACGCGGCTAAGCAGGAAGCAAGAGGAAAGCATGACTCGCAAGGATTGTCCTTTCTTTCTCCCTCCTTCTCTTATACTTTTGTTCTAAAGAAACATCAATGACTGCTTATTGAAGGCAAACTGAATGGGACTACATTTTATTAATAAATGTCTAGTTTTTCCAGTTCTATGCACTGTGGGGCTCAGGGCATCTGTATCTGTATGTGTTTGTGTGTGTGTGTGTGTGTTAGAGAGAGAGAGAGAGAGAGAGAGAGTTTTTCATTTAAATTTGATTAAACTATTTTTAATTGATTGATTAAAACATAAAAACTAATACAAACAAAACAGACGGAAGGGCCTACGAGAGAGATAGTTTTAACTGAGTAATAACTTTGGTAGAGCGTAGAAACTGACTTGGAATGAAAAACAGAGATTGTTAGTTTCGAATTCTTTTATAAATTGATATTTCATATTTGTGTAAAACTTAAATAGTTGTATCATATAGTTACTATTATCTCTACTTTATAGTAGAAACTGAGGTCCAGAGCAGCTAAGTGTCATCCAAGGTCATCTGGCTCTAAGAGGTTGGAGGCAGGAATTGAACTTGGGTCTCTACAACTGAATTTGTTGTTTCGGGATGGTTATGTGTTAGAATACTAACAGATTGATAACAGGGCTAATAATTAGTTATGTTAAAAATAACAACTACATATCTAATAGTTTTTACAAGTAGATCAGGAGGTTTCTGTAAACAATCTGGTAAACTCCACAATCCTTAATAGCATACTTCATACACAGGGGCCAGGATGATGGTTCTTGATATTGGATGAGAATGTATGACTAGGACAGTTCAGTGAATCCTCACAGTTCAAAGCAAGTCATAACAGGACAAAGTCATTCACTTTCATTGTTTTTTTCTATTCAAGAATATTATCTCTTCAGAAATAAAAATTGAGGGAGAAACTACACTCTCATCCAGTGGGTAGTGGCATTTAAATTTCTAAGAAAAGAATGATCGAACGTGCTAAGGAATACCATAGGGGAGAGCTTAGTTGATTATAGTTCTTTCTAGGAAATGAGAAAAAACATATTTGGCTTGTATGAAAAGGATGAATAAGAATGAAAACATGTCCCGGACTTTGCAGCAGGAGAGTCTCCAAGGAAAGAGATAATGTTGAGAAGAAATTAGCAAGGCTAGTGAACTAAAGGAAAATAGGATGGTTTTGTCTGAATGAACGTGAATGAAATCAAAGATTGTTATAAAACGATCCGACAGAGGGAAGCAAAATGGCATCATGAACTTAGAGCCAATACCTGAACAGTTTGAAAGACTTCAAGAGGAAAGAAAATAATATTAAATTAATTTGGGGGGACAGAAATAGAGGTAGAAATAATCACGAGATTCACTATGATGCTATTTCACAAAGTAAGAAAATTGAAAACGTAAAGAAAAACTATCCCAGAGCAAAGTCGTGGGGTCAGACACAGGCATGTACTTCTAGATACAATTTTCAACAGATAAAGGCAAGGTAACCATGGACAAATTCTGCATTTGTTTTGAAGGCTGGAACTGAAAATCCCACCCTGACTAGGTAGGAGGAGCCCGCCCATGAATTCCCACAGATTGAGAGAAATGTGTAGTGCAAATTAATTGGAAAGGAGTTCATGGAATAAATATACTACTTAGAGAGAGGAAAAGATTGATTATGAAGCCATTTATTCAAAGCTATCATTTATTTATGACAAAATTGTTTGTAATAAAAAGAGATATATGATCCAATACTTGCCGGGGGCTTACGCACGATAAAAAAAATGTATTTATGAGGAAAGTAACCAATAATTCCATGCTGAGCAGAATACACAGCACGGCTCTCCGTGTGGTTCGGAGGGGATGAGGGCCGTGTGGTGGCAGGAAGGGGCTTCCTGGAGGAGGAGAGCTTCGCAGTGGGCCCAAGAATGAGCAGTGTTTGGAGAACTGAACAGGAAGTCAGGGGCCGTTACAGGATGAGAATTTGTCTTGAGTAAAAGTGTACAGGTCACATGCAAGCCATGCTTTGGGAACTAGGAAAAAACAAGCTAGTTGGAGTGGAGGCTCCTTGTAGGACAATATGAAGTCAAGGTCACTGGTGTCACTATAACAGCGGTTGGATGTTAGACTGAGTTGGGACTTTGACAACAGTGGGAAACCACTAAAATTTTCAAATAGGGATATAAATAGATGAGAATAATGTGAAGTCCCAGGTAGGGTGGCTCGGGAGGGAAGAGTGGTGGCAGACAGTAATAAGGAGGCTGTTACAATGGTAACGATGATGACGATGACAATAATAAGACGAGCGGCCAGCGTTTGCTGAGTGCCTACTATGTGCCGTCAATCACTGTAAGTACCTTACATACATTATCTCGATTACTTCTCTTAGCATCCTTAAGGGAATGGTATTTTTCCTCGTGAGGAATCCTTTCCACGGAGTAGGGGGGTGGTTATTCAACTGGCCGGACCACGGGAGAGCCTACACCCCAAGAAATCGCGGGGTGTCTCGGGAAGAGGGAGCAGGCAGCGGCTTTTTGTAGGGTTCGGGCTGGGCTGAGTAATTCAGAGGAGCTAAGGGGAATGGGGGTCATCTCTGGACTAGGGTTCCCGGAGACGGGCTGGCTCCGGGCTGGCCGCTGCTGTCACGAAGTGAGGGCAGTTTAGCACTTGGGGATCTCAGTAATCTTTTCTCAGGAACGAAGTGGACTGGGAAGTCATGGATAAGAAAACAGTAATGATTCAAAAGAAAGGGGACCCGACATCTTGAGGCTGTGGCCTGCCTTGGGAGAATCATTGTTTTCTGCTGGTTTCGTCTCTGATTTTACCTGTTATCGCAGCCTGACTGTTACGAGGGTAAATTTTATTTTCTCAGTCCTGGGCTTTGCTCTCTCACTATTGTACAGCTGGTGAATCCGAGACACAGAAACATGGTGTTGCGCTCCTGGTAAGTGGTAGAGCCTGGATTTGAACCTGCAGTTGTTTAGGTGTGAGGTTGGGAGGGTCTAAATCGAAGACAAGATGGAAAGGAAAGGGGCTGTGAATGAAAGGACTGGGGAAATTTGCTGACTAATTAAACGTGAGGAACGAGAGAAAAGCCACCAGCCGGACACAGTGCCTCTCCGTAAACAAGGAGTGTGTCAAGGGTAGAGGAAGAGGAATTTTATTTTAGGCTACTGAAGGGAAATGCTTGAAGATTAGCATAAGACAAAGAAAGTAAGGCAGATAGTTTCTAAAATGCCATCGTAAAGAATCTTCACTCGATATCAATTAATTTAGAAACTTACATTAATATTATTTAAATTTCCCACCCACCTGCTATGGTACCGTTAGTTCCTATTACTTTGTCCTTAAAATAGCTATGTGTGAGGGAGGTATGACTCTGCATTTTCCAGGTGACATTCTCAAGGTCACAGAACAAGTCAGGAGTGAAATTCGGATTGCACTGGTTTTATTTGCTGCCCATTGTGCAATTATTCCAAACCAAATTCTCTCCTAAGGTATAGAGATTATCGATTGAATTTGGTACAAGTCTTGATGCATCTTAGTAGAAATAGCAGATTTAAATTTAGCGAGTTGTTTGACGGTCAGAAAAAAAAAAAATCTTGACATTACTAAAGAAATATAATATTTTTGTTATATAGCAGGCTGCCATGAAGTGAGGGTAGTTTAGCACTTGGGTGTGACATTTAAAGTTTTTAAATTTTTGTGAGAGAATAACAAATTTCCCTTGCCTACAAATAGAATGGTTGCAAAAATTTTTTTCACAATTTGAGTTAGAATGGGTGGCACATTTCAAGAGTGAATTTCAAAGGCTACGAATCTGGCATTAAATTATGGGCTATCCATTCTATTGGGTAAAGCTGTACATGCCCATCAAATCCCTCCTTCCACACGTGTTTTCATTGGTAAAATAACAATACTGTTAGTCAGTCCTTCCTCCCCAACCCAAATTTCCTGTTTGATGACAGAAGAGACATTCGTGAAGATGTTCATAAAACGTTTGGTTGACATACAGTTTCATATAGCCTATTTACATTTTTTTTCTAAATTGGATTTTAAAACATAATAGAGACTGTACATAAATCATACCCACCAGCATTATGAGAAAATGGAAAATTTTCTCCAAGGAGAGAACTGCAAGGCATTCTAATTGCCTTCCTTTTTATCAGTCACTGAGGGATCCCCCCCAAAAACGACTGGTGGTGTTGCTAACGAATCCAGCAGGAAGGCCAACAAGGGGGGAGTAGGCTTAGTCAGTCACTCACTGTCTAGGAGAAATAATTCCTTGGGACCTTACTGAGACTAATAATTCCTTGGGACCTTACTGAGAAACTTGCTGGTTAATGCTCTAGACCTACACTGACTATTCCAGAGTCCAATGAGGACAGGTGAAAAGTAAAAACTTTGAAATCAGATTAGTCACCATAAAAGAAGTTGAGAAATAATGACGTTTTGCTTTTAGAAAAGTAGGAACTCTTTACGCCAAAATCTGAGAAAATACTAGTCAAAAGTCTGATGACTCTGCTTGCTCCAAAGACATTACAGAAAAATCGATGACGATTTGGGATGTTTTGCTACACCTTTTTAAGATGTCAGTTACAGTCGGTATTGCCTGTTCTTCAGTTTCTACAGGCTGGGCCTGGAATGAACCTGCCTGGTGAGGGGAGTGTTGGGAGAGACAAGGGTAAGGGTATTTATTTCAAGCTCCAACCGCCACAGTCCTAAGGCAGGTTTTGCCCTATGAATCACGATTTGCTCCTTCAGAAATGCAATACCATTGAGAAGTTGTCGCAAGCATAAGCTCTTTTATTCATTCAAAGCCTTTCAAAGTCTTCTCCAAGGACAATGTTGTTCTTTCTCCTTGGAAGATTATTTTTCTATAGGCTGTGTCCTCCTTTGAGATCTAAGACACCAGGGTGTGTACAGTTGGGTTTCAGCATTCTCTGGCTTTGATATTTGCATAATTTATTGACCTCTTCACTATAGCCATGGTCTGGGGTAGAAAAGCCCTCCACCGACATACAAAGCCCTGGACCTTGTCTGTGTGAAACTAGTGACCACAGAGGCCCACATTGACCTGGTTTGCTTCCATGGGGAAAGAAGTAAGCAAGGTATCTAACGTCACTTCTTTTTTAGCAGAGGTTTTAAAATAAAGATACTCCTAGAATCTTTAATGGAAGAACCCCATTAGTAAGGGTCAGATTTATGGTTTTAGGTGAACTTAGTCAGCTATGCCTTAAGGAAAAGACATTATTCATGAATTCATGTCACAAAACTATCAAAATGTTCAGCACATCTATACAGTTTGATTAAACTGTTTTAGAGGCACATTTTCATTTAATTCATCTGCTGCCAGGCTACTTGAGAAATCGCTGTATTTGGTGCATATTTCGAACTAACTGCTTCAAAACCTTGACAATATGTTTAGTTTGCATAAATCAGGCAAAACATATTTTGTTTTGTTCAGCGTGCTCTGAACTTTCACAGTTATTTCATTATCTGCTCAGATGGTCCCTCAGCCTTGCTTCAACTGAAAGGGAAATTGTAAATGTTGTTAAAATAAAACCAGGCTGATGCTTTGGCAGCTGTGCAATCTGCAAAAGACCTGGGTTCAGGGATCTAGTTGAAATCCAAGAAGCTTATCTTCACTAACTTCTCTTGGTGATGAGCATCACTATTCATCACATTTTGTAGAAATCCGTCCAACTTTCCCTCTTTAAGGAAATCTATTTTCATTTTAGAAGGATCCATCTTATCCAAGCTTCCCTTCTTGGTCTCGAGCATTGCTAATTATAAGGTTTTTCTTCCTCTTTATAAAAGTCTAAAATTTGTCTTGCTTATGGCGATATAATTTTGAGTCACTTAATTATGGCAACATTATCTTTCTTATTTCTCCTCTTTTCTCATTATTGTCTTTTACCGTTAATTCGAAATAACTATTCAAATATTTTTTCTTTTATATTGTGTCTGTTTCTGTATATCCTCGTTTACTGCTCACAAACTTTTAAGGTTTCAATTTTTGGGTTTGCTCTTGGGGTTTTAGGAATTCTTCATGCTCACCCCTGACCTTCCTCAAGGACAGAGGTGGCCTCATTCTCTCTCCTGCTCCATGGAATTCCTCACGTAAAATTTTCCTTTTGGACAAGAAATTTAGTATAATGGGACTAGATATTTAAAACGAGATACAAAGGTTAAGATGTGGGGATTAGTCAATAAAAGACAAAGGAAAGTATTAACCTAGACTCGGTCTCTACTCATTTGTTCATTCATTCATGTATTCAACAAACATTTAATGAGTGGTTCAGGGACCATGGCAGATACAGTGGAGAACAATGGTCGCAGGTGTCTCCTTTCTCTGAGTGCAGTCTGTGCGAGATAAAGACAGTTATAACACTGGTAAGTGCTACTAAAGAAGAAAGTATATGTTATTGTATTATACATTATACTTAATACTCTATCTTTAAGGATTAATAGAAAGACATGAAACAGGATTTTCCTAGCTTTTTAGCCCCTTATATGTGAAGATATTCTGGGGATCGTTGGCACTAAAAAATTAAAATATCCATCAGAAATCATTTCGGAACATTCTAACTCCTCTGCCCGTGTCTCCCTCATTTCTGTTTCTTTCTTCTCCATGTGAAAGGAGGGCGTGTTCAATATTTGCTTTAATGGGTAGAGTCGACTGTCGCTTTACTGGGGGATTTTGTTAAACAGCTCCTGAATCACGGCAGAGAAGACATCCCACAATTGGAAGAGCAACTCCTTCTTCATGATCTTTAATTTACCAGCTTACAAGGAATCCGCAGCCTCAATAACAAATGTGTCTCCTTCCTCTGGTCTGCGTAATCCCTCTTTACCTATCACTGACCTTCTGATTGACCTCTTTAACCTTTCCGGTACTTACTACAGTTCGACCCACTGTTTTCTCTGTAATTCACATGCTAATCTTTGGCTCATTATCGTGCATTATTTATGTAGAACAATTATTATTCCACACACTTGGCGATGTCATTTATGAGATTTATGGTGTGCAGAGTAAAGTAGCAATATTACAATTGGAAAAATTTAAAAATCGAAAAGAGCGTATCCTTCTAATGTTAGGGCTTTGGCAAGTATGGATTTAAATGACAACTGGCTTCGGTAGGGTCATTTTATCTTCTGATTAAGTAAACTATTTAGTGAGTTAAAAACTTTCTATTCATTTATTATTATTATTTTTTAAAAAGATGAGTCCTTTAATCAAAATTAGCCAAGGGCTTACTAAGTAGTGAAACTAACTTTCATGCGTGGCTTGCACAGAAAGGCTAAAATGATAATGATGGGAATTAGCAAGTATTGATGACAATGTAAAGCCAACAGTGCTGGAGGGAAAATAAATGAGTAAAATCACTTTGAAAAACTGTCGGACCTATAAAACCCGAACATACGCCTGTCTTCCCATGACTAGTAATTCCACTCCTAGGTATGTACCCAATAGGAGAATAACGTAAATTGTGGCCAAGAATGCTTACAGCTGTGTGAGAGTTCATACTGCACTGAACCCGAGACTATCTGAATCCTCCTCAGCATTAGAATGGATAAATAAATACATTGTGGTGGATTCATACAATGCAATACTGTGATGAGAACTGAATTAACATGCATCGATACGGCTGAATTTCACAAACATAATTATTGAACAAAAGAAAGCAGATACAAACAAAGCATACACTAGATGATTTCCTTTACAACAAGTTCAAAAACAGGCGCCCTACTTGTCAGGAGAGTACCCTTGGGGTGGTTGAGGGGACCGATGTTTACATGAGTGTGTTTAAATTTTGAAAATTAATCAGGTTATTCATTTTTTATTTGTGTACTTTTGTATATGTGTACAATGCTTCATTAACAATTTACAAGAAAAGAGAAGGCGGGGGTCGGGGGAGAGACTGGTGAAGAGACAAGCGAATCTACTCTTTGGCTGCGTCACGGGCGGAACCAGACAGATGAGGGGAGCTGACAGGGTTTACCCTTTGACAGCCCTTTCTCTCCTTTCCGTGACCTCCTTACTAGCTCTGGGAACCTTACAATCTTCATTCTTCCTTTTTCTGTAGCAATATCACCATCAGGAACCGATGTCCATCAAACATTTCTTTCCGAGTGTAAAATTAGATGGGTTTTCACCTCTCCCAGGGGCGGCTGCATTTTAAGCTTTCCGATGTTTCTCGCGTGGGATAAGAAGTCCTTAGTCATCTATTAGAGGAACTTCAGTGGCTGGAGGCAGATTTTTGGGGACAGGGCTTCTGGAATCGCACTGCTTAGGCTCTGCTTGCCTTTCTCACGAGCAATGCCAACACTGGTTGAGGGTAGTTCAGTGCTGCTTCCTCTAGAAAACTGTCTTCATATTCTCATAGCATCTTCCTACATACTTTTATTATTGCAACATGTAACTCTATTTTGTAATATAGTATTGATGTGCTTATCACCTCCATTAGACAATGCATTCCTTGAAGGCTGGGACAATCATTCACTTCTTTATCTCCAGTGACCAGGCACTGTGTGTGATGCTGAGTAGGCAATCAATCAAACCCGGTGGGAATTTTACCACATCGTTAAAGATCGCCTAGTCCCCATGCAATTTATACTTCTCTAAGACGTAGAAAGATAAACCTTCTAAACTCTTTTCTACAATGTCTGTACAACATGGATATCAAAATCTGACAAGCACTGCATGAAAAAGAAAG
Organism: Pteropus medius; assembly: GCF_902729225.1. NCBI lineage: Eukaryota > Metazoa > Chordata > Mammalia > Chiroptera > Pteropodidae > Pteropus > Pteropus medius. Next base: position 6,111,035 of record NW_024350926.1, on the reverse strand, counting down.
GTACAGCTCAGTAGAACCTAGACTTATCAATGTAAAAATCCTCTGTCAAATAGCAGCAACCAGAATCTGGCAACACATTAAAAGAGTAAAACTTCATGACTAAGTAGAGATTATTCCAGAAACACAAGGATGGATTGGTATCAGAAAGTGTACAAATATACTTTATCATATTTATAGACTTAAGGAAAAACTTATGATCATCTCCATAGACCCAGAAAAGGTAGTTGTCTAAGTCCAGCCACCACTTCTTATTTAAAAAGCATTAATGTAATAATTGATAGATAGTTCCTTGCCATAATAAATATATCCCTATATCTCCATCCATCCATCCATCCATCATCATCCATCCATCCATCATCCATGTTAGCAAAAAACTGGCATCAAAAATTAACAGAGAAATATAAATAGCATTCCTGCTAATGTTACAGATGAAACAAGGATACCTTACCATTATAATTTAACAAAATGAAACAAGAAAAAAATATGAGAAGTATAAAAATTGGAAAGGAGAAGATAAATACATTACTATACTTAGAGAAGAGTTTTTACCTGGAAAACCCAAGAGAATCAACAAGCACCAAAAAGCATACAATGAAAGAATTCAGTAAGGTCTAATATCAGTTAATAGCAATCAATACTCTTTTGTGCATAAATACAAATTAGAAGATATAATGAAAGGAAAGACCCCACTTAGAACAGTACTTTCAAAGATAAAACTTTGCAAGAAATGTGAAAACTTAGATGAAAACTTTAATACATTTCTGAAGGACACAAGATAAGACCGCCACCAAGTGAAAGACATCACATATGCCTGGGATAAGAAAAGTGGAGAAAGAAAGCTGTCTATTCTCCTGAAGAGAATTTATAAAGTAAATATAATCTTAATAAAAATATCAATGAGTTTTTAAAGGAACTAAAGTAGCTGATTCTAAAGCTCATACAGAAAAACGAATAAGCAAGAAGAGCCAGGAAAATTCCAAAAAGATAGATAAAAGGGGACTACCCCTCCCAGATGTTAAAACGCACTACAAAGCCTACACGATTAAACCAATGTGGTATAAGCACATGATCACGTAGACGAAGGGAAGATTACAAAAAACAGACTCCATCACTTACAGGTCTTTATGTATGATAAGTGCGGTATCACTGGGCAAGGAGTTAGCCAGAAGTAAAAGGAGAGTTTTATCCATTTTTTTTTTTTTTTAAATTGCAGGATAAATTCAAAATGGGCCAAAGATTTTTCTTTTAACTTTTTAACCTTTTATTAGGGCCAAAGATTTAAGTGCTAAAAATAAATGAAACCATAAAAGTTTTAAAAGAAAAGAAAATTTAAAAAACACCTTTATAACCTCAGAAGGGGAAAAGTCATTTTAAAACCTGACTCAAAATCAGGAAGTTTACATAAAAAAAAGAAAAAAGAAACAAGACGGAAATCCCTTATCATTCTAGATAACGAAAGCTTATTTCTTTAAGAAAGATGTTTCTTTATGAAAAAATTGGTTAAAAAGGTAGGATAACAAATAACATAAATATGGTTTGGTAGATCTCATTTCATGAGGTGATTATGCACATCATTTCTCTTCAATTTCATGTTTTAGCTTGACAATTGTGACGGTTATACAACAAATCGGGCCATAATTTACATATTATAACTTACATAGCTGATGCCACACCTTCCCGATGATCATATTTTAAATACTTAAGAATGTTTACTCAGCTGAGGTGATCGCTTTGTAAGTTATATAAATGTCCAATCACTACGTTACACATCTGAAATTAATATATTATACTTCATCTCTAATTGAAAACTTAAAACAAAATGAAACAAAACAACAACATAAAAACAGCCTTCGGCCAGAGACATGTGGGCTTAGGTTGGGATGTGCTTTCTCTCTTTCAAGCACCAAAACTGCTTGATGCCAAGTACCAAAACTTTGAAAAATAATATATCTATATATTTTAAACATTAGTCATTCTAATAAATGTAGGAAAAAATTGGGAGTAACTGTATTGGAGGAGGATATTCTTCAAAAACTTGGGAATAAAGAACATAAGTCTATCTTCCTTGACTAGCTACACTACAAACTATACTATATTACTAACTATACTATATTAACACACAACTGGTCCCATCGAGGATAAAGACACTGGATGGTGCAAAGATAAGACGTGACCATACCTGACTGAAGGGACTTCCTTATCTAAACAGGTGAAGGAATTATGTGTCCATCAGAGGGAGCTGTCAGCCAGCAGTGGACATCTGGACAAAGAAGGACAGAGAGATCAAGTCCTTGCCAGAGCATAACCTGCAGGATTGCTGTGGATTGTTTTCTCTCTGATGACGGTGACCATGAGTTCTGGTTTATCTGGGACGATCCAGGTTTATGCCTCTTGTGCTGGTGTAATTATTTATAGTGCTTCCGTTCAATCTCAAAATACAATGGATGATAAGTTATATGGGCATCCTGACCCTAAGCATTCAGCCTTTTCTATCCTACCTGTTTTTCTCAATGCTGCACCTTCTTTGCTAAGTTCCTTCAGAATGAACAACCTGTTTTGATTTTTGACTGGCATCTTGCCGAGATATCCCTCCTCCCCCATGATATCTCTAGAGCAAAACGATGTATCCACCCACTTACAGAGGCTCTGGGCTAGGGGGCAGCTTGACTGCACAGGTAAAAACCATCCAAGTAGGAGTCAAGGTGACAGGGATATTAAGCCAATAGGGTTTTAGTGTCTGGTCCCATGGACAGTAATTAAAAGAGTGAGTAAAGAATACTAAGATAAGACTGACAATAAAACATACAAACAAAATTAGAAACAAAGGTCTACAGCCATGCTACCCTGAACAAGCCCGATCCCGTCTGATCTCAGAAGCTAAGCAGGGTCAGGCCTGGTTAGTACTTGGATGGGAGTCCACCCAGGAAGACCAGGTGTGAAAAAAAAAATAAGGGATTGTAAACTGACAAGGTCCTTGCAATCTGTGAGGTCAACCATGGGTTGCCTCGCCTAAAAAAAAATAAAATGGAAGTTAGAAACAAAGGCTAACACTTTTGGAAAAGGCATTAGCCAATTATTTCCTCAAAAAAAAAAAAAAAAAAAAAAACAGGTTATTGTTGAAGACTGATGTTTGTTTCTAAATGTTCAGGTGGGAGGTCTGATCTCAGACATGGTAAGCACCCAGTAGAGTGGAAATATGGAGCATCTGTGATCTTTGAGGCTTTCTTAGGAAGAGGCATTCTTGCATATTGATTGTCCTTGCCAGAGAAGTAACAGAGGACATATTTGGGGGTCATATTAGCACTATGCATTCATTTTAAAAAGAGTATTTCTCTAACAAAGTTGAAAGGAGAGGTCAGTTTATCTAAGAGACCAACGTCCTGTAGCTAATCAACTTCACTTCCTTCTGCAATTCTCTAGGGTAACAGCAACCTGCTATGTGGAGCTGCCAGAGAGAGGGGCTGTAACTCCCCAAGTTCTGTTTTCCTTTTTTGTTACAAATTATAATTTGCCACACATTATAATTTATAAATGCCACATGTACCGTTGGGGGAAAATCAGATTTACAGGAGGAAGGACAACTGATTTTCATATATTAGAGCAGTAATTGGTTAGGGATCTTGGTGAAAATGTCTCGGAAAAGAGAAAGAATATTTGATGTTTGGACTTTTTCTCCACGTGGAATAGAGTGTCATCCCCAACCCCATCATGTAGAGCAGAGTATTTAGAATAAAATACTAGATTGTAATTTACTCGATTTAAAGGCTTCTTTTCTGATTGCTTATGATTAATGGGCCACAGAGGTTCTGGACACAAAACCACTTCACACGACATGTCGTTAACAAATATTTATTGAGCACTCAGTTTGGCCAGGTACTGTGTTAGAAAAGGAAGCAACATTGGTCAGGATCCTCAAGAACCTTATAGTCTAATGTGCTTAACAGTAATTAACCGACTATCAAACCACATACACATAAAATTATAATTGTATAAACAATTAAAGAGAGCCGACCTTTGCAATGTGATGAATAGGATCCTCAGTGAGGTAGTATCTTAGGGCCAATGTGCTTGGTGCTGTGAGGGTCTGAAAGGCGAACTGATGAAGACTGGGTCAGAAAGTTTCCCTTAGGACACGACTCTGGGCTTGGAGGGCACGTGGGCATCACCTGGGTGGGGAGCTGGTGTGGGGGTGAGGTGAGCAACCACGTCCAGCACACGGGGGCGCTGTCTATTTTTCCATTATACGGTCTAATCCTCAATGGTATTGGAAAATTCCACCCAAAGACACTAAAAGTGTGTCGTGACTACTATTTTCTAACTGCAAACATCCTCCAAAACTTCTTTCCACTTCATAAATGAAGCATATGGATTCTAGGTCACATTCAAGGTTAGTATGGAAACTAGATTACAATGACTCTTCTTAGAGATAAAGACTCTATTTAATAGTTTTCATTCAAGAAGCATTCATTGAGTTGCTCCGACATGCCAGGCACTGTACTAGGTGTTTTTTTTTTTTTTAAACTGTGACATGAAACAGATCATTTGATAGTTCGATCATCTGTTGTCATCTAAAGATTTTTTACTTAAAAGCGCTATGAAGCTTCGGAAGATATTATGAGATTGTTATCACATAGATTTAGATGTATTTCTGATCAAAGCATATATCCCGAAGTCTATCAATGGTGTGCGTGGCATTGCTGATAGAATCCCTCCTATCACAGGCTATCGGAGCTCGTATTAGAATAGAAGACTGGTTCAAAGCAGAACTGATCCCTGGTCGTGTAGGATTTAGTAGGTCAAGTGGAAGGCTGTATTTAGTCAAACCAAGAGACACGGCAACGTGAACTTGGCTCTGTAGAACTTGCAACCTTGGGAAGGTTAACATCCAGAAGATCTTCACGGTAGGATTTTAATAATCTGTCGGTCTTTTTATCAGTCCCTCTGCTTTACTCATTGGGTTTACCGTTCTGTTTCCTTCTCTTTGCTTTCTTATTTCTCCCAAAGTTTCTAACTAACTCAAGAGAGGATTTGGAAAAACACTCATCCCTCCCCTCCTAGCTTTCTTTCTTTCGTTTATTATTTCTTTGAGAAATAAGCGACCTAAACTGAGAGATAAATTAACCCGTCTCACATATGAGTGACACTGAGTGGTTACTTGCCCTTCCCCTGATGCCATCTAGATGGTGTTTTCCTGGGACGCAGCAGGCAAGTCTAACACAGACCTGTCTGTCTGAGCACGGGAAGTTCAACCCTCCTCTTTGTAATGCTCTGAGTAGGATCCCACGCAAGGTTAGTCTGACATGTGAAAAAAGGTAGAAGTGGGAAAGAGTGGAGATGCCCACAGAACCGGGCTGAATGTCTGGGAGTAAACAGGGCTTGAAGAAGCCATCTGCACGGTCTGTATTAGCAGGAGGCATAATAATAACTCGCACCTCAGGGTGGTTCAAGTTTACGAGGGCTTACTCACTTATGTCTATCGTATGATTCTTACAACGACCTTGGATCCCAGAAAACAGCTTGCGCGTATTGGCTTACACAACTTATATGGTGCACATACTTCATCTCAAGCACTCTTGCAGGAGCAGGCATGTTTTGAGATATAGGATATAACCTATACCATCTGCACGCTGTGAAACCATCTCTCTGCGCCTTCCAAAAGCAGCTCTAAATTTCCCTCTGGCTGTTAGCGGATGCACAGTCAGGCCTGGTAGTTGTGTTAAAAGCCCCAAATACTTTCCTTTTTGGGGTCTACCTACCCTCTCAGGAAACCTCTCCTTCTTTTTCTTTGTTGTAGACTCTTTATTCTGGTCACAACTAAAACATATCTGCTAGAGAGAGAGGGAGAGAGGGAGGGAGAGAGAGAGAGAGAGAGAGAGAGAGAGAGAGAGAGAGAGAGAGAGAGGTCCATGACCACTGCTATTTTCTCTTTCATCATTCAGTTATTTCCCTGAAGCACTTCTAATAATCTGAATTTATTTTGCTAATCTCTCTATTTATTATCTGTTTCCCCCATGAGCATAGGGACCCACCCTTGCCTAGCACTGTGCTTCAAACACTGTACCCGGCACCGATACACACTAGGTGGACAGCAAATACTTGTTGAACAAATGAATGAAATAGTCTTACATTTCTTTATTAAGGATTTCACCCAATTAGACCTTTGATTAATACATCCATCACTTTTCATTAGTTGGAAACCAAATAAAATAAAAGCACAGAGTTTACGTAGTCTATCTCAGTCGTTTTGCAAATGAAGAAATTGAAGCCCCAGAAATTGAGAGAGGAGCATGAATCAATCTGGTAAATGAGGAGTAAAAAGCGCTAATTTAGAACTGCACTGGGTCAATAGATTGGGCTAACTGTATATATCACTGTTCCCCAAGGTCTTTTTTTTCTGTAGCAAGAATGTCTTAAAAACAAAGCTGTATGCAGGAAGACATACAGATCTGTACTCTAAGATAATGTTCTTAAATTCCATCTTGCAATTCCCTTCTGGGACCCAGCATGCCACCCTTGGAAAGTAAGAACAATAATCTCATTCTTGTGGTTGTCTGATTATAGAGAATATAACTCTCTGATTAGAACCATGGCCAAAGGGAGAAAGTTTACCTCTGTAGACAGAGAACAGATATCTGGGGAAGACATCTCTCCCTTAATATATTAGATCTGGTGAACTTAATTTTATTTTTCCACTTTGTTATTATAAGTTGTTTGGCTTTTGATGATGATGATGGTGATAATGGTGATGATGATGATAGTGATGATGGTGTGATGGTGATGATGTTGGTGATCATGGTGATTATGATGATGATGATGATGGTGAGGTGATGATGATGATGAGGATGATATAATGATAATAGATAATACTGTGTGAGGTGCTGCTCTGAGTACTTCACAGGTATTAACCCACGCGATCCTCACAATTATCCTTATGAGGTGAGGATCCTCTTTTACCAATGAAGAAACTTTGTTAGTAACTGGTGGAGCTGGGATTTGCACCAGGCAGTTTGGCACCAGCAACATAGTCACTGCAGTGTCTCACCTTTAACCTAATGATCTGAAGTCGATCTTCTCTTTGTAACATCTACTCCAAGGAACCAAAGATCACAGATGCAGTGCTCTGTGCAGCCTTGCGGCCCGGTACTTCCTTTCCAGCACTCCCACCTAATCAGACCCTCGGTGAACCCCTCCCAGGCCTCTGCTCCACCCTGGGGAGCAGGGACACTGGGATTCATCTCTGTATTGCCAACTGTTAGCATAGTGGCTGACGAATACAGATAACAGATGTTCAAATCACGATCAATGAGTGAATGAATTTTCCAAATTGATTGCCATTCCTTTCATTTTATTAACAACATAGTGAAGCCTTACAAGTCATTTTCAAATGTCATGGTTTAATTAGTAGTTAATTTGGCTTAACTTTGTGGAGGAAGGCAGTATGAAGAGCAAGGAAGTAGAAAAGGAAGAACAATATTGATTAAAACCTTTGATGAGAGAACAATCAAATACTGATACCAGTCTTCATCAGCAGAAGAATCAATTTATCTTATTTTTGCTGCCCCTACACATGAAATCTTCCTCACTGTGATCCTATTTCCAAGTGACCATTGGCAGTTTCTAGTCTTAATGATACTTTAGAATTCAAACAGACTAGATTTTCTAGGTTTCACAGTCCATCAAAGCAGTGAGTAAAGAGAATGATATGCAGTAATATGCAGCAAAATGCAGCCTTTACAAAGAGAGAGAGAGCGAGAGAGAAAGAGAGAGAAAGAGAGAGAAAGAGAGAGAGAGAGAGAGAGGAGGGGATGAAGGCAGGTGTTCCTGGTCTTGTGAGTTGTTGCCCTGGACTGCTGAGGACGCTTCTTAAACAATTTTCTTTTCTTTTGACTGCCTACAATCTCTCCCCTCTTCAATACATAGCTATATCTACTAACAGAAATTTGATCATAGCATGCTTCTTCTATTTAAAGTCCTTCGATGGCTTCCCACTGCCTTGGGGATCAGGGTGACTCCATATATAGCCCATACGTCCTCACGACCAGAGTCAACTTCCTTTCCAGACCTCGCCCCCACTATGTCCACTCATCAACTCTCATTCTAGCCACGCTAATCACCCTTTTTTTTTTTTTTGGCCTGAAACACACCATGTTCAAATGCCCTTGCACAGCATCCTACCTGTCTAAAATGCCTTCCTGCAGGCACACTCATCCTTCTCCTAGAATGGAAAGTTAAAGCCATTGCTCAAAGTTGGACCTACTCAGCTCCTCCTTCCTGCTTTTCTGGCCCCTCCCACCCCATTACCATGGCAGCCTCGGAGAAGAAGGGTTTGTAACCCCTCCTGCACGCTTCCTGCTTCACTCTGCCTTTGCGGGACATCTCATCAACCCCCAGGACCCTGGCTCTCATTCACATTTCTCTCGGCACTGTGTCTACCTGTCTTTATACCAAAACTATCGATTCTGATGTTACCATCTACAGGCACTTAACGTTTGCTCCTTGTCTTCCAGGATTATAGAGAGCAGTCAGAAGAGGTAACTGATACTTACTAGATAGTCCTGGGTGCCAGGACTCTTTTTGGAAGCTGGATATGCCTTTTAGTGTTCACAGGTATCATGAAAGTATTATTATGCCTGATCTATAGAGTTGGGAGGCTGGTCGTCCAGATACTGTGCTTCCTTGGGCATGTAGTTCCTAATTATCTATAGTGGCTGCCGTGCTTCTGGGATTTTTCGGCCACTAGAGACGTTTAGAAAAATGCTGGTGAGATGCTATAATCACGAAAGGAAACGTGGGCATCTGGCACAGGTCAGCCGTGAGCGCAGCAGGCAAGGCAGGCCGTGAAATAGGACAGGGACTGTCCTTGAAAGACAGCGAGCATGGAGTCGGCTGGTTCTCGGCAGTCCCCGCTCAGGTCAGCGACTGCTCACTCTGACCTCCCGGGCACCGACGCTGGCTACTCTGTGCTGTCATATGTCCCCCAAAGTGAACACAGAGGTTCCTGGCTTATTTATTTCCACAAGTTGAGGCCATTGACCCAGAGCTACAGTTGTCACCAGTGACCGTGTCCATCTTGCTGGTGACCACATTTTCCTAGGTCACATGACTTTATTCAAAGATCTGGGTGGTGACGTTTAGGGACATTTGGGTAGAAATGAATCTCTTAGTAAACACCAATTCTCAGTGGAAGATATTTCAGATGTTTTATAGCATTCATCAAAGGAGCACAGAAAAAACGTTTTCTGATGCGAAAGGGAAGGAGGAGAAAGCCGTTGGCATTTCTACCGATTAGGTCATCATTATCCGGGGTCTGAACACTAACCAAAAGTGAAACCCGTAATGGATGGTGCAGACTGCTCCTCTCCATTAGGGACGTCCAATGTGGCAGTTAACAACAGCAGCAGCAATAACATGGGTCCCCAAGAGGAGGACTGAATCCACTAACACACTGATGTCAGACTCCGGAGTAGCTTGTAGCTGCAGACTTTCCATCTTTGTCACCCCCAGTCAGATATAAACAAACCAGTGATCGAAGGGAGAATGGCTGCATGGCAGCTGCCAAACACAGGACTGACCTAACGAACTTCCTCTAAGTTGATTAAAAAACAAAACGAACATCTGCTCTTAGTACACCGCAGTATGTATTTAATTAAAACCAATATGATCTCAGTGAGGTAGAAGGACCATCAACACTTCTGAGGACATGTCAACCCAGACACAGTATCTAAAAAGAAACAAGGATTTTTCTCTGCATGTATGACTTTATAGACCAAGGACAACCTTCTGTGTTATTCTAAGAGCAGGAACTCGATGGATAGTCACCATCGCTATCAATAATTAACGCCACACATCTATGCACTTAGAGATGGTCATCTCAAAGCCCTTATAAATGGCCTTATTTGTCCAATAGGACTGAAACCACTGCATCACTTGTTGAAAAATATTCAGCTCCGTGGTGGTAGAACCTAACGGCTCTTTGATACCAAATAACAACAATACACAACTGAAGAGAAGGGCAGTGGAATTCTGAAACCAATTAAAACTACAGAGATGAATTAGGTGGGTGGAATGTAATTACCCAAACTGAGATCTGGGCATGCAAATAGGACTAACAATAAACTCATCTTTTATGGAGATTTAATAAGATCAGTTACTTAATTTCTCTTTTAAATGTTAAGGTTTGCCCTCCTTAGAGGCTGGAGGAAGTGGCTTAGATCAGCGGTTCCCAACCTTTGTGGCACCAGGGACCGGTGCTCCTATGAGAACGTAATGCCTGAGGATGTGAGGTGGAGCTGAGGCGGTGATGCTGGCGCTGGGGAGCGGCTGCAAATACAGATGAAGCTTTGCTGGCTCACCTGCCGCTCACCTCCTACTGTGCGGCCCAGTTCCTGACAGGCCATGGAAGGTGAGAGAAACTTTACAAAGGGCTTGTTGCACCAACCTCGGTTGGAGTACGTTTCATTCTCTTAGGAAGATGCTGAACCTGTGAGCAAGTCTTCCCTCGGGTGAGATTATTATTGGAAGCCAAACACCAGACCATCAGGAACTATTTTTCTCATCAGTAACTGTAAAAGCAACATTGCTCTACAAAGTGTCACTTCAGAAGAGAATCTGAAATCCGATCGGTCATAATAATAAACACAACTGCAGCCAACTGCATCCTTGCCTCTGGGGATTGGAGGACCAAGGAAATCGATAAAAAGGTGGTGGAGACTGTGTCATTGGCAAAACTTAATTGACTCCCAATAGAAAAATTAGGCATTGGACCTTTTATGGAGTTTTAGGGTCATATTTTCTCAAATATGGAGCCTTAGGGAGTGAGGGATGTCGATTCAAGTGAGCTACTGGCCTCCTCGGGGATTCTTTACAAACACGCAGAGGCTTTTTTTCAGGAACAGACAAGCTGCCTCAGCAACCTCTGTATTATACAAGATCCAAACTTATTCGATAACTAAAAATTGTTGGCCAAGAGACGTTGCGTCCCATCGTTACGGGCTGAACTCGAACATTCATGACTTATAGTTGAATAAAATATAGAAATGCAGCATGTTGTCAGCATGTTGTATTTTTCACAGAATAAACTGGATTGCTTTCTTGTACGAGGATGTTTATAGTCCAGTGACATAATGCTTTTGCCAAGCTAGGCTTCTAAAGGTCTATTTTTTTTAACTGTCCTCTTCAACCCATGAAGGCATTACAAAAAGCGAAAGTACACACACACACACACACACACACACGCCACTCAAGGTTTTTCATGGGCACTAGGGTAAAGCCTGATTCTATACCTAAATACAGATACCTCTGACCATTCCAGGCCCATGCTCAAAACCTGCAGATGAAACCCACGTTCGTTAACTTGGCTTTCACACTGGGCTAGCCTCAACCAGACAGCCCAGGGTCCTCACATTCTCCCTTATACAAGCAAATGGACTGCAGCATTTCCAGAAAGCACCCCGATGTGCAAACTTCCTGCCTTAAGCAAGTAGTGTTTTCAGCTCCGCTTACTGAATTCTGTTCCCCTTCCAGGCTTGTGCTGAACGCGGCCTCTTCCCAGAGTCCTTTCTGACTAGAATGAGTCTTGGTCCTCCCACAATATCAAATTCCTTCTTCGATTATTCTGTGTATGCTAATGTCTTGGGACATCGCTCTCCTTCGGCGCCCAGCACAGCGCCCGGCCCGGGGTCTGAGTGCACATTTGCTGCTTTCATGTCACTGTCCATCTCTTCCCAGGTTTTCCTGATTGCAAAACCAGGGTACAGGGGTGCTACCTCTTTAGCTTGACAGACCTAACCTTCTATGGGTCTGTGGTCATAAAGGTTATTCTTCCGTCTGATTCCCTTCCCTATTTTGTAAGTCACAATATGGTTTTCCAGTTTCTAAAACATAGGAAGTGCTAAAGAAATTTGTTTCATCAGTGTTCTGAAAGTACATTAAGTCTTCACTTAACACTGTTGACAGGTTCTGCAACTTTAAGTGAAATGACATATAACAAAACCCATTTACCACAGGCTAATTGATACAAACGAGTTAAATTCATATGGTAGCTTGTCAATGTTATAATGAAATGTTGAACAAAATGATGTATTTCGAGGACCTACTGTAAATTATTTTTGTTTGAATATTTCTTGTTTTGTGATGTTCTTAAAACCGAACATTACTGGAAAATAATAATGACATGTCCGTGAGTAGTGTGTTTTAGCTGAAAAGAGTTGAGTCCTTTCCATATATTTGTTATTTAGTTTTTTAGACTGAAGGTCAAGAGGAAAGTAATGCTATTTCAATTTTAACTTAAGGAGCTAAAGTTGATTTGCTCAAGGTATCAGCACTGAGCTGGCATTTGGGTCAAAGTTATTCTCCAGCACATGTCACCCAGCTCTCTGGATTGTGCAAAACAGCTGTGATGATGTGACTATGGGGTCATCCATAGCGTTGAGAAGACTGTAATGAGCCATTCTCTCATTGTCTTCGAAACAGGCTCCGTGCAGCTCGAGTGTCTGCATTTTGGAACTAAGGCCTGTAACTAAGGGAACTATGTCTTAGTCTCCCATCGAGACAGTTCACACTGACAGAGCCCCGCCCCCCCACGCCCCCGCCCACCCCGGGGATGTGCTATGTTATTGGAGGAGGACTCAGTCAAACAGGTCGCAAGAGGAGAGGCAGTGAGAGATTCTCTTCACTTACTTGTCACTTCCTTGACCCGCCAGACAAGCATCCGGGAAGATGCTCATCTTGTGCCTCTTGTTCCCTAAAAGATCATTTCTAATAGGAACCGGCCCTCCATATTAACCCACTAGAAACCTACCAACCTGTACTGCATGGCAGGCTGTCTCTATTAATTAGGGCGAGTCATGTTGCACTACGGTACTGGGTGAAGTGCCCGCCTTCAAAGAGAGCTAAGTTCCAGTGGGTGTCCCGGGGCCTTTGTGCTTGGGTCACTAAAGAATTACATGTCTGTTGTGGATTACCAAGTCATCGAGGTGCCGAGATTCGGGGTAACAATCTGTCTCTGTAGGCTGGTCTTAAGGCAGAGCAAAGAAAGTTCCCACAGGCATCTCACATTGAGGCAGAGCCTGCAGAATTCCAGGCCCGGAGCTATTTCATTCAAATGCATAAAAATGTAAAAGCTACACGTTATCTCTCAGGATCAAGGGCAAACGCAGAACTGGCGTTGGTTTTCCAACCTGGACCCATCAAAAAAACATCCTGATGAAATACTCTGAAGAAAAGGGTTCAGTGTATGCCTGTTAAGCAGAGCAAAGAAGTGGAGGAAAGACAAGGAAACAATATTGCAAAAGACGGGGGGTTAGGAAAAGGGATCTAAGAAATGGTTAGATACTGATATAAAATTTTGAAAGTTTTGACCGTAAGAAATAATTCAAAACAACTGAACGCAGCGGGAGCTCTCGTAGCTGCTGGCCACCATTCCCTCCCCGACTCCCCAAAACACAGCCCTGAGAGACACCATGAAAGTATTACAAACAATCCCTGGGAACTGCCATGTGCTCACAGCAGTTGGCACAGTCATAATCCACTTCAGAGCATGGTACTGTAAGCGATGTGGATAATTGGTTTCGCAGAGCCAAGCATTGTCAGCATGGGTTATCCCAGATGGCTGAGAACACGCTCTAAACCTGGCAGGTGCTGGATGTTGAATCCTACAAACCTCATTTCACTTTATTAAGCTACTCCCATTTGCAGCACATTTTCTCGGCGATAAAGTTAAAAATATAAGTGGGAGAATAAACTGATCAAATTGATAGAAGTTAAAAGCTAAAGTTTCATGGTCTCTAGCGAATGCAGGCTCTGCTGGAGGGGCCTCCTCTGAGCACGGGGCCTGGAGAAGTTCTGCTGCCTACGCCCCCACTGCCATCGAGATGACTTTTTTTATTACATACACTGCTTTGGAGTAATTTATTGTCAGTCCTATTAGATCAGTAAGGCGCGGAAGCCAGAACTTCAGGTTTTTGAAATGATAAAACAGAAACGCTCATTCTACTGCACAGCTACCTTCTCAGAAGTCTATGTGGGGGCTGTGTTCATAGAAACTTCAAAAATCTTTTAAGATGCATTTAACAAAAATCCATGCAAATCCAGGGAAACAAGGATTCTCCTTTAGAGATTACAAATGTCACTGCCAGCATCACCTGAATCACGAAATGAGGAGCATGGAAGGATCTGAAGTTCTCTTAACATCATATCACATCCTCTTTATCCACCTAGAGAGGTCATGACGTGTGCAATAACCACAACTACCTGTCGCTTACAAAGCTCTTTCACATACTTGATCCCAACTAACCATTAGATTCGCCCAGAAACATTTCCAAGAAAAGCTTGCAAACACTCAGCTCAGAAATTGTCAGAAAACAGCATTCTAGACACTGTGAGGTGGACTTCTCTATGTGAGACACATGCACTCAGGAGCATACTTTGGGGTACACATTTGGTAAGAATTTGGGGACAAACCAAAGTTCTCCTATAACTACTTTAGCCATAGTAAGTTCTAAAATATCTCTGTTTAGCTTATTTATTCTGTCCAACGGATCAAAATCTATTTTCCTGGTATTCATGTCCAGAGGAGTTTAATAAGGTCTTTTGATTTCATAGCTTTTTGTAAGTTAGAGTAAATCTGATTAGATCGAATAGGTATATAAATCCCAACCTTATTATCTCAATAAATGTCCTGAATAAACTCACCATAACACCAGAGAGATGCTGAAAATCCAAATTACTTTTAAGTTTGACAGTTTTTTGAAACTGTCCTAAAGTTATAGTAATAGCGATGAAATAAGAAATTTATTTTCTATATCTTTGGAAAGTTACCAAATTGTTGGCTGTACAGTTAACATTAGCCAGCTGTTTTGCTTCAATAAAAAAGGAGCAAACATATTTATCCCTATATCCTTTTCTGCATTAAGATCATCTCTTTCATTTAGCCCTTCTGTATTTGTGATGAAAACCCAGAAACATAAGAGAAATTTTAGATTGCAGTTGTACAGAGCAAACCGGAATCTATAATAAATTCAAACACTCGTTGTTAGCCCAACAGCTCCAAACAGGTGGTCACCCCATGACAAACAAACCTGAACAAATATTTCCTCCAGTGAGTATTTCCTGGTGACAGAAAAGAGCATGGACCATAAATGGCATGCCAGATGGAGTCTTAAAAGGGTGACTGTGACGGTCTCTTTATTACTGCAAGGGAGCTTCACTTTTTGGGTGTCCTTTCTCGTGGGCGTTATACACCAGACTGCAAGTCGAACAACGGCTTCTTAGAGCTACATATTCATATTTCAGTCAAATGGGAAGAGAAGACACACTCCTTTCATACTCTGTAAAATTATAGAAGCTAATTTAGTTATTTATGCATCATTATATGCATCTCTGAGAGATATTGCATGCTTGCTGTATAAAGAATAACAGAAATATGCTGCTCTTTACCATGACTGTGAATAATGGTTACACAGATGTTTTTGGCTTTGTCCGGTATGTGTTTAGAGACATCTTCAGGAATTTTGCATTATTCTAATTGTTCACAGTTCACCTGTATATGGAACATTTTGGGACAGTTGTGGGGTAAAATTCTAGCTCTATATTTTGTTTGTTTGGTTTTTTTTGGATATGAAGAGCTCTGAGAAATAAATTACTGAACTCAAGCTAATTGTAATCGGTGTCTGACTTCCTGTCGTGGAAACAGCTGGCCCTTTGTGTGGCATGTGGATTACTCCATGCATTGTACTTTCCTTTAAAGAAAGTAAGGTTGCTTTTAAAATATCAGTATTCTACTCATACAACACGATCATCAATGGAGTCTCAGACTAGTCATAGAAATCATTCGGATTATTTATTTGAGGGGTCTTTTTGTGGAGTCGCACCTCTAGGCCCAAAGGTCGTCTGATTAACATTTCTAGCCTCGCCCATAACTGTTGTTTCATCGACTCTCCTAGGTCTTGCTGAGTTTTTAAAGAAAAAGGGAAGTAGAAAATCTGAGAAAATTTACTGAGTCACTAATTTGTCTACTTTGAGATGCATCCGATTACTCTACTTGGCAAAGAAACGGGATTCATAGGCATCATTCTTTGGTTTGAGGAGGGGAGGAGAAAGAGCTGTTACTCCCCACCCCTCACCCCGCTTCAAATGTTCTAATTGTGTAAATTTTAAGATATTTAATCTGTAGGATCAAAAATATCTTGCGACCTGTCAGTGTAACTGGTCCATCACCATGCTCTCTCCTACCATCTGGCTGATGATCTAGGAAAGAGTGAGGCAGGATACTTAACGGGCTATTCTTGGCTGTCTTGTAAACACACGGTTTAGCTCAGAGGCTGTCGGTGGGGTTGTCAGATGACGGACTTCAGTGGTTTCCAATCCTGGCTGTACATTAGAACCTTCCAGGGGAATTGAAAAATATACATAAACCTTGATTCCACTGCAGGGTAACTAAAATTGAATTTCTGAGTATGGGGCTCTAGCATCAGTATTTTTTTAAAGTTTTTTTTCCCCCACTCAAGGCTTCTCAAGTAATTCTGCTGCACAGTCAGGTTTAAGAGCTACTGCCAGTCAACACGATTTGGCCTAGGGAGAAAAGGAAAAGCTATCACACACGCTAATACAGGTAGGAAATATCCCCAAGAAGAGAAATCCAACA
Organism: Pteropus medius; assembly: GCF_902729225.1. Classification (NCBI taxonomy): domain Eukaryota; kingdom Metazoa; phylum Chordata; class Mammalia; order Chiroptera; family Pteropodidae; genus Pteropus; species Pteropus medius. The sequence goes on along the minus strand of NW_024350926.1, from coordinate 6,094,393 downwards.
AGAGAGATATTTAGTTTTTACTTTGAGACACACTGATTTTTACTTCATCATCTTACTTTAGAAAGCCGAAAGGCTATTAATGGTCACATAAAGAAAACATGTCAATTTTTTTTGAGGAAATAATATTTTTAGAGTGCCGATTAAGCCAGAGAAATGTGGAATGTGCGATTTCTTGAGATGGACAAAGGGGTTTTGTTAGCTCAACTAGCTGGCCGAGAAGGCGGCCTGGGGCGACGAGGAGACCAGGCCTCAGGAGAGGGCCCTGGACTGGACTCAGCCTACTGACCAGCTCTGTGACCCAGTACAAGTTACGGAGCCTTCTTTTTTTTTTTTTTTAATCTCAGTTACTTCTGCAAAAACAGGATGGTAGCACCTAACTCGTTGGTAAACACGGGTAGTGTGTACAAAGTGCCAGGCGCTCCCGGTGATTTTTTTTCTCTGAATTACAGGTGTATCCAGTGGTAGGATTGTATCTGGCACACAGCAAGTGCTAAGGAAGTGTTTGAAATGCCCATTGTGATAGATCAGTTTTTTGATACGGACAAATTTTATTTCAAGCCCTCAAAGGTGCCATCTCAACATTGTATCCTTTTTCCTTTTCTTCCTTTTGCAGGAGAGCAGGGGCCACTTTTGTGTCTCTGGAGCAGGCAACCAAGCCAGAAAAATAGGAGTGAAAGGTTGGTGAACATTCTGGTTCAATCTCAAATGCTTATCAGTCAGCATCTCATGAATGATCATCAGTCAGCATCTCATTCCACTGAGGGTGGCCCTCCCATCCAGTCTACTGTGATTCTTCTAAGGAGCAAGCGAGGCCTGGACCACACTGCTCGTTGCGGCTGACCAGCATCCTACCGAGGGGCGGATGTGATGTGCTACATGCAAACGGAGCATCCCTGTGCACTTGGAACTCGAGACCTCTCATGTCTGAAACCTAGAAAAGGGGCCTCTAACAAGTCTCTAATATCTCGCCTCATATTAGTCACTCTGAATATTTCAGTCAAATTTTGGGGGTCTCGCCTTCTCCACTCCCTAAGCATGCAAATCTTTGGGAGGAGTCATTTGATTACTCTTTCTTCCTCTATCTGGTCTTTGTTTATTCATGGAAATGCTCACACAGGGTGTTTTCATATGGTGGGATAAATCAAAAAGCTAACAGAATTATAGGGCATTTTAATCGACATTGACAGGGAAAGCATCTATAAAAGCATCCTGAATTTGATGTTCTTCAGGAAACATATTTTTTACTAAGGCTTTTTTTTTCTCAGCTGGACACATAGTAAGCATAGGAAAATCTTATATACAAATTCCAGGTACAAACAAATTTTCAGCTATCACTAGCAAATGAAGCAAAACTTAAAAAGAAGGTAAGGTGTTTTTCAAAGGCCTCACAAGTCAGGATATTGTTTGATCCTTCAAAGTCAGGATATTATTATGGAATAGAGAAAAACGCCACGGGGCCCCCTCGATCCTGCTCCCCTGCTGCCTGCTGTCACAGAGCAGCCCCTCCCCCGCGGCGAAGTTCTTGAAAACAGGTTCTTTATTCAAGGCTTCCATTTCCTCACCTTCCATCACCCACTGCGGTTTGGCGTTTGTCCTCACATTCCACCGAGGCTGCTTCAGCACCGGCACCGGGGGGCCTCCTAATTGTCGAACCCTCCTTCCACCTCCGTGGCACTGAACCCTGTGCCCGCTTCGCTCGGCTTCCGGAACGCCGCTGCCGTCTCCCGGCTCTCCTCCTGCCGCTCTGACCTCCTCGGGCTCTTCACCCACTCTGGGTTCCTCCGGGAGCTGACCTTGGCGGGTCCTCTTGGCTGCTCTCCTGCTGCCTTCCTTCCATTTACTGCCTTGCCTCAAACTGTCGCATGTGGATGTGACGATAGCTTCCCGGTCACCACTTCTAGGCCTGACTTCTTTCCTTGGAGCTTCAGAACTGCATTTCCAGTTGTCTACAGGTGACATCCACCCAGATCTCCCACAAGCAACTCAAAGTCAAGCATCCTAAATGGAATTCCATCACCCGCCCTCAGCTCAGTCCTCCTCTCGTTTTGCTCAATTCTTTAAGGTAGGAACCTGGGGGTCAGCCTGGCCTTTCTTTTCACTTAACCTCATCTCTCATATCCGACGAACAACAAACTACTGGCAACTGCTCTTAAATATTATCTTTGAACATTCTCCTCCCCACAGCTCGGCTCCTGCCTCCTGAGCTCAGATCATTACCACCTCATGCTTGGACACGCGTCAACTGGTCTACCTCGCTAAACGCGGCAGCTCTCTGCGGTACCACCCGCCTCATCCCAGCATACAGATGGATCTTCGTCAGAGCGACCTAACAACATGGAAAGCTTATCTCATTCGACATTACCTTTCCGGGGTCCCTTGCTGTCTGTAGGATAAAGCATGACTTCCTTGTCCCTCCAAGTGCTCTCGCACAGGGCCATTCCCAATCCATGTCCTGCTTTCCATTCCTGAGGAAGCTGAGTTCCCTCACGTCTCTCGGTCTTTTTATATTTCTGCCTCCTCCTCCTCCACCTGGACAACTCCTACGCACTCTTCAAGATCCAGCTCAACAGTTCCTTCTTCTATTAAGTTTTCTGTGGTTCAGAGAGAATTAGTTTGTGCTCCAGAGCAAAGAGGCGGTGTTTATGAAGATGGCCTCCAGAATGAGCCCTGACTGAGGTCTCTACCACTTCACAACTACGAGCCATTGGCAAGACACCTAATCTCTCTACACCTGTAGAATGTCGACCGAAACAGTGCTTAACTCAGTATTTTTGTGTAAATATTTGATGAGAATAATGAATATAAAATACTTGGTTTGGTAACTGGACTATCACTCAGAGCACAGAAAAATGATACCTATTATATTTTCATGGCATTTAATCTGTCAACAAACAACCGTGTACTGTTTCCTGTTTATTATAATTACTTATTTATATGTCTGCCCTTCCCAAAGGCCTGTGAGCTACTTTGTGGTTATATTCTAGGAACTATTTCCTCTGAACCCTTACTGGCTGGCATATAAATAATCAATGAATTTTTAAAGAATGAATAATAGAACAAATGAATGTAATATTAAGCAGAACAAGCCTGTCTTTGCTTCTCGATATCTACCTTTTCCTGAAATCTCAGACTAAGTTAGTGAGCAATGTCATGTTAGTCCCTAATACGCCCTCATGAAGCAGGTGGATGATGGGCTCATTTATAATTAGATTTTATGTGTGGATCTAGGAAAATGGAAATTAAATAACAACTGTAGATTCACACAGCAGACCAGTAGGTTTAGGCTGGGGATTAACTGTTTAACTCTCTTGAATCTGCTTCCCTGTGAACAGAAACAAGTTCTCTCTTTGGGGTTCATCGTACCCGATGGTTCATCTCTGCATTCCAAAGCTACTTCTAGGTTCCATTCATTATAAATATAAATATACCTGTTGTTATGGACTGAATTGTGTGCCCCGCAAAATACTATGTTGAAGCCCTAACCCGCGATGTGATGATATGTGGAGGCAGGGCCTTGAAGGGGATGATTAAGAGTAAATGAGGTCATAACAACAGGATCCTAATCCTTATAATAAGGGGGAGAGACACCAGAGCTCTCTCTCTCCACGCACAGAGAAAAGGCCATGTGAGGACACAGGTAGAAGGCACCACCTATAAGCCGAGGAAAGAGGCCTCCCCGGAAATCAGATCTACTGGCATCTTGATCTTGGACTTCTGGCCTCCAGAACTGAGAGAAAATAAATTTCTGTTATTTAAGCCACCTGATCCATGGTATTTTGTGAGGGCAGCACAATCTGATGAACACCACCTGAATTACAATTTTTGCTGTAATAATAAAAATAGATAAATTGATATTGTTAATTAAGGACTTACTTTGTTGCCAGACACTAATGCTATGCCAAATCTTGAATATGCATTATCTCCTTAAATCCTCTCAACAAACTTAAGAAGGAGATACTATTACTGTCACCGTTCCACAAATAAGGAAAGAGAGGTAAGCAGCTTGCTCAAAGGTACAGATAACAAGAAGTGTAAGATCTAGAATTCAAGAAGTGTAAGATCTAGAAGTGTAAGATCTCTTTCCTCAGACCCTATGTATTCAACCACCATGCTGCGTAGGAAAACTGAATTTATCTGACGTGAGTGAGAAGAGCAGTTAGTGGTTAATAAAAAAAATTAATTAAAGCAAGAAAATCAGCAAAAATATATCATTTAAAGATGTCATTTTAACGTAAAATGCATTTGCCAATATTTTACTGGGGAGAGTGAGAAGGGGCCAGGCAACACTCATTTCTTTCATCGAATTCTAGTTATCTTTCTTCCAGAAGCCACGCTCTGAAAACGCGTCATTGCCAACCTCCAGTTCGAGTTCCTTCAAGTGGAATGGGCCCTTAAAAACGCTTTCGCTAAGCCACGTGTGTGACGATCTAGCTAGATTTTTATATTCCTCCTCTCCCCAGTCTTTTAAAGTTGCCATACCCACCCCTAACACACAAGAATGTGTTTTTTTTTTAGTCACACACCCTTCCTGAAGCTCTCTCAAAGACTCACTTTATTTTTCGTAAAGGCAATAACCCATTTTTACTCAACTTGCACTTCACAGGCTTATAGTCTATTGAATTGAGTTGCATAATAAACACAGTAATCCTGACTGGCATGAAGAGATTGGGGAGCACATACAACAGTAATCAAACACTTGATTTGGAGTGGGGAGGAGGTGAGTGGCCATTGTCTTAGCCCTGAGTGGTCAGTTTGCTATGGGACCAATCGATGTGTTTCAGAAGGAAATGGAGAGCCTTGCTTTAATCTGGCTCCTTGGTGAAATGAAGTGGATTAAGAGAGCTTCTGCTGTGGTGACACCCCCTCCTCCTCCATACGTTTAGAAAATGGCACCACATTCATTTAAATTTCATATTCTAGGTTTGAATGTGTGTTTTTATGGACTGAGTTTTCATGACGGTGTTTTCAAGACTTCCCGTTCTTGGGCAAAGCACTTATCATTTCACGGTCTGCTCCTTGGGTCAATGGAAAGTTAGATTCATTTTCTAACTATAATTAGAGGCAAAAATAATGAGCAGTTCATAAATGAGATGGACAGTTTATAGTTAGCAAATGATGAGTGTGGAAAGTACTATCATGCAGCAATGAACTATAAATTTTAGGCACTGAGGTACTGTCATTTTCACTTGTGAATTAATATAAAACACTACATCGCTGAGTCCTAGGAGAGGAGCTCAGGAGACACAGCGAAAGGAAAATGGGAAATGAGATGCCTCTTTTTCTTTAAGAGCCTCTTTTCCAAATGACTATTACTCTCGCCCATTTTTATTCCAAGATAGACATAATAATCAGTGTAAGATATTCAGAATTAAGCATTTCTAGGCTCTCAGAAGACATCATCAAGTTATCCTGGCCCTCAGGAAGCCCAAGTGAATTGCCTGATTACATAAAATAATCTGCCCAGTGAATCCAACAGAAGAAGTGTGGGGACAGCAGCACTCGGTGACCGCTCGTGGCCTCAGGGCTGAGCCACAGCTGAGTTTATCTGGTTGTGTGGCGAGAGGAGATAAGACCCAAGGAAAATCCCATGGCTCCAGAAAATTCACGTTGCAGTCTTGCTTCACACGGTGCCTAGACGGTTGTTTGAATATCGACCACACGGTCAAGGGAGAATAAGCATCTTCTTGGTGTATATAGGAGTAGGGGCAGGGTAGATTCTTAAACACAGGTATGCTTCCTGAGAGTGTTATTTATATGTTATATAACCCTGAGAGCAATAGAGATGTTATATACTGTTCCTTCTAAATTTTGGCTAGGAGATTCGGTCGTAAAGCCTTAAGAAGTATAGGGATTCATGAGCAAAATAAAGGCTTAAAAAAAAAAAACTATGAAGATCTAAATAATTATTAGTAATGCAATGTGGAGATTATCTATCTCTCTATCTGTAGTTTCCATTTGGATGGCACACAATATATTTTGGTAAATGTCGTGCTCTATGTATCAACAAGGATGAATGAATATACTTTAAATAATACAGCTATGTCAAATTATACTGTAATATTATTTTTGTGCTTGTAATAGCCGATACGAAGAGAAAAATTTATGATTTTATAAACAGATAAACAGTGACCGTACTTCATGCGAAGATGTGAGTAAAACCTTCTCGCTATTTTCGTTTTCAGCTTTTTTGGTCCCCTTCACATTTAATTATGAATAACTTTATTTTTGCAAAATAACTAGTGACCTTTTTGGGTGTGCAAGCCACATTTCAATATGGAAATACTTATGAAATTAAAAATGGAATTGCCCTTTTCAGTATGCTGGTAATGGGGAAAGGTCTCATTAAATATAAGCCCCACAGTGTGTCTCATTTGGCACCTAAAGACACAGGTGACACACAGTAGGCACTCAATAATTATTAAAAGAGTGAATCACGAGTCACATCTTTTATATGAAGTTCCAGAAGCTGTTTAAATCATTGGCAAAAGAATACAGGTCTATGGAAGCAAGGCTACTTTGCCTGAGAAGACAATATACTGGAAATTTTGGAAATATACCAACAAAACAAACGACTTCTTATTCATGGCAGGTATCTATGATTACATAAAATAGAATATCAGAAAAATATCTGATTAAATGGTATCATCTCCCCTTAGGGCAAAAGGAACATGGTTAAACCTGAGCCATTTTTCTCTCTGAATTGTTAACTGGATTAATGTTATTTTCTTCCCTGAGAATCGAGAGAAAGGAGCAAAGCACATTTGATTATTTCTTCAGTGCTTCTCATCACCTCCCCAGGATGGGCTTGGCAGTCACAAGGAAATGCAAGAAATGGCTAAAACAAATTTAGGCAGTTCTCAGTTATTTAGAAGCTCATTATCCAGCATGTGGGCTGTTTATAATTCCTTCTATTTCTCCTTTTCTCCCACATATTTTTGTTAGAAAGAGAAATATAAGAAAGTTAAAGTCATATCAGTATAGTTCCTTATTGGTTAGCAGCTTTGATCAAATGTTTGGTGTAATTAATTTCTGCAGTGAGGACTGGGGATTATCTGTGAATTTAAGTAATCCCTAGCAAATGCTAAGATTATTTTTTAAATTATAGCAGCAAGCCGCAATCCCCTTATGGTGAAAATAGTTAAATTGAGTGACATTGGAATCCGAAAGCATTTTTATTTAATTCCGAAGCTCTAACTAAATAATTATAAGTAATGAAATGCAGACTAATATATTGATGGTTCCCATCTGCGGAACGCACACTGTATTTTGACAATACAATCAACCATAGTCAGAAGGTTCAAGTTCTGTCTCCTTCAGCAAACTTGAATTGTGCATGCTTACAGCATGCTCTGGGCTGGGCAAAGTGAAATGAATTCAATAGTCTGTCCCTGCAGTAGATCATGGTCTCCTGGAAGAGCTTGGCAACCAAATCGGTAATTATAAAACAATCTGGCAAGAACCATGGTAGAGATTACAGGGAGTATTATAATATTATCATGCTTACAACTAGTTACTGAACTGGCCCGGGGAAGCCGGGGGAGGCCTCCTAAATGGCAGGCAGCTGGATGCTAGAGCTTTCCCAGAAGACCAGACCTTCCAGGGGAAGGACAGCAGAGGGGTGAGGTCAAGGAATCAGAAGTGTTACGACACGTTCATAGCAACAGGAGTTTGTTCCTCCTCGCTGTGGGACGGGAAGCGCGTTTTCTAAAAATCTTGTATCGTCATTTCTCGTTTGGCTCAGAGCAGTGAACGAGCTGCAGGTCCCTGCTCTTGGGAGTTTGTATCTAGTGGAGGCACATGAGTAACTTTGGACAGTAACAGAGTCTGTGAAGAAAACGAAAAAGGCTAACGGGATGGAGAGTGAGAGGATGTGGGAAGGGGGACATCCTCAGACAGTGGGTCAGCGTGAGCCTCTGTGAGGCGGTGACACTGAGCCGTGAAGAGTCAGGCGTGTCCTTCAAGAGAGCTGGAAGCAGAGGGCCCAGCGATTGCAAAGGCTCTGAGGCAGGGATAAATCTGGATATTCAAGGACCTGGGACGAGTGGTTTGTCTGAAGAACAGTGAGAAGAGGTGAGGAGAGATGAAGATGAGGGGAGAGGAGTTTGGATAGGGAGCCCGAGGTTAGTCCTGCAGGCCTCACGGCCCAGGGTAAGGGGTTGCATTTCACAGCCAGTCACTTAAGAAAGAGAGTGATGTGATCTGATTTATGCTCTAAAAAGGTTACAATGGCTGTTGTGTGGGGAATAAGTTATAGGGGAAGGTTGTTAAGTACGAGCTGGGGTCCCTTGTAGGAGGCTAGAAATGATGGTGTCTTGACTGTTTTGTAAAGTGGGAACAGACAGATCCCCATGAGATGTTTGTAAAGCTCTTAGAGCTACTGCAAGAATGAGTTCTCCAAGACACGGTATCGGATGCATCTCGATGGCGGAGTAGATTCAAGCATCAGATGCTGTTGCAGAATGTAAACTTTTAGGTTTCTTACAATTCTCATTAGCTCCGAAACCATGACCATTATGCAGAGTTAAAACATTCTCTCTCTTATGTTATAACGATAACAATTACTTGAAAGATTCTTATACGAAAACTTGAGAAATCAAATGTGTAACAGAATTAAAAAACCCAGTGGGAGAAAAACTTAAATTAATAGCTAAACACTCACCTCAAACCCTCTACCAAGGTCAACAGAAATTTTTCAACATGAGATTGAACTTCAACGTTAACTCCACCCTTGGCCAGCAACGCCTGTAAAATTACCCAAGCGAAGCGGGTCTTACCCAGGAATTACCCAGAAAAAGTGGATGGGGAGAGCCACTTAGGATGGGTAATTGGAAGAATGGCCATCTGATAAAAGCGGTGGGTGATAACACGGCACTTCGGGCATGGGTTCTTCTCAGGGGCTAGGATAACCAAAATGAAATAACGAGGCATCCCCTGCCAGTGTCCCCATCTTTAATCAACTCTAAATAATTAAATGGATTGCCCTGGAAGTCGTAGTAACCCATGAAAAACAGACACTTGGGAGATAAGTGTATTCAAAAACTTTTTTGACATCTTACATCAACATGCTGTGATTTAAACAATGCTAATCACGAAGAAACTGTAGTCCAAAGGGGTGGGGGGAAACTTCTTAATGATTTGAGATTTATACAATTAAATTCAAACATTGAAACAGGTTTAAAATCTGGTCCTGAGTTTAGGAAGCAATTTGGTCTTGAATGCTTTAAATTTACAGATCTTCTACTTGAGAATATTAACATTTAAAGGAGCTAAATGATATTTGCAGTCATTTTATAGAGGGAATGGAAGAGCAATAATGAAATTGAAGAGAGAAGGATGTATCAACCCTATAATTGAAAAGCAAATGAGTTGACTATCAGAACCTTGTAGATATTTTGGTCTTCGTTTGTCCAATTGGCCTTAGATTTTCAATCCCCTCAGACGGCAGAAGTCACACGATAAAGTCAAAATGACTGTGCTGAGTGGGGAACGCAAAGCATTTAGCTCCTAGCTCTGAGTTTAAACCACTAGACTCCACTTACCGCTTCAGACACGATTAAATAACATTTCAGACATAGACACTCTGATTTATAGCGAAACGGTGGCTCTATCCACAGCCACTGCTCAGAATAAACGGGTGGATCCATCCTCTGACTCAAGTATTGTGTGCAGTAATTGGAAGAAGGCTGCTGGATAAATCTCAATAATATTCTCAGACTAAACACATTATCCTGAGAAGCAGTGGAGGATACCGCCATCCTGGGTCCCTAGGAAGCGGCCGTCCGTTTTTACATAGCTCTCAGATCCAATTTTGTGCTGAGCTGAGGAGAAGGATATTCAGCTTCACTCATCTCCCGTATCGTTCCGCCACTGCAGTGTTCCAAGTACTGATCTGGCACCTTCTCTTCATTTATCTGTAATTTTATATTCTGAAATTGTCAAGTCCCTTTAAAAAAACAAAAGAGCTCCAGAGCCAGACAATAAGACCTTCTAAGGGCCATGAAATTCACTAGTTGAGGACTTTCCAATACAATCTATAGACAGAATTTTGGAAAAGTGTCAATGAAAACGAATGGGATCAGAATCGGAGAATCCTGTCCATTTTGAAACTTTCTTTTTCATGTCCTCATCGGGGACCTCCCGCACCAGGCGGTTTGCAGCTGGCCAGAGAGACGACTGGCAGGAAGGTGTCTGGTTTCAATTCAGCCTTGAGAAAAGATGCCAGCTCGCCCGGCCCTTCAGCCTGAGACTCAGGAGCACTCTGCGCTGACGCTGCCCTGCACGCAAATCTGTGTGGTGGTAATTTTGGGAATTTTATCCTTTGTTCGGTCAGCACTGGGGGAGCCGAAAAGGGTCTCTCTCAAATAGAGACCATTCCCTTCCATTAACGAAGGCAAAATTTATCCCACAAGGACTACAGAATAGAAAAGTGACGGAAACGCTGTGTTACCCTCTGTTTTGCAGGCTGAGGATGAAGCCTGATTGCATCTACTCAGAGAGCAACAAGCCAAGCTGTGACGGAGCCACAAGCCTGCAGGTGTTGGAGACAGTCCAGCAGCTTGTGCACTTGCTGACTGGGGTGGAGGGAATCACCCCAGAGCCCAGCGGTCTGACTACTTAACGTTGGCTGCAGAGGTAGGACCTGGCCTCTTACCATCACCTGCTCCGCAGGTAGCACTGGCAGAGATGTTTAACGGGGGAGGTGTCAGCCAGATTCTACACTTGGCTTCCCGAGTGACCCAGTAGGAAATTAGGCTACAAAGTTGGGTTGGGATTAGCATATATTATTTTATTATTGTGAATTTTACCGAATCTGAATGATTTCTAGAGAAAGGAGATGTTGCATATAGCCATCATTTAATATCCCCCAAAACAAAGAGATGCATATTTTACCCTCCTTTAGGTGAACCCGAAGAATTGGTAAGAAACCAGAGGCCAATAGAAATGAGTTTCTCTTCATAAATCTTCATTTTCCAGGGCAGCAAAAACCAATAATATCTCTGTCTGAGAACTCAGTCTTTGTTTCCATAATTAGAAAACTAAGCTGTATAACTGTTGGGTAGAAAGGGATGAGTATTAATTATAAATATCTCACAGCAAGTGATGGTAGAGTTATCATATGGCCCACCCACAAGAGTTATTAACTCTCACAGATGCTATTTTAGACAATTCATTTTTAGTCTAATGTTAGTTTATAAGTACAAAGCATGGAAACAGCAGCGCTTCTGATGATAGCCTGTACCAAAGAAAAGAGAGTGGGGAAAAAGGCCAACTTTATTTCAGATGTCTGTGATAGGATTTTTCTTATAGAAGACTTCAAGTGGAAGTTCACTATTAGAGTTTTCTCCGGAGAGAGTAACCAATTATATGTGCAATAATAAATCAATGGACATATAGATTTCAAAAAGACTGTACCGGCTGTTTTGAAGAGTTGTACGTATGATTTTTTAAAATTAGGTAGAATGTCATATATTATTACCTTCTTTTTCTACTCTGACTACTGAATCCAGGTATAAGAAGTAAATTGGATATTTTAAGTACGCGTACGCATGCATGCGCGCACACACAAACACACACCTACTATGTTAAAGGGTATTTCTAATAAAATGGCCATATTATACATTCATCACTTTTCAAAATCTGGGATTCTGGAAATTATTGGGAAAAAAAACATGGTGGCAACGATTAACTGGGTCAGTACTTTTACAACACCGATTTTATAAATTGCGAACCAGAGATGTTCAATTGAATGACTTTCCTGAGAAGACGTGGGCCCCTGGGGACCGCCGCAGATGACTCAGCCTGCCAGGCCCTGCAGCTCCATCTTCATAATGTCCATCGTTCCTGGTTCTAAATGGTCAAAAAACTTTCATCGAAGCCCCAGTACCTCCCAAACCTAAGAGTCTCATTCTCTCCTTCGCCCATTAAACTGGTTCACAAAAGGACTTACAGCACTTTGCAAATATGCACGGCTAAAATGACAACACACACGTTATTCAGAGCTTTATGTTTACGGAGCACAAACTATTTCGCCTCTAGGCACTTGCTTCCTCGGTACAACTGCACTGCAAGACGAGGAATAGAGAAGATGCTGCTCGATTGAACTGAGAATGCAGATTTCATTAAATAAAGAAATCCACCTTCTTTGCTTTAAGATGACTTCCCCATTTCTGGTGAATTTTCTGGAGTCTCTTCCATTTAAATCACATGCAGCATTAGATCAAAGAAGAACCAATGACCCAGCCACAGAACGTTAACCCGGAAGTGAGCTCAGCCCGCTCACTTCCGGTTGGGGATGCGGAGCTTGGTTGGGTGCAAGGTCTGCTCAGCCAGCTTGGCAGGTGGCGGGGGCGCCTGTGCCCCCAGCTGCAGGCCTTTCACCTGAGGCCATGATCTAGAACTGAGTTACAGGACCTGAAGGACACACGCTGCTCTCTGACCTGCATGTCCCGACTATCCCCGTGGTAGGTCGCTGCCCCCAGGCTCAGCCGCCCATCCCCACCTGCAGAGCTTTGTAAAGGACCCTGGTTAGCAGCGATCCTAGAAACACAAATGAGAGGCTGAGAACAAGGAGACCTACATGGAAAAAGCCAAAAATATTCCCCAGTGGAGTTGATAACATCCTCCTGAGATCCCAGAGCCCACGCAAACCAAACGCATGGAAATGAGGACACTGAATGTGTTTTCGAAAACACAGGAAATAGTTAAATGGTTTTTAAAGAAGGGCTCAGCCTAGCATTCTGCTGCCTACCTGGCTGTTCTCACCTGTAGGTTGTTTTTTAAAAAGCTCATTCAAATAGCCACTTAATTTTCTTTCTCCCTTTTATTGATAAAAGGGGAGGGAGGGAGGGAGGCACAGTGGTTTTTTTGTGCTTTCGCTCCAAGGCTGAGGGGCGTTGCCACCGGATTGTTTACTGTGAGTCATAAAGTCAAGTCACGCATCTGTGTTTTTTAAATATCTATTTACTTAAAGGGACAATGAAGAACATGCTTTTAAAAATACACGCACACAGCTTGTGACTGAAGGGAGAGCCACAGCTCCTCTTGGGTCGGACTGTTCCTATTCGGAAGGAATTCCTTGAGCCTTGTCATTCTGGGAAGTTATAACAGGTGGCAAGCATCGGCAGCCTGGGGCCACAATCTGGCCGCGGTATTTTTAAAAACTGGAATTCGAGCGTTGTTTGGCGTTGCCTACAGCGACTCTCTTTGGGGTCCACCACCACCTCCAGATGTGGGCAGGGGTCAGGCCCTGGAAGACTGCTTTCAGATGCTGCTTGTTCCGGGGGCGCAGGGAGGACAGGGAGGCTGGGAAGGCCCGACCCTGTCCCTTCTCTGCCTGGGGAGGGGGGGCGGGGGTTAGTGGTGAGGAGGACAGGAGGTGAGGTGTGGGTCTGTGGCAATCATTTCCCACTTGGTGTCAGCATTAGGGGTGAGCTGTGACTTCTCTAGTCCCTTGACACCTCTCCTCCGTGGTGACTGTAACTGCTTCTGCTCAGACAATTGCTAGTGGGTTACTCTCTCTTTCCAATGCAGATGGGGTTGGGTTGCTCTCTGCATCTAGAGCCAAGTAGAGACTAAGTTCCCCGAGCCATCACGATGTAGGATTTCGACAGGTCTCTATACAGGTGGCCCTGGAGCGAGTTAATACTGGACACTATTATTAATATCTCACATTATTATATTTATAGTTCATTATTGCCCTAAACCACTGCCAAATATAAGTCAGGGAAATCCAAGTTTATACAAGGGCATGAGAATTCTCTCATTTATATGTTAAGATAATTTTTAAATTGAGATATAATTGACATATAACAGTTTCAGGTATACAACATAATGATTTGGTATTTCTATATCTTGCGAAATGATCGTCACAATAAGTCTCATTAAAATTCATCACCATACATAATTTTTTTTTCTTGTAATGAGAACTTTTAAGATTTCGTCTCTTAGCAACTTTCAAATATGCAATACAGGACTATTAACTAAAGTCACCATACTATAAATTAATGCATTTCTTACATGTAACGATAACGACAGAAGGTGAGATGAACGTGACAAAGCATGGATGCGAAACCACAGGAACAGTCCCCTTTGGTTCATACACAAGAAAAATGGGCAGAACGGTATCATCGTGATCAGTGCAGACGCCGTACTCAGACTGCCTGGGCCCAAACGCTCGCTTCGCGACCCTCTAAACCCTTTCCAATGCCTCCGTTTCCTTATCTATAAAACGGGGATAATTACAGTAACAGTCTCACAGGGTTATGAAGGATTTAATGAGAAATGCATGTAAAAACCCTTGGTATAGTAGCATATAATAAGCCCTAGGAAATTTTTTAAAATATTGTTATTCTTGCTCATATTTGATATAACTCACAACTTGACTTGCATGATACTCCTTTTAAGAATTTCAGAAGCTTTATAAGACTACCCCTCTGGATTTTTGAATCTCTCACTGATTATTACAGCTCAGACCTTGGGCTGAATGAGTGAGTGATTTGGTTTATACTTTAAGTAAATATTTGAGCCTAAAAATATACCTTAGCATATATTTTCATAGTTTAGGTCTTAAAGTTCTTTGTACAAAAGTAGTTGTAAAGATAAATAAAATTCGGGAAAATAAAGTAAAAGTGACTGGCTCAAAATACTTGATTAAAGTTGAAAGATTTTTACCTAACATCTCAGATATTGCTCTAATAGTAAGATTTAATATTGCCAAGAACGATTTGGGCAGGCTTTAAAGGTCCTTGTTCCCAATTTCCTCTCAATATTCTGAAAGCCATGTCACATCAAAAATAATCAGTTTAAGTAAATTCTCCATATACCTTCTATGGAGGGATTCTGGAGCCACCCTCATGTAACACATGCTAATAAGAAAATGAATGAGTAATTAAATGGTAGAATTTGGATCAAGTTCTCCTTGGGAGGCCCAGATAGCCTCGGCAGGGCTTTCTCTGGGGTTTCATGAAGATCTGTGACAACCTATTAATTACAGTTGGCAACACTTTGGGTTAGATTATACTATTTTCCACTCTAATAAAAACTCAGCCTATTTTCACCACCCAGGCGAAGATGTAGGCATAGCTGGCAGGCCTGGACGGTCCAACACGGGCTGGTGAATTTTCGTGATGCTCAGCTCAACAGGGCAGCCCCTGAGCAACTGGCTCTGATTTACCAAAGGATTCACTTGGCAGACGTGAAGACATGCTCATGCTGGGGCCAGGAAAGATGCTAAAGCTTAATATCTTCTGTAACCTTTCCTGATTAAAACCTTAGCATGCTCCCACTTTCATCCATTAATTATGGCCAGTCGAGAGAAATGACGTAAGAACAGGGTGTTGCAAAATTCTCCCAATGGGCAGCAAGAGCTACACTTGTCACCACCACCACCTGACCCGTGGCCATTTCAAGCATTAATGACCAGCTAGCAAGAGGGACATCTCTGAAACTGCAGGTTTTTTCGGAATGCCTTAGCTGACATCTCAGAGATAGGAATGACCAAAAATCAGCATCACAGACCCAGCTAAGCAAGGATGGAGTTCTCCAAACGCACCTGTGATAGGTCAGCGAGGCTTCTGAACAGATCATCCCTCAGCCAGATATTTATGTTAAACAGATGGACCAATGTATTTGTAACTGTAATCTTGTAAATTAAGCGAGTATGTAATGTTTTTAGGGCAAACGCCGAATACTGCATTCCCTACTCGCACACTATAGAAGAGTCCAGAACAATGTCAAATATGAGCAGAATGAACCTGGTGCTTAGGAACAAAAAGGAAGTTCTTCCAAGAAGTCCTGAGAGGGAGATTAAAAAAGACACACTTCATAAACAACAACAAAACAGAAGCACCAAACACTTAATCGTCGACGTGACTTTTCATCTTGGCATTCTTCAAACTCGGTAGCCTTGCCCATTAACCCAGTGGTTCTCAGCCCAGGGGACATTTAGTAATGGCTGGAGACATTTTTGATTGTTGAGACTGGACGCTAATTGCTAGAGGCCAAGGGTACTGGTAACATCCTACAATGCACAGGACAGGCCCTACAACAAAATCAATCACCTGGTCCGAAATGTCAACAGTGCTGAGGCTGAGACACCCTGACATAATTCCCGCCTGTGGGTGTGACCTGTCCTTTACTTGGGCTCACATTGGTCCTGGTCAGGGTCCTTTAGCCAGAACCTTGGTGGCTCAGGAGCATCTGCCCTGCGTCTCTGTCTGCTCTGCCCTTGAACTCCAGTGCCTGGCTCTTGCCTCCTCTCCCTACCCCGCACCCCTGAGTTCCTGGCTGGTGTCCTGCCTGGCTCCTTGGGAAATGAGGTTTTATCTTCTGTCTGAGACCTTCTGGGACTGAAGTCCTGATCCTGCTCTCGAGGCCTCTGCTACTGAAGAACTCCAAACCCCTGTCTCAAGCTCATCCTCCAAGTAATTCCCACTTACGGGGAATTATTGCCCCATAATTCATATTAATCAGATAGTAGTTTCTATTTAGGGATTATAGAGAAGAACCAGTTCCTTTAAAAATCGATTCATTTAATAAAATACAATTTTGAATGGTGATGTGCAGAAAGCAGG
Organism: Pteropus medius; assembly: GCF_902729225.1. Classification (NCBI taxonomy): domain Eukaryota; kingdom Metazoa; phylum Chordata; class Mammalia; order Chiroptera; family Pteropodidae; genus Pteropus; species Pteropus medius. Next base: position 6,077,822 of record NW_024350926.1, on the reverse strand, counting down.
ACTCTATACTCCAATGGAAAAAAAAAACAGAGGAAATCATTTTCTCTGCGGGCAAGTAAGAACATGCCACAAAAAAAGCTGGATGCTTTAAAATGAGCAGTTCCACGAAAAGAAGCTTAGGTAACCACTGATGTTAACAGTTGGAAAGGTCAGTTATGTATTATCCTCCCCCTTTTCATCATCATAACTTTGGGGGAATGTCTCATTTCCTTAATTATACAGCTTATGTCCATCTCCTGTGTAGCAACTGCAACCTCAGATGACTTCCGGAGAAATCACGGACTTTAGCGAAAGCTACTTCTAGTCACGTCTCTCGGTCTGGGCGCTTTTTTCTTCAGCAAGACACTCATCATCATAAACAAATGCAGCTGAGTTCCCATCCTGATGTGATGTTTTAAAAATATCATTTGGGCAGATACAGGAGACAGCGCGACTTCCTCACCAGTTGGAGCTTGCTGCTGAGAGGGAGCGTGCAAAGCCGTGTGGTCGGGTCGGGGACTCAGTTCAGAAGCTTTTACGCGATGAACACCCATGACTATTTCAAGTGCATTGTGTCTACAACATTGATACCTGGCGTGCAACAAGCACTCTCTCTGGCCCTAGTATAAAAACAGAGATCACTTATTGAGCACTTTAATTTGTGCTGGCAGCAAAGCCTTTTACATGGGTGATCCCATTTAGTCCCCACCATGGTTTTATGAGGTAAGTGTTATTATTATCTTTATTTCACAGATCAATGACCTCAAGCTTTAAAAAGCAACTTGCCCAAGATCCCATAGCTGGTGAGTGACAGACACAGGGGTTTAAGTTCGGTTGTATGACTGCTCCACTACCAACTGCTATGCTACTTTCCTTCCCATTAATATTTAAGATTTTATTCACCTCTCGTGATGTTTAGGGACATTTTCTTGCTCTGTTTAACAAATAACAGTCCTCAGATTTTCCTCCTTGGAGCTCAGGTTGGCATTACAGTTTGTTTCCTTAAGAGAACATTTCAGTTAAAACACATAAACACACACACACACACACACACCCCTATGTCTTAATACTAGGAATCATTAAGTATCAGGAAGATGGCGTATGGAGTACAGAGTTACAGGTGGAGGTAGGTATCTGTGTCCTGACTCCATCTGCATCAAAGAATGCTTTTGGCCGTTTTCCAGCCTATCCGAGGACCGCCAATGAAGGGACCTTTCTGCGTTGCTGTGACCAGAGGCAGATGCAGGCTGTCTGGAGCTACAGAGCTCCTGCAGTCCGAAGGCCTATTCCCTTTCAACCAAGGTTAACTAGTGAGGGGATTGACCCCCAAACTGATAAGAGTTGGGTGGCCTCTGATTAGATATTGGTAATATCCACAGAAGTTATTATTTTATCATACTTAGATCTGCATTTTTATTGGGGCCACTAGTCTAGTATGAAGAAGGGAACCTAAGCAAAAAACTTCCTCTAAGGAGAAATGTAAGCACCTGAGGCATGGTTTGTAGAGAAAGAAAGGTCTATGACTCTTGGCCAATGATGCCGACCAGGGACCACCTCCTGCCGAAGCAGATTCCCAAAGGCTCGAAACCTGCCGGGATTCACGAACCCACCTCTGCCTAAGGTCCGTCCATGGCTCTCGTACCCACAGACAGTGGTCTACGCAGAGGACAGACAGAGCTCTTCCCAACCGCCTGCCTTTCTGTCTCATCTCCAACGGCTCCCCGCCCTCCAAACCCTCCAAGCCTCCAGCCCAATGGTCTTCCAACAGAAGGTCATTTCCCTCCACTCCGCCACCCTTTACCTTCTTCCAGGAATGCCCTTCCCACCTGCACGGCTGAGCTCGAATTTCATGCCAGGCAGAGGAAAGCGACTGAGCTGCTAGGTTTCCATTTTGTCTTGTACATATCTTTGTTCGAGCATTTACCATGTTGCTGTACTCGTTTGCTCACTTATCTTCCCAGGTGGACCGAGGGACTGGAGAGAAATTATGGTCAATTCACCTTTCTATCTCAGAACCGAGCACACAAGGACTTAATTGGTGTCCAGCAGATGCTGCATTAGGCTCTTACGTTGCTCCAGGACAGTGACAGTGTTTGGCACATACAGCTACCCTATCTGGTTCTAGGTGAAACTTTTAATCTATGCAAATTTTACTATTTCATCTTTCTATGTCACTTACTTCTCCAAGGGATGAGGAGAACACCAAGACAATTCATGGGGGAAGAACGGTCTTTTCAACAAATGGTGCTGAGACAACTGGATCCCCACACGAAAAAGAATGAAGTCTTAAGGGTCCTTTCCTTATGCCATCCACAAAAATTAACTCAAAATGAATCAGAGACCTAAATGTAAGAACTAAAACTATACAATTTTAAGATGAAGACAGGCATAAACCTTTGAGAGCTTGGATTAGGCAATGGTTTTTTAGACGTGGGACCAAAAAGCATAAGCAACAAAAGAAAAAGATACACTGAACTACATCAAAAATAAAAGCTTTTGTGATGCAAATAATACAGCACAAATAACACACACACACACACACACACACACACAAGTACCAAGAAAGTAAAGAGACAACACATAGAATGCGATAAAATATTTTCAAATCATGTATCTGATAAGGGACTTGTATTCAGAATATATAAAAAGCTCTTACGACTCAAAAATAAAAAATTAAACTACCCAGTTAAAAGCTAGGCAAAGAATTTGAATAGATATTCCTCCAAAGAAGATACATAAATGGCCAATAAGCACATGAAACGATGCTCAACATAACCATTAGGGAAATGCAAATCAAAACTACGGCGAGATATTGCTTTACACCCACTAGGCTGGCTATAATCAGATAAGTAATAACGTGTGTTGGTGAGGATGTGGAGAAATTGAAGTCCTCATTCATCGCTGGTGGGGGATGCAAAATGGAAAATGATTTGGCGATTCCTTAAAATGTTAAACATGGAGCTACCATGTGACCCGACAATTTCACTCCTAGAGAAATGAAAACACATGTCTGCACAAAAACTTGTAAATGAATGTTCATAGCAACGTTACCCACAATAGCCCCAAAGTGGGAGCAATCCAAATACCCACCGTGGATGAATGGATAAATATAATGTGGTGTATCCACAAAATAGGACATTATTTGATAATTAAAAGGAATGAAGTACGAATATATATTAGCACAGAGATGAACCTTGAGAACACTATGCTAAGTGAAAGAAACGAGACCACACATTGTGTGATTCCACTTATGTGAAATCGAGACAAGAAGCAGACTGATGGGGCCTCGGGCTGGGGAAGGGGGGGTCGGGGGAGAAGGAACTCCTTCCTGGATGTGGAATTTCTTTTTGGGGTAAGAAATCTGTTGTACATTTTATGTTGTAGATTTTAGTGATGAGTGCACAATTCTGTGAGTATAGTAAAACCATTAAGTTTCACACTTTAATTAGATGTATTTTATAGTGTGTAAATTATAGCACGATAAAGATGGTTAAAAGTCCAAAAGAATGGGACTAGCAGGTATCAGTGCAAAGACAGCCTTGTGGATATGCCCTTAGACCATGAAGGAACAATTCTCTGTTTCTTTTATTTGCTTCTTGTAGGTCTTCTTAGAACCTGGTAGTGCTCATTTTCCCCTCGATGAATCTGAGAACATACTTTCATCATGGTACACAGAAACAAACAGGAATCGGGTAGAACAATTCTGTGATTAATATTGCATATTTTCGCAACTACGAGAGAACACAGGCAAATAGAATTTAAGGCAGAACATACAACGGGCAAAGCAAGTGGCCTTTCCGTAACTCAATCTATATCATCAACAGTGCCACGGACATTCGGGGCCCAGGACAGAATCTCTTCGTAGAATTGGAGCTCGAGTGGACAGAATCACCTCCTTCTTGCTTCTGTCCTCGGACACACCACGCTGCTTGGCTGAATTATGAATCCTGCAGTTCTTCTATTTCTACAATCTCCCCTGTTGGACATTCCTGTCCTGTTCATTGGAATACAACCCCCCACATCTTCAGCCTCCTCCTGGAATGTCTCCACCTTCCCGCCTTCAGCGAAAACCGGCCTGTCGCCCTGAAGGCAGCGCTCCCCTTGCCAAACCTTGAGTAAAGGTGGCCGCTGTCCCACCTCATCCCGGCTTAGGTGCTGCTTCTCCGCCACCCGGCTGGGAAGCTCATTCCATCTGTCACATCCCCTGTCTCCATCCCGTGCTCTGCCAGCCCTGAGGGCTGCGCCTTCTTTGTGGAGGACTGTGGCATCTCGCTCACCGTCTTCCTTGCCACCTCGATCCTTGGAATCATCATGCTCGGTCTCGCCACTTCTCAATCGCCGGCCTTGCTCCGTGGCACGTCCCTGTGGGACGCTGGGCCTGCAGTATGCCCGCCATGTAGAGCTACCCGGACTTCCTAAACAAGGCAAGCTCTCGCCTACGTCCGTGCCTTTGTGCACACTGCCTCCTCCGCCTGCAATGCCGCTCCTGCTCAGAGCCCCGCTTCTTCCTCGGGGGTCACCCAAACCTCTCCTCCTCCCAGAAGCCTTCTGCTCTGTTTTCCAACAGTGTGTGTAGAGGCCTTCACAAAAGGACTTACTGTTTGAGCCAACAATAATACATTCTTCTTGGCATTTAATCATTTAACATAAACTTATATTGAGTATCTAAAGTTGTGCCAGGCAGCGGAGAATTTCAGCGGCTCGACCATGTATTTGCGAGTTTAAAGGATTCTGTTTTTAGCATTGACAACTCTTGGCATTACCTGCAGACATCAAATTTCCCATACTCATGCTAAACTGTTTCAGAGAAATATAAGTTTGGTTTTTAAATAATCACAACCAAAGGGTGCCTCTCTCCTTGGGTTTCATCTCAAGCACATGGCTCTTCATTTCATTAACCACTCTGACCCCCGAGATGACAGACTCTGCTATATGACTCAGTCACAGACCTAGAGCATTCAAATCTGCCCAATCTTATCTAAGACACTGGATTTTTCAGAGGCACTCCCGTCAACAGGTTGCCAGAGATGCCAAAAAAAAAAAATCAATGTTTCTGATACTTCGATGTCGTATCAAAATCAGAATTTTCCTGGGGTGAGGAGTGTGTTAAAAACACAGATTTGCAGGCTGCCCCGGAAGTTCCGATTTTTTAGGTGTGTCTGCTGGGTACTGACGGGCTGTGTTCTGGGATGCTCGGCTCCAAAATTTTTAGGGCTTACTCCTGTGCTACACACGTCACCAATGAGAAAATCCCTAGAGAGAAATTCTCTTTGACTTAGCACCTGATATTAGACTCTCAGCTTTAGGGTAGCATTGTCCCAAGAACATCTTGTTTAAAAGCAGTTTGTTTTTATTTGACTTTGCAAAGCCCTGGTTGAAGAAATTTACTGTTACTAAACAATCTTTATACAGGGACCTCAAACATTACTTTATACTGAACATAATTCAAAAAAGGATTTTCTGCATATGAATTTATAAGCTTTGTTTTTGGCATTGAAATGAAAAATTCACCCACTGTTCTTATGCACGTGTATATTTACACACAAACAACGCATTTATTATTATTATTTGCTTTTTGCTTTGTTTTGGTTTTTCCCTTAGCTACCAGAAAACAAAGTCAACTTTTCAGCGCTCAAATGGAGAACTATAAACACCACATGATCTATTTTTAGGTCTCCTGGAACAAGTCAGCCTAAGCAGAATAATAGTTAACTTTTACTGAGCACTTTCTATGGGCCAGGTACCCAATATATCTTTACTTCATTTAATCCTCTAAAAGCCCTATGAATATGTACGCACACGAATAATGTATATTCTTATTTTACACACAAGGAAGCGGAGGAAACCAGTCTTTCTGAGGAAGAGTAAAGCCCACCGCAGTCTAAAGATTCTGGCACATGGGCTAGGAGACAAAGGGGCCCAGAAACAGTGGATTCTAAATGCAATTCCGCCCCCAAATCTTTTCTTCTCAATTTTGGCTTTAGTAATACTAAGACGATTTGTCCAAATATGTCAGCGGATCACTTTCGGATTGCTGATATGACTGTCCTGGAGTGGGTACAGATGTCACATCTCTCGCGCCTGGAAAATCTGAAAGCTATGGATAAAGCTTTTATGGCCTCAAAAACACAAAGGCCCCTCTCCTGACCACTTTCTGTGTTAGAAAGTCACATCTGCTGTGAAGCAAGCAGTACCTTGATATGGGTCCCCAAGGTCACCCTGGTGACACGGTTGCATATGTTTAGAATGGAGGTTGGCATTATTCAGAACTATCAATGTGTTCTATAAAGAACCGACAGAAACATGAACAACTATAAACCCAGGAAGAAACGAGGGTTTAAAAATTTTTGTTCTAGATGTTTAATGTAAATACAGCTGCTGGCGATTTTATAGACTGGTAAGCTACTGGTTGAGACAGACAAGTTATTTGTGCTTTGCGAAGGGGGATGCACTTTTGCAGGTAAATCTCTCCTGAGGCTTGTACAGGCAGTCAGCAGTAGCGACGTTAGAATATGCCTTCCTTCTTTAGCAATGGCATTTTATTCTAAAATCAATGCCACGCTTTCGTAGCTGATGTATTTCGTTGGTTTGCATTCATCTGCTGCGGAGAAAATCAGTGCTTAAATCAGGCTGCTCCAAATAGAATTGACTAAAGCAAACGAGATGACATTCTTGTCAAAGCCACCTCATACTCCAATTGACATATTGTATTCTAGTGCTGACAGCTGAAGGCTAGAATTTTGATTAATCTATTTTCCTCTCATTATAAACACTCTCTCTTCCTTGAAGGCTTGAGCAATCACTCTAGCAAGTGTCGGACCTTGACAGAACAATGCTTATTCTTTGGTAGCCACTGTATGCATAAGAGAGAAAGAGCTGGTTTTGTTTTTCAAATCTCCTTGGGCATTGTTGAAAAGGGTTCATTTGTGAATGTGTGTGTTTCAACGAACTCAAGGCTATATTTTGTTTTTCTCTTCCATGGACAGGCAGTGAGGGAGAGGACGCAAATGTGCAGTATTTAATCCAAAGCATGACAGACACTGCTGAGGAGGCATCTCAAAGGGCACAGTGAGGCAGCACCTGACAAAGGGCCTGCATGACTGGGGGCAGCGTCCCTCCTGGTGACCCAGCGTTCCTCCTGCATGACTGGGCTACATTACTTCCTGTGACCCAGGGCCTTCATGACTGGGGGGTGCGTTCCTCCCACATAACTGGGGCAACATTACTTCCTGTGACCCAGGGCCTGCATGACTGGGGGCAGCTCTCTCCTACACTAGGGGCAGCATTACTTCCATGACCCAGGGCCTGTAATGACTGGGGGGCAGCGTTCCTCCTGCACGACTGGGGCCAACATTACTTCCTGTGACCCAGGGCCTGCATGACTGGGGGCAGCATTCCTTCTGGTCCACCTCTGCACCAGACTGAGGAAGTCGGAAACTGTAACTTCACCCCACTCCTCGTAATCCCCAGCCGAACCGTCATGGCCACTTAGAAGATCATTCTCTGGGCTGCTGTTGTTAAGAGTCTTAACTATTTCTGAGAGTCTGAGATTTTACAATAGTTGAAACATCCCACAGTACCCCATGGCCAGTTTGATATCCAGTCACCACATACAGTTAGGAGGAAGGGAAGAGGGGGTGACCAAGAATGAACTCCATGTTGTATAGCACAGTGACTCTAGCTAACGATGCTGTTACATATTCAAAAGTTTCTAAGAGTGTAGAGCTTCAAAGTTCTCATCACAAGGAAAAAATCTGTAACTATATGAGGTGACGAATGCTAACTAAGCTTACTGTAGTAATCGTTTTCCAATGCGGACATACACCAAATTATTATGTCTCATGCCTTAAATTTACACAGTGTTGCATATCAATTACATCCCAATACAACTGGAAAAAGATAAATTTTCTTCTTCTTTATTAAAAAAAAAAAACTGGCTTCATGCAATAGCGAAATGATGAGTTCTATATTTGCTTCCCAAACATGATTAAGATACATGATCGAACGTGGTCTGACAGTAGAAAGAACTTTGAAAATTACTGATCTCCCCAAGTCTAGGACTTAGGTATCCACTTAGATATACCATCACTCAGATGTCCACCTGAGGCCAGTCCTGCACAGCTCAGACTTCTATTCTACATTACCATCACCAGGTGAATTTGGGGAGGTAAATAGGAGACTGTATTTAGCATATTTGTTTACCTGAGGCCTATGCGCAGTATACTGTTACTGACCTGGTTTATCCTAATATAATAGCTTTCAAACTTCAGCGTGCATCGGCATCAGCTTAGTGAACAGGTTGCTGGGTTTCTGATTTCTAATCAAGAGTTTCTGACCCAGTAGGTCTGGGATGGGGCCTGAATTCCCAGGTGATGCTGTTGCTGCTGGTCCAGGGACCAAATTTAAGAACTACATTCTGAGACCTTGGGCAAAGAGAGGGCTTCCTTGTCTTATTTGAAAAATGGACATTTCTAGATAGGCCTACACCATCTAAGTTGTTTGAATGTTGACTCATGAAAGGGAAAGAGAAAAATAGTTATTCAGAAATTCTTGTGTGCTAGCTGCTTGCATGTATTACCTTGTTTAATGCTCACGACGACCTGACAGAGAGGTATTGTTATCCCCACTTCCTAGTTAGGCAAATAGAGATGTAGAGAGGTCAGTTCACTTGCTTATGCCCGCGCAGGCAGTAAGTGCTCAGGCTGTGAGTCAAGCTGGGTTGGTCTGGCTCCAAACCTGTAGACTTTCAATGACATCCAGCCCTCTCCTCACACTAGGAGGGATCTGATAAAGCCCCCAGGAAAGGAAGAAACAAGACTAAGTCAAGGCGTGAATCCAGGATGACATTGCTGACCACCGATTCATCTGTTTTAGGCAGAAGCTATCCAAATTCCCATCGCTCCACCCCAGCCATGCCAAATTTCCTAGTTTCTGCCTGCAACGTAGGTAACCTTATCTGAATTCTGATGCCTTTGCCCCTGGACCTTGAAACTGACCTGGTCTCATCCAGGTATCCAGTTATCATTCTTGGCCTTTGAACAACCAACTCATCCTGAAAAGGCTCCTGGTGGATACTCCCACGAACACAATTGCCAATGTGCCATTCGCCCATGAAGATGCCACTTGGAGCTGGGGCAAAGCCCCATGCCCCATCACGTCCCCCCTAACCTGACCTCTTCCAAAGATGAGAATGGCGACTTGCTTACTTTCAATAAACAGTGTGGATCACAGCATTCGGATCAGCCGGGTTGTAGTTTGGTTAATTCGTTCCAACGAAAACAGAAATATATGTTCTGTCCAAAGCCTTGCACACCGTGGTTGCATAATTTTAGATAACTGTGATAGAAGAAAGGCAGCAGAGTTGGAGCAGAGAACCAAATTTAAATTCTCACGACCATCTATTAATATTTATTGACTGTCTAGAGGAGGTAGGCTCCTTCGCAGGATTCTTCTCGGATTATCCAAATTTTTTTCTCATAAATTCTCATTAAGATATTTTATGTCTTAATTTCCACTGAAACTAAAGGGAGCTGGCATTCTTTATTCCTTAGGGTGACTTTCACTTCCATATTTTATAATGTATATAATGTCATAAAATAGAATAAATGAGCTATGAATGAAAATTTTTCTATTAAAAAGATTCATATCCTTCCCTGAATCCTGCCAACAATTTTTACAAACCAGAATAAACAAGGCCCTTTTTAGAACAAGAGGTAAAGCAACTTTGCCTCCTGCTCTTACTCTGTTCCCACCCACCCCCAACGCTGACATAACAGTCTCATTAGTTCAGACTAAGTTTATTAAACAAGGGAGAGAGAGCCCTAAAAGTTCTTATAAAATATTGTCATTCTCCAGCTACCCTTTAATTATCTGGCAGAGCTAGGGTATGTAATAAGGTAATCTAGTTAACGGCACTTGGCATATTTTAAGTAAATGTCAAACCAGGTTAGTTCGTGGAATTCTGCTTTTTCTCCATTAATGGAAGGCCCACGGGAAATAACCAATGTTCTTTCTTCAAAAAAAAAAAAAATATGGAGCCGTGGGCTCTGATTTTTCAGTGACTGCCAGTTCGATCACTATTTAAATATTAGGTCCTCACAGCAAAGGGGCCTCTGGAACTTCCACTGCTGCTCTGTCTACCTGAAAACTACCAATAACGACACGAGAGAGCAAAATCATCCTTCTGAGAGGAAAATGGAAACTGAGATGTCTGTGTAGCAAACGTGGAGCCAGATGATCTTCCTGCGTGAAGGAACCGGAGATCTTACTCTTAGAAAGTAGAAAAGTGCCATCTAAAAGCAGGCTTGGGTTAATTTTTGTAACTGTGAGTCATTCATTAGCTTATATGATTGTATAGCTCTCTCTCTCTCTGTTTACAAGTGTTGCTTCTGCACCCATTTGGCTCATTCTTTCTCCAGCCTCCTTGGCCGCCTGGGCCCTGGACCTGCCTGGCAGGCCCGATCTCACCAGACTGTTTGCTGGCTACACACAGGGCTGCCAAGAACGCATGGAAGCAGCAGCTCGACCTCGAGGGCTGATGCCACCACAGATCTCAACTGGACCACTCTTTTGTGTGTCCATCAGCTTCCTTTTCTATTCCCCTTGGTGGCCATTCTGAAACTTTACTGTTCTCCTCCACCTCTTTACCAAAATCCTGCTTCCTTTTGCTCAAAAGACACCACGAGGTCTGCTTTGTACAAAGCAGAGAGAAAGCGATTCTGCAGTGGGCAGTCTCGCAACTTTATGACTGACTCAAGAGATAGCTAAGAAAAGCCTGGCCCCCAGGACCCTCCTCACTGTGTCTTTGATTATCCCTCGATAGCATGCACATCCCTGACCTTGGCTTGGTATAGTGGCTTTGGCCCTAATCATAACTTGAACTTGAACTTGAACCTGAAGACCACTCCTGATTTCCTTGACTTTGAAACTCGCCGTTCTTGGGATTCACTTCATATTTACTCCTTGGCTCCTTTTATTCCAGAAAGTCTTACTTTTTTCTCTGTTGTCAGCACCCAAACTTCAGTATCAGCCCCCACCGTACCCACCCTGCCCTCCTACAAGGAAAGGTTCAAATGAAAATGTTTTTATGTCATATCCTTCCTTATAGAAATCTTTCTTGTCTCTCTAAGCTCACAAAAAATAAAATGAAATGAAATAAGATAAAACAAAGTTTCCTCTGGCTCAAAGTTCTACCATTTCTAGATACCATTCCCTTTCTCCCATTCAATTATGCATCTCTCTCAGAGTTTCAATCTCTTCCTTGGTACCGATTCCTTCTCTGCAGCCTATAAACACACACGCACACACACTCTCTCTCCCTCTCTCTCTCTCTCTCTCTCCCCTTCCTTCCTTCCCTCCCTGAAGTATGTGTTCTCCTCCAGCCAGCCTCTCTTTCCATTCACAGACAATCTGTCAAAAGAGTCATCTCTATTTGCTCTCTTTGTTTCTTTATTTCTCAAGTCGGCCTCACCGAGGTCAGGCTCCAGCCACCAGCATTCAGCTGAGACGGCCTGGCCCGAGTTACCGTCGACCTCCATGTCGCCAAATTCGATAAACACGATCCGTGATCCGGCAGCATCATTTGACTTGCTCATTAGCATCCTTCCTGAAACTGTTTGCTCCTTTGCCTTTTGTGACTCTCTCCTGCTTCTCCTTCTATCCTGGCGACTCCACCGTCTGCCTCGCTGGCCTCTTTTCCTCCTCCCCACGCACACGGGTGCTGGCCACAGCCCTGTTCCTCCCCCTCTACCCGCTCTCCCAGGACAATCTCATTGGCTCCGAAACCTTTAGGTGTACTTCTTTGCCAATGATTCCTAAATAACATCTCTGGCTTACCTCTCTCCTGAGCATCTGACACTGCCATCTGGATAGCTCCAGAAGCTCGTGATATTCAACACGTCCAAAACCAAATTCACGTTTTTCGTCCTCTGCCTTCCTTATACTGATTTAATAAAACCTGAAATCTGGGTCTTATCTAGACTCTTCCCTCGTTAACTCTCTGTCGATTTTCCTAAGCTCTGCTGACTTCGCCTTTCGTGCCTGCCTCACCTCTTCATCCTTAACCGCTTGCCCTCTCCTACCCAGTCTACTACAGGAACTTCCTAACTTCGCTCTAGGTAGGGCCAACCAGGATGGCTAGACAAGCCAGTTAGCGCCTTTTACTCTGCTTCCTATGAAATCCGTGGTTTTAAACTTTGGCCAAACAATGGAAAGAAACATCTGCAATCAAAAATCCTGATGCTGGGGTCATACCCTCAAACATTCTGTTGTGATTTGTTTGGGGAAAACATAGCCACCGGAATTTTAAAACTTCCCAGGTGAAGTTCGAATGTTAGCCCAAGGTCCAGAGTTGTAACTCTCAACCATTGTCTCTATGACTGTCCTTTCATTAGCTCTGTGATATAAAAGCCCCAGCTCATATGCATGTCAGATACTAGCGTAAGATTATCATTCAGGTAACTCAGGGAGGAAGGTAACTGGGGACGGGGGCAGTGACAGAATGGCAGAATAGGGTGACAGAAAGAGAGAAAGCAGCAATGACAGGAAGTGAGGGGGAGCCATCCACTCCGGCAAGTGACACTTGCCTCCTAGAAGGCTGCTACCTGCTTCTCAGGTGCTTCAGGGCATGACCCTGACAGCAGAGCCCCTGGAGTGCCTCAAATCCACGATGGGCTGGCCTCTTTCTGGTGCATGAGCCTTATACTGCCCACTTCTGGGCTGAGCCCAGTGTGAGAAGATGCGGAATTTTCTGGCGGTCTTGGCCAAAAGGCTGAAAGCTACAGGAGGCAGCTCTAGCTCTCCCAGCTGGGAGGGGACTCCTGGGCAGGCGTCCTCAGCCGGCCTCTGCAGGATGAAGATGCTGTCCATCCCATGCTCCTCCCTCTGCCTTGTACCGCAGACAGGGAGATGCTGTGGCCAGGAAGGACCGGGCATGGCGGAGGTGGGGTCCCTTCTCTCTGAGCTCTCAGAATGGAACTTTGCTCTTGGCTCAAGAAAGTCAGAACATTTGCTTTATAAAACAAGCAGCCATCTGTGCTTATAAGCACATTAGGTACAAAATGACAGTGAAGACCTCTAACTCATACTAACCAGGTGTTACAGGTTGAATTGTGTCCTCTAAAAAAGATAGATTGAAGTCCTAGACCCCGCTACCTTGGAATGTGAGCTTATCTGATGACAGGGTCTTCACAGAAGTAATCGAGTTGAAATGCAGTCATTAATTAGTGTGGGCTGTAATCCAGCATGACTGGTGTCCTTATAAAAAGATTAAATCTGGACACAGAGACAGACCCACACAAAGAGAAAACATGATGAAGACCCACAGGGAGAATGCCATGCGCAGGCAGAGAAGTAGCAAGAACATCTATCAAGCCAAGGAACGTAAAGCAAACCATCTCACGGCTGACCCTCGGGAGCCAGAAAGAGGCAAGGTTTCTGAGGGAGCATTGCCCTGTTGACGCCATAATCTTGGACTAGAAATTCTAGCTTCCTGAACTGTGTGAAAATATATTTCTGTTGTTTCGGGTCATGCAGTTTGTGGTACTTTGTTCCCTGGGGGAACAAACAGCCCAGGTGACACTCTCATCAGAGGTGCAGGCTCTCTGAGATCCGCTCTAGCCCAGGAATCTTCTGGAGCCGGGTGCACTGTTCAGTCATCTGACCCTCTCCTGACCCCTTTTCTCCACGGCTGTTCTCTGTGGACATCAGTTACCCTCCCACCCCACCTGTGGTCTCGTCGGCACTTCTTTGGCAGAAGTCTGTGGAGTGCAGGTTCAAAGGTCTACTCTAGTCTCAGCAGACAGGGCTATTGCCTCATAAACGATCCTGGCTACCATTTAATGCAAGGTCTCACATATCTTATCACCGTTCACGTTCACATTAACTCTAGGCGTAGGCAGTATTATCTTCATTTTAGGATAGAGAAGCTGAGGTTCAGAAGCCTTAACTCTGCCAAGGCATCCAGCTACTAAGGGGTAAGCCTTAGAGTCTCGCCTGAGACAGCCTGGCCGCGGAGAGCTGGCCAGCTTCCCCGCAGTATGCTGCCCACTGGGCACGGTAACTTCTGCAGGCCCCGATGATGCAGACCTCACCTCGGATATGAGCAGCGGGTACCCCGTGGGCATCTCTCTACTAACTTACCAGTGACTACAGCCTTTTAAACACAGGGTTTCTGCTCAAGCGGGGGTCTTCTTGCAGCTGTTCTTGATGAATGAGCCATAATCCCTCCCTGGGTTATAAACACTTAGCAGAGGGTATAATCACTAACCCGACCAGCATTACTTAACCGCAGTTATTACAACAGGCCCAAGGGACCTGAGCTCTTTCCAGTCCACCTGTTTTTAAATTGAGTATGTTGACTTGCTCTTAGGTTTTAAGAATTATCTATATATTCTGGATACAAGTCCTTTGTCAGAGTTGACGGTTCACAGATATTTTCTCCCGGGAGAAAGATGCTCCTGTCCTCCGTGGGCTTACAGTCTTGTTGGAGACAGGAACACCATCCTGACTCCAGCCTCAGTCCTTCTCTGTTCCCTTCTCAGGGGCCAGGGCAACCACCCCCAAGGGACCCTGGCGTGGCCCACCTGGGGCTGCCATTCCTCTTTTCACTTCATTGAGACTCTGTGACTATTATATGTCCCCAGGATACCAGAACTCCCAAGATACAACCAGTTTACTGAAAAAATCCCCAAGTAGACATTTTTCATTTCAATTCCTGTCTAGACCAGTCTGTAATTAGTCTAGATACTGAGGCAGTTCTAATAACTCAAATCAGCTTGTTTTGCCTTATACTGTAATGCCATTTTCCCAGGCAATAGTTGCAATAGTCACGTGTCCATTCTTCTCTTTTATTTTGAATAATATCTGTACTTGACTCTATAGGAAGTCACATATTTCTAACATCAACACCAAACTGAGGTAAGCATTATACACCCATATGTTGGTAAGATCTCATTCAAAATTCAGTGCGGACACTCTAAAAATTAGCTGGGAATATTTTTTACAGAAGTTCAATGGCTATAAAACTCTCATAAAATTATTAAAACACCTGGATCGAACTCCTTTGAGAAGTAAACTGCCATGTTTTTGGAGACCCTGAATTATTAACGGAATAATGGCCTTGTGAAAACCATGCTAGCTTAAGGTTCTACACTTTTTGGTTTATATTTGAACGCTGAGAAAATTTCGTTGAGGAATTTGCACCGACTCTAATATCCACAAAAGGAAAAATCAGCCACGATGTGACTATAGTCACTGAGTGGTCTCAGCCTCTTCTGGAAGGATTTTTCTAGGTTTCAAGAGGGACTTCAAATTTTAATAAGGTTGTTAAAATACATGAACTTTTGTCTCCTAGGTTTCTCTGCTTAATTTTGGTTTAGTGAAATTAGATGCTCCTTTCAACCAAAGGGAAATATATGCAATGATGAATGTGAATTTATTCAGAAAACAAGAAACAGATACTGTCAATGGGACTGATTATATAAGTAATGACTAAGGGCCTGGCACACTGAAAAAATAATTAACTTAGAAACAAGTCTTTCAAATCAGTTTGCCTCTAAGGGACATACAAAGGAAAATAGGATACAGAGCTGGTGGAAGAGGTGCTGCCACTTTGGAAAACGATCTGAAATTCTCTAATGCAGGTGAGCATAAGCATATCCCGTGACTCAGGACTTCCACTCCTGGATATATAAAAGAAACTCTCATACACTTGTACCAGGAAATAAGCCAATGACTTGAAACAACACAAATGTCCACTGCTAGGAGAGCAGATAAATGTATTATAAATACACACACACACACACACACACACACACACACACACACACACACACACACACACGAATACTATAGATGGAAAAACACGTAAGTTAAGCTCCATGCCACAAAATGGGTGAATATTAGATTCATAATGTAGAAGAAAAAGCAAGTTGCAGGAGGCTATGTACAGTATGACATCACTTTTATAAAGCACAAAACAAGCACGGTAAGCAGTGTGTGGTTTAGGGATGTGGACAGAGATCATAAAAACTTTGAGAAACAGTAAATTCAGCACAGTGGACGTCTCCGAGTGTGGGGGCGGGGCAGGGAGAGAGCACGTGGGTATCACTGCTAATAGAGATGGGTTCTTGACTCTTTATTATTATTTTTTAGATGTACACAAATGTAACCTTTTTATATGTGTTAAGTATACTTCATAGAAAAATCTTTTAAAACAATTTAATGGTTTTGGGGTATAAAATGTTACTTTCCTTGTCTAAATAGTTCTGGGCAATAAGAAATAGGCTGGATTCTAAGTATTTGTATTTATACTTACTAACGGTTTTGACTCCTTTCTTGAGATGGGGGTGGGAGTAATGATATTACCTATGGAGTCCATAAAAATACACTGATCATTTCTTACTATAAAACACACATATTCACCAGCTAAAAATGTCGTTTATTATAAAATTGCAGAGAAAATGACTGGTCAGACTAGAATCTATGAGTGGACCTGGAAAAGGCCCTGGGTGATTTTAGATTCCGGAGTACTGCATGCAGGTATGCATCAGAATAAACCATTATGATAAAATTTTGTGTTTTATTTCTAATTTCTAAAATAATCCAAAGCTGAGTTTGGTACTCTCTAAATTCATATGGATTGAAAAATCTATCTATCATCTATCTATCTGTCGCTGTCTGTCTATCTGTCTCTCTCTCTAACTCTCTATCCATCTACCTGTCCATCTACCTGTCCATCTATCCATCCATCCACCCATCCACCCATCCATGATCTATCTATCATCTATACATTTCAGCCTATGTGCTCTCCTCCAAGGCACATCCATGCCCACAAAAGGTCTATAGTTCTTTGAAATAAAAATAGAATAAAATTTACCATCACTTCATAACAATAAAATATTATAAACCTAATCAATGGCATTTTGCTCATCTAATGGATTTGGTGTGCAATCGTCCAGCACAGAGAAAGGTTGTAAGCATCTGTTGAAGCTTATCTGATTAAATAATGTTGAGTTACATAAAATCATTTTACTGGCCACAGTTATTTCAGTAACTTTCCTAATAAAGAAAATACTTCATATACTACACATTGATGAGACGATGTTAAAAATATTTATGACAATAAAAATTCAATTCATTTTAAATTAAGACGATCTAAGTGTATTTTTAACCAGCGTTATTTATTCTACTATTCTTGTTCGCTTGCTCCTTGCATTTTTCTGAGCTCACTATCTGTGGGGGCCACCCCGTTCTCTATTTTTCATTGTCGTTTCATATTTGACCAAAGAACAGGGGAGCTGAACAAAGCTGCTGATATGTAAATACCAGCTTTGAAGATGGAAGCACCAGATTGTGCTTAAACAAAAGAAAAATTGCAGTTGCTTTAGTTGAATGTCTCAATATCTAATTTCAATTACTTTCTAAAATAAAAAGTGTATCTGCTAGGTTTAAGCTTCATACTAAGCACGAGAATATTAGAGTAGGCTGACAATCATCCCGATCATGTCCTTTCCTTTTAGAAATAACCCCTATAACTCTTCCACGAATAAATCTGAATTTTTTTTACTGTGGTTTCAAAGTCTTTGGATTTGCAAATTCAAAGGATTTTATTTATAACACAGAACCTAAGTACTCTTTAATCTAGTAAATAAATTAGGCTTTTAGGTAAAACAAGAAGGTAGATATGTTAATAATAATCAAGTAATATCCTTTAGAGAATCAATCAATTTATTTTGTAGAATTTAAAGTGACTAAATTTCATAGCACTTGTTGACCACCCTCTATAATGGGACATTGAGTGTAGTCCCAGGCTGTTCAATAGAGTTTTGCTAATCAAAATGTGGTACGAGGAAGAGCAATATTGATAAGCCCTCAGAAATGTAGAACCTCGGGCTCCTCCCAGACCTACTGAATCAGAGTTTACATTTCGACAAGATTCCCCAGGGGACCAGGTTGCCAGATTGAGCAAATAAAAAGAGGCTGCCCAGTAAAACTAGAATTTCAGGTAAACAATGAAGTTTTTATGATAAGCATATTCCAGATATTACACAGGCCATATATATCCTAAAAGACTTATTTGTTATCTGAAATTAAAATTTAACTAGAGGTCCTGTATTTTTATCTGGCAACCCAGCAGGTGATTTTTACGAACATTAAAGTTTGAGAAACAGAGTAAGATATGTTTTTCCCCCTAAAGAAATTTAAATACTTGTGTTAATTCTAGGGCTTTATAGAATGACATGAATTACATGCTAACTGAAAATTAAAGAAAACATAATCTTTGGTCCTAAGGTTATATGGACCTATGACTAAGAGGGCCCTTCCCACCCCGTGTAACCACCATGTTTTCTGGTTTCTGTATTTGATGCTTTGACTTTAGGGCCTTGCTGACCCTGGAGAACTGCCCCTCCCGGGCTAGCTAACTCGCAGAGGCAGAGTCAAGAGCTTTGAAAAGCAAACTAACCAATCCAGAGAGCACAGCCCAGCCACCCCATTATTCAGCTTTTACACTCTGGCTCACTCATCTCCGGCTCTCATTGCCCCAAGGCCGGGTACTGGACAAGTAAGAACAGCCCCCATTCTCAAGAGTCTGCTTAGATTATTCAAACCTGCTAGTCTAAGCCTGCCTACTCCGTATCTCTCATTCCTTCCCGCGAAAATCACAGTAAAGACTCTTGCCTGTACTTCCCCTCACTCCCTCTGTCTCCTGGCTGACCCTGACGCTTCCCCGTGTGGCCCTGTGTGCTATGCCATGTCTCCTGTTTCTAGGGATATGACAAGATAAAAAACATATTCCTTCACGACAATCATTTCTGTGTCCACATGTCTTACCATACCTGATTTAAACAAATCCCAGGTACACTTTTTAAATGTGTACCTGGGATTTGTTTAAACCCAGTAAAATACTATCTAACCCAGTAAAATACTATCAGATTTCTCCTGGAATTATGATCAAATAAACCTTCCCTTGGAATAAATTGGAATGGAGTGGAAGGGTATTATACTGAGGCTCTAAGATAATAAGAAAATTCAGTGTTCTGGAATGGTTAGTCTACACAAGACTTGGAAACATTTGGGTGATTCAGTTTTTTGACTTTTCATCCCGAAGTCTGCTGTCACATAGCCATCGTCTTCACAGAGTTCTTCACGTCGGTGCAGGCCCCACGATTACAGAAAGACACAGCGCCGCCACACACGCTGGGAAATGGAGGAGGCAGAGTTGCTGTGTGCTGTTCAAGGTCACCTGGAAGACCACGCCTGGAGGGCGCACGGCTCCTGGCCCATTACATAGTGACCCATGAAGTTACTGACATCATCTTCCCCTTGAGTCACCCAGTTGTTTTTTTCTTGTTTTTGGTGCTATTTTTGCTAGTCGACAAAGGAAATTTTGAGAAGTTGACAGTAGCCTCTGATTCTAAATGTTAAGGACATCGAGGTTCTACTTATGACCACTCTCAACTGGACAAGAGGCCAGCTAGGGATTGCCTTTTTTTCCTCCATTGTTTTTCATAATATTTATATCACTTGCTCAACTAACTTTTGCCAAGCATAGACACGTATGCGCCCGGTAGAGGAGAGAGGAGCCTCGTGGCACCTGTCAACTAGAAAAGAGGCCTGGGAAGGGGGGGCGTGGGGCCGAGGTGTGGGCAACGTGAACCTGTAACGCCTTATAATGATGCCTGAGGTGCCACAGTCTAGTCTGTTAAGAAATTCAAGCAATGAGTACTGCTTCTTCCTCACTCAAGCAGCCCGACTTGTACTCAGGACTGGAACACAGAATAAATGACTGATTCCAGACCCGACTTGAGGATCCTAGCGTGTGATAAAGAATTTGAGTGGGCTTGGTCTCTGGTTCTTGGGAGAGAGCCTCTGAACCCTTGGACTTTCCAGAGCGAGGACAGTGTCACTGCCGTTATTCATGATGGGTCCCGCAGACCACACCTGGTAGTTTATGCTGAGGTGACACAGAATGGGGCTGGGGATACCAGAAAGACCAAACATCGATGAGAGGGTCAAGGCTTTGAGTCGGGGGTGTGTAGGGGCTGGAGACTGAGTTCAACCTTCTGGCCGGTGATTCGATCAACTGTGCCTACCTTAACGAAACCCATAAAAAAACTCTGGACACTGAAGCCAGGGAGACCTTCCCTAGTTAGCATTTCTCTGCACATTGTCACATATATTGTCACATATTCTGAGAGGAATGCATTGCTGAGGACAATGGAAGTTTCAAGTTGGGAATCCTCCCAGACTTCACCGATATGTCTCTTCCAATCTGTATCTTTTTGCTGTAAAAAAATGTGTCATCGGAAGCGCAGGGTTTCCAGGAAGTTCGGTGAGTCTTTCTGCTGAACTATCAAACCTGAGAGGAGGTGGGAATGCCTCACACCTGTGGCTGGTGTCTGGCGTAAGGGCAGTCTGCGGAGGACAGCATCCTTCACCTTGGAGCATCTAGGGAATACACATGTCCTAAAACAGTCACATTCATTCCCTTTTTCTTCCTTCCTGCCTCATTAACACTGCTCATATTTTTAGGATACAAAACTCCTTCTTGTGCATTTATCTTATTAGCGCTGTTTTCATGCTTACGCGCTTCGCTCGAATTTCAGCAAGGACTCCCTTCGTTTCCCTCCCAAGGCAGGGTGGGTAGCTGGCACCAGACCCCTCTGGACGGTGGGGGAGAAGGGACCTCAATCTGCCTATTTAATCGGCAGGTGAAAGAGAAAGCTGCGACAGCAGAGTTTCGCTTTCCTTTTGCATATGTTGCGAGTCTCTTCAAATGCTGTTAAAAAAAAAAAAAAAAAGGACCAGGAGCTGATGGGTGCTGGCAGGAGCCGCAGCAGTGGAAGCACAAAACTAGGAGGATCGATGAGTTGGCTTATACGACTGTTAAAAGCAGAAGAAAATCCAGACGACACTCACGGCCAGAGAGGCCAGGATCTGGCTTAGTTCCGTGCCTGGTCCCTGTCATGAGGCTCCAGCCGCGCTGGCCTTCCTCCCGCCCCGCAGCTGCTCTGCCCCGGCTCCAGGGCTGGGGCACTTGTTTCTCTCTGGAATGTTCTCTCCGCAGCAACTCTTATGGCAGCGCCGTCTCAGCGTGTGCTTTTAGCTCCAGTGTCACCTCCTCCCAGGGGTATCCCTGGCCACAGTTACCAAGGCCCCCCCCTCCTCCCCCAGCCAAACCTGGAGTGCCTCCCCGGCTGATTCCTTGCCTTATGTTCTCTGTAGCACTTCAATGCTACAGACATTGTATTAG
Source organism: Pteropus medius (assembly GCF_902729225.1). NCBI lineage: Eukaryota > Metazoa > Chordata > Mammalia > Chiroptera > Pteropodidae > Pteropus > Pteropus medius. Next base: position 6,056,590 of record NW_024350926.1, on the reverse strand, counting down.
TTATTTGCTTGGTTACAATCTTGTTTCCTGTTTTTACCTCTCCCACGTACACAACCCTGACTTGAGCGTGGGATGACAGTGGCTTTGTTTATCTTGTTAGCCCAGCATCCTTGGCCCACAGAATAGGAACTGGCAACTATTAGTGACTAAACGACGGAATAAAAAGCGTTCGCCAGGTGCTCCTCACTGTGTGTGTGATGTGAGACCAGGCTCATGTCCTCTGCTGAGAAACTGGGGAAACTAAGCCACACGCACATCTGAGAGAGAACCCCAGCCATTTCGGCGGCTGCTTCTGCTCTCTCGTGGGTGTCGTTCACGGTCCTGCCCTGGCCTTCTCTTCTTCCTGCTTCACGGACCTATCCCCGCCCCGACCCCAAACAGCACCCCGATCCACTGATTCCTCGATTGTATCCTACAGTCTCAGCAAAATGAACAGGCCTGGTTCTTTCTTTTTATTTTTTAAAAGTTAACATTGCCCCCTAGGAAACATAAAATGGAGGCCAAAAAGAAAAATAATACAAAAACTGATAAAGAAATTGAAAAAAAATATGTAGGAAATTAAGATCCAGAGCTTTGAAATGTACTAAAATTACACCATGAAATAGAAGGCCATATTAACTAGGGGGGAAAGATTTAGGGTGTCATGAATTTCTTAGGTTATCCTTAGGGCACAGTTTGATCAGGATTTTATTAGACGTAGTCGATAAGTTTTAAAGTATGGTGGATCTGTATAATCATAAGTAGAACTTAGAGGGAATTTGAAAGTATGTATATAATGGCTCATAATTTAGCTTCAGCGTTAAGGAGAACAAATACCAATCAATGGTTGGCTGCTTGTCCCAGAAGGTAAAAATACAGAAAGCAAACAATTTGAAGTGAATTAAAATTTATCCAGTTTAGAACCAAACAAGAATGCCAGTGGCCCAGCGGCAAGGAATATTCCTGGGCTGGAATTTGCTCAACGCCCTAAATTTATCCAGCTGCGATTCCTCTGTAAGTGCCATAGGATCCCACCTTTTGAAAGAAGGCGTGTTCTTAAAGAGAAACTGGCATCGCATCTGAAAGATGGACCAAAATCTCCTTGGAAAATTTATTCCATAGAAAAACACAATTTTTTTCCCCCAATATGTTCAACGTAGGGCAGGTATGGGTCACAGTTAGGGATGACTTAAAAAGGAGCACACATGTGTTTGTACCCTGCGCCATAACTGCTTAGATTGTCATAATTCTAACTTGTGTTATGGACAGGTAACTTGAATGCCTCATATTTCCTGAGGGAGTGCCTTATATTTCTTAGAAGCAGAATATGTCAGAGCTACAAGAGACCTTCTAGGAGGTCCGGTTGCAATTTAAGGCCTTCATTTTGCAGATGAGCGGCCCGAGGAATTCATTCGAATACTAGCGACAGGCTCCACCGGCTCTCACCTGGTGGCGTGTCTTCCTTTATTCATTCCACAGATATTTATGGACGTAGACTACACGTCATTAAAAATACAATATGACTAATATTCTTTGTCTGCTGCAGAGGTGCTCATGGCAGAGTGACACAGAGCCCATACTATATTTCCAGTCCCAGGAACATGCGGACGGACTTAGCTAGATTCCACCCCAATCCCAACGTAAAACACTTATAAACGCTGTTAAAATGTAACCATCGTTTCTGAAAATTATAGAGCCAAGTGTGAAAGAAGAGGTTACCTACCATTCAGATTGATAAAGCCACAAGCTGACTACATGACCCAAGGTACACCGGGCCTGGACACCCTCAGAGGAATAGGGGGTGTGAGTGGAGCCAGGACAGGGAACCCTACGTGGGGCCAGAACCCTAGGAATAAATCCCCTGACGAGCAAGGGAGGATGAGAAAACCTCCTCCCATGCTAGTGCTGAAGAGGACAGGTACGCGAAAGTTGATTGCTGTGTCATTTGTGGTGTGGGGAGTTAGCTGGGAGTGGGGATCCGCCAGCCGAAAAAGCAACGAGGCGGCTTATTTCTGCCCCTGGCTCTCGAATGTGGTAGGGTAAGGCAGGCAGTGCGTCCTGTGATAATTAAAAATTCCCAGGCTCCTCCACACAGGGGAGTAAAGTCTTAATTTATGCCGCATTTATAGTGTGAGGGATCCCAAGCGAAGACGATCTCTTCCTAGCTAAATGCTTCTTCGAGAGTGAGAGCAAAATATATTTTTAGAAAAAGACCTATACTTGAAAGAATTGCTAAAGAAGGTACATCCAGGAAAGGAAACCTGAACCCAGAAGAGATGAGATTCAAGGATCCATGGTGAACAAATACATTTTTAAACCATGGCAAAACTTAAAGAAGCCTTAACTAAGACCATAATCACAAAGCAATGTAAACACAGGGCAGCTAAAACAGGAACAAATTGAAATGTAAGCACCGAAAAGAGAGTCATTAATTCAGGGGATTTAAGAAAGAATACACCGAGGATTGAGGGGTGAGTCGGAGTTTAGCGGGCACCAAGGAGAAGAGGGGGTTTTCAAAGGTAAATCTAAGCGTGAAGGTGCATGGCATGTTCCAGAAACTGCAGAGTAGGGCACAAACCGCCATTAGTCGGGAAATGGTAGAATAAAGGCTAAGGGGGCAGGTGTCAAATCGGGTCTTCTTCCTCTCACACCAGCATCATCTGTCAGGCTGTGATAAACGCCAGATTGTAACCAGAACTCTTGGGGAGATACAGAAAGCACACGAAACGAAAACATAACGGTAGAAATAATAATGCCGAATTTCATTATTTTGGGGCCTTATCGCCAAGATTATTTTCAATACTGATTTTACTCTCTTCAAAAGCCCTCAGCTCGTTTCCTTTCCTCTAGATCCTGTGGGGGTTATTCTATCTGAGACGCTATTTAATGGGAAGGAAACTTCCCAGTTGTTGACGTAATTTTTTCCGTCTTGGTAATCAACAGCATTTCGGCTCACAGTTAGAAAATGGACCTGAAAAGTGAACATGTCTTGAGGAGGTAAAAAACACTGATTAAAAACAGTGAGAGATCCAAGACGTCAAATAAAATATCTAAAATAAAATGATCAGACGCAGGGTGCCATAGCTTACTGAACAGTTTCAAATTCCTTTTCCTCTTGCTGCAAATGCTACCTGTCTAGATTCAAAACTACTTAGTCACATAAATTCTAAAATGCTTTATTTAGTGGAAGAACTGACAGATATCAGATCTGGAGAGAAGGTTGGCAGGGATTTAGGACTTAAAGACAGGCTGAGGGATTTTCTTGAGCTGTAATGCAGATAAAGCATTCAAAGGAGAAAGCAGGGCTGGCCAAGTGTGTTGTGAAGAGTCAAGTGTGTGCTTCTCATACGAGCCTTTTGTGCTCTCTCTCTTCCTTAGGCAGCCATCATCGGGCCTGGGCCTCTCAGGTTTTCTTCAGGAGAATGTGTTCTTTGAGAAGAATTTTATAAACATGTTTGTGTTAGGTCTGAATGACTAACGAGGCTTAAATATGGTATCTTTCCCTGTCATATTCACTTTGCAGTAGGGGACAGTGGTCTAAATTTCTTATTGAAGAACTTGAGGCTTTATCTCATTAGTGTGAGAGGTGAGTCTTGTTCTGGGGTATTCCAGGAGCCCTTGTATTCGACAAATAGGTCCCTGCTTTTCTCTCCTGGACAGAAATCTGGTTGTAAACATGGTTCAGAAAATGATATCTCATTTGCTCTTCTGAGTCAGTGTCAATAAAAATAGCACCTGTTTGGTGTGACATAATTTCAAATATCACACAAAGATGTGGACTTCAACTTGATCTGAATTAATCCACCGTCTGAATATTATCCAGCCTCGAAGAGTATCAATATCTAACAAACGTACACAGAGGAAAATGCAAAACGCGAGTTCACAAGGAAGTTGTGTGTTTTCGTCTTTTTAACAGGCCAAGTCTTAAAACCTTTAGAAGATGAGTATTTACAAAAGGATACTCATTAAGTCCCTAAGCCAGGCCCAAAGTATAGCTATCTTGAAGCGGTTGTACCATTCTAATCAATCAATCAGCATTTATTTGTTGAATGTCTGTTTTGTGTACAGTACTGTATATGGCACAGTGTGACGTGGTTCCTCTCTTTCCTCTAGCTGGAGAGGTAAACTCCCCATAAAACAAATGGGTAAAAAAATTAAGGGATGAACTACGTGGTACTGACAGGACTGATAACTGATGATCCTTTCTGTTTTTTCCAAAGCATCTTTTTATCTTCAGGACGAATTTCCAATCCCTTACCAGGTTTAGGGAGCCTTTTCTACTTGGTCCCTGTTTATTTTTCCAGCCTCATCTTTTGGCACGTTATTCCATGAACTCAAAGCTCCAGCTC